>NW_022107431.1:34308917-34320334 GCF_000313985.2 Echinops telfairi | reverse complement strand
CTGGCAGGGGTCTCCACATGGCTGCTCCAGCACCCAGGGCTGCATCGGGGTGGATCCATGTGGCTTCTCCTTGGGGATATCTTGCAGGAAGTGAGCCTTGCTAGCTGAAGCAAGGAACTGGCTAAGGCAGCTGCACCCTGCTCCGACCATCAGAAACTAGAAAGGCGAGGCTCAACTAACCCCACGTGTTTACCGGCCAGGTTGTCACAATAAACTAACTACCTCACAGGGCATGTAAACTCTGATACCAACCTCAAAACTGCATGGCCACAGGCAAGTCACATAAAGTGACATCGATCTCAGATCACGCTTCTCTAAAATGGAACAATATTTTCTGTCTTAAATGGTTTGTTGTGAATCAAAGTCACAATACCTATTAAAGTGCTTTTCGCAAATTCTTAGAAGTTCTGTAGATGTAAGAATTATTTTACTAGCACTGATAACAAATGGCTCCTGTCCTTGCATTTATTTTAGATTACAGCCATAGTATGTGTTATGTATATATCTGTATATGTGTGTATATATACATGTATGTATACATATATATATTGTATACTGGCTGCTTTGATACATTTTCAATATTGAACTGCCTCAATTTCAATCAAGTGACTAGGTAGCTTTAAGTACATAATTGCCATTTAGAAATAAGCATGTTATCCTCATAGGTTATTTAAGAAAGGTTAATATAAGGACCATATTGTCTTTAAACATAGATCTTCACTTGACTATAAAAGTGAAGGTCTATGTTCAAAGAAAAAAATGTCTTAACGTGGTTTAATTTGATTTATCAAAGTTAAAATGTCTCCAGAGTTTGATTGAATTTTATAACTAGGAAGTTCCTCATTCATATCCTCTGGACACTTATATTCACTCTTTCTATATATAACATCATAGGAGCCCTGGTGGCGTAATGGTTCTGCATTGGGCTGTGATCTGCGAGGTCGGCAGTTTGAAATCACCAGCTGCCCTGTGGGAGAAGGGCAGGGCTTTCTACTCCCGTAAGCAGGCAGTTCTGCCACCGATGTGATGGCAGTGAGTTTTGTTTTTTGAGTAGATCCATTGGCGTTAGGAGCCCTGGTGGCACAGTGATTAAAATACTCAAGTGCCAACCAAGAAATGAGTGATTTGAACCCACTAGTGCTCCACTGGAGGAAGCTGTGGCAATCTGCTTCTGTCAAGAGGAGAACCTTGGAAACTCGATGGGGCATTTTTACTCTGTCCTGTAGGGAGGGGGCGAGGAGTCACTATGATGGACTCCAGTGGGTGGTAGGTGCGTACTTACGCACATTACGTCTCCAGACGACGTGGCTCATTCTGCCCAAACTAAGCAAAGTGCAAGCTGGCTGTTATGAGCGGAGGGCAGAGGGCATGTTACTCCCACCACGCTTTGTTCCAGGCCCCGGCCTCATTTTTTTTCTCATTGTTTATATCATCAAATGGCACGTTTATTTTATACTTCCTCTCCAGCCTGCCCTGGCCAGAAACCCACAGGTAGAATGTACAGGTGATGAAAGTGGGGAATCCGTTTCCGTCCGTCTTCTCTGAGTGTCCAGCTCCCTTCCCCCTAGTAAACCAAACAATTCTGACTCCCAGTGACCCTGCGTGTGTCCCTGCAGAATTGCCCCCCCCATTGCTCCCCGTGGGGTCTCCAAGGAGAGAACCTTTTGGAAGCAGCTCGCCAGACCTTCAATCTCAGGCTCCTCTGGGTAGATCTGTGCCTCCAGCTTTGTGTCAGTAGTCCAGGGCTCTGCCACCCAGAACTCCTGTCCCCTAACAAGAACTCTATATTCGTTGAATGACTACTTGTGGAAGATGTGTGTGTGATAGCAGCACACATATTTGTAGGGATATGGCCCAGGAATATTGAAGACTGACGGATGCCCTATTTAAAATCCTCTGCCAAGATATCCAAGGTTAGAGTCTGCCCCTACAAGAATGAAGAGACAGTTCCCACTCACATTACTGTAGGCGACAGGAAGAGGGCTCTGTTGCTCCCTGACAATAGCCACCTAAAGCTTATGTCAGGAATCAGCTAATGAACAATCAATGTTGAGTGCCCATCACATCCCCAGCTAGCAACACTCTCAACAGTGGCTTACTAAAGGAGCAAGTTGAAGGCTCTATTCCCCAAGAGTGTATCTGCCTGCCGATGGAGCTTTGTGTTATGGAAACAGGAGGGCGTCCGTAAGTCTGTTCTCTGTATGTCTAGAGGAATGGATAGAAATTCTTTCAATCTCGTGTTTGAATGAAATGATTTGGGAGGTTTTCTGCATTATCTTTCTGCCTTTAAAAAAATCCCTATTTGAAAGGTCACATTGTTCTGAGTATGGAAAGGAAGTTTCCTACTTTCAGGATTCCAATATTCACTGGAATGTCACAGCATTTCCTCAGCTACAAAATAGCACACTGTTTTTCAGGCAGCTGAGAGCCAGGGCTCAGGCAAAACTTCGCTGCCAAATGGCAACACAAGAAAAGCCCAAGTTATTAAGAGTTAAATGGTCAAGCCAATGGTGAGAGCAGGGCAACCTTGTACTAGATTCACTTTGTATTGGAAGGTGGGAAAGGGTCTTTAAATGAGGCCCATCATCTGTTGGCAGCCTATATTTATCACACCTCATCAGGAAAGACCAATGCCAGGAGCAAACACCATCTGTGTGGTACGTAGAAGGCCGACAAAGTGGGGAAAAACTCTGCGATTGATTGATACAGTGGTTGCAACGTGGGCTCCAATTTACCAACGACTATGAGGATGGTGCAGAACCAGACAATGTTTTGTTGTTAAGCTTAAGATCCCCATGAATTGACACTGACTCCATGGTAACCAATGACAACAATAGCTTCACCCTTCATCCAGACTACTCAGACAATCAATCATAATAAGGCTGAGGGCAGAGTCCTGTGGGGAATGCAAGAACGGTGAGTGTCAGGATAGACCTTCTGTGGAAGGGGGTCCATTAAGTGTTGAGGAGGGCAGCAGCAGCCCCATGAAGCTGAGGGAAGGGTGGCCCCATGGGGGAAATGTGAGCATTTCTAGGCAGCAGGGACAGATGCTGAGCTTGGGGAGAATGGGGCCAGGTAGAGAAATCATAGATGGTCATTATGCCTGGAGAATAGGTCGAATAAAAGGATCACAGAATCCGTGGGGAAGGACGGTGGGACAGGTTGGGAAAGGCCTTGTAACAGGGTGAAGAGACATTGACCATTGATGGATGTTACGTTGAAGAGCTTTGGAGCCCATTGGTGCTGTTGGGTGTGTTGAACTACTAACCACAAGGTCAGCAGTTCTAACCCACCAGCCAGCCGTCTTTAGAGAAAAGCTGGGTCCATCTGCTCCCGTGAAGATTTACAACCTTAGAAAGCCTATTCAGGGTGGCTATGAACCAGCATCCACTCGATAGCAGTGAGCGTGGATTTGGGTGGGTTTAAGCTGAGCAGCTAGAGTTCGAGGTGGCTTTAGACAGTTCACCTGGCACAGATGTTGCTTTCATGGGACTTGAAGGCTGAAAGCAGATTTGAAGGTGAAGCCTGGTTCCCCACCTGGCATCCAGATGCGTAGAGGACAGGCCTCGTCTCAGACATGTGATCACACAGAATCATGTGCATTTCTAGGCTACAGGATTTTCCCACTGCACAGTGAAAAACAGAGAAGCATTGAATGAAGAAAAAGTTGTAAATGTCTATTTTCTTTTACATTCTTATGGAAACTCTTCCTAGAAGATCAGCTTCAAATGTTAGCATCTTTAAGAGGGTATGTTTTTGATTAAGGTACATAACACCAGGAAATATGAACCAAGGAAGTATGTCCTAGCTTATAACTATCAATACCCTTAAGTCTCTTAACAATTATATATGTATTGGTATTTTGAATTCTCCCATTACTGATTTTCTTAGTTTCTAGTTTGTTTATTCAAAAAATCATTTTCCCCTTTTCACTGAAATGTAATTTTAACTACCTAGGGATTGCTCATTTAAAAATATCCAACATAATGAATTTTTACAAAGAAACACCATCCCTGTACCTCCTTCGAGTTATCACCTCTAAAGCATTCCTTCTTTCTCTCATGTTTATGCCCCTACTACAAATTTATCGAAAGAGCCTATTGATTTGTTTGTCTGCCTTCACTCAGCATTGTCAGTAATTTTCATCCACATCTACTGTGATGCTGAATAGTTCTTTTTTTCTTTCGTTTGTTAGTTTTTTAATCATTAGTGAAGAAATAGCATTAGGGCCACAGCTGACTGACTTCTGATTCCCAAGGCTAATTGCCACAAGGCAGGGGTCAGACACGCCCCCACTCTCCATCCCTTTTTACGCTGTTCTGACACCAAATGTCTCTCCTGCGGTACTCTCCATCTGTGATTGGGTGAGATAGTTCACAGTCCATTACAATGGCCACACAGAACTCACAAGACAATGCTTATGACTATCGTGTTCACTAGGAAAGTTACCATGTGAGAAACGCCCAGGATACAGTTGTTCAGTCAGGAGCGTTTCTTCTCAGCCAATTTCTGGAGGCAGGCCACTCTGGCCCTCAACCACTTGACCTGGCCTCTCTCCTGTTCTGGCAATGTTGCAAAGCTCTTTTTTAGGGCTGCCAATAAATTCTCACAGGGCATGTCACTCTGCTGTAGGCTTCGTAGGTCAGCAAACCCAGCTCCCCCAATTAAGTGCCAGAGGTACCTCACTCCATAAACCAGCCTCCTAATCAAAAGCACTCAACTTTATTTGTTCTGTGGTCTGGGAAGCCCGCCACTTTGTCTCATTCACTGGCTCTGGGTTCTGCTGCCCCCAGCGTGGCAACGCTGTCATGAAGGTTCCATGCACAGAGATCTCAGGATCCAAAGAACACCCTCCTTCCTGGCTCTTCTCTCTTAATCAGAAACCCTCTTTATGCTTCTAAGATGGCTTAGTTTATATCCAGCAGGAAACCAATCACAATTAGTCCCGTTAACCAGCATTCACAACTAAATCTTAACCATGCCTTCTTTCACCTTCTCTTACTCAAACCCACCAGGAAAAGGTCATTTGCTGGGAGTTACAGAGACGACGGCTAGAAAAGCCACATGAAAGAATTCGGTGCGCTCCACTTAAAACACAGTCACATCCGTCATGTATACAGTGCCGGTCACTGTCTGAGAACTGTGGGGACAGGGTGAAGGAGCTGTGCTGAAGGCCACATGACCCTGGAACCCTAAAATGTTCACTACGTAACCTTTTGCAGAAAATGTGTGTGACTCCAGTATCCAGTATCCAGTACATGTTCCACTGTGTGCGGGAGACCTATTCCAGTGTGTGGGTAAGAGAGAGTGTGTGAGAGAATGTATTTGTTAACACTAGTGGTCATGAACATTGTGATCTCTCTAATGTTGGACACTTATAAATAATACTATTATGATTTTTTTGGTTTGTTTTTGTTTTCTCCAAAGTCTTTTTATTGGGAAGTAATACAGATAACATATCATTCCATAATTCGCTCACAACAAACAGTACAATTGCTACTACAATCAGTTTCTAAACGTTCTCTTCCTTCTTGAACGCTCCCCTTTACCCACCCTCTCCCTCACTGTACCTTCCAGGAACTCTTAGTCTACTTGTTGTCTCTATAGGTTCATCAGTCCTGGGTTTCATACACCAAGAAACAGAAACACATATAACAAAATTCAAGAGGGCTATCCCCAATAACAAAACACATCAGAGCTAAACCCCGATATGAAGAGAAACACACACACAGAAAATGTTGAAAACCTGTCAGGCCCAGGATGTTGGGAGGGATCAACTGACAAGGTTTTAACTGTTCAAGTCAGGTTTCTCATTCTTGTTTCCTATGATCATCTCTCTTATGTACTGTTTTGTAACCAGTTTATTCCCATCCCTCCATTATGGACAGAGGGAAATCACCAGAGGCTTATTTCCTGTATAGATCCCACAAATGTATCTTGGGGCTCCCACTGTCACCCATGGCCTTTTGCATACTAGAATCTTGCAATTTGGCTCTAATACTATTTCCTCCTTTGGCTTCAGATTTTATGATTTGCAATCCTTTGGTCACAGATGTTGGAATGCTTCTTCCATGTGGACTTAGTTGTCATCTCACTTAGATGACTGCTTGTTTGGATACAAGGCTTTAAGACCCCAGATGCTATTTTATCTGATAGCCGGGCATCATCTGATTTCTTCACCACACTTTACTATGGCACCCATATCTTCTGTTTCCTTCCTGAGGGCAAGTACCAAGCAGGGGCATGATGTGAGAACTGATTGTTCTTACAATGGAGTTGGGATTCAGTATGTCTTTTCTCTATTTCTCTCTTTCTTCATATTTTCTTTTAATCTACCTTTGGCTCCCTTTAGAGACCTCCTTGTTAAATGATGGTGAGAACTTATCGATCTCTCTCTGGAGCATGAAGAACGTCTGTTAATGTTGTCATTGATTAGCCTCTGGTACGAACGTTTAAAGCACAATTGAAAGAGGGATATTGACCAAATTTTTGTATATATGTTTTTGTGCACAAAGTTACACATTTCTCTTGATGGTCTACCCAGGGTTATAGCTGTTGAGTCACATAGTGTAAGTTCAGCTTCAACTGACTGCCAAATAGTTTTCCAAGGTGGCTGTACCAAGCTGCCCTCCAACCAACTCTTATATGCCGTATATACTTGAGTATAAGCCAACCCAAATATCAGCCAAGGCACCTCATTTTATCACAAAAACTGCATTAAAAAGGTGCTGAAAAACTCAGCTTATACACAAGTACATAAGGTTATTCCCATAAGTCACATAACACTCAATAATTATATTTCAGTAAAAGTTAGAGTACATAATTCATCATTCACCTCAATATAAATAGCATTTTGTTCAATAGCCTCTGATGAGCATCATGAATATAATTTGCGTAAATAAACCATCAGGTTGATGATAGTGGTAATAAAACAGGTATATTTTATCTGATGATTATCTGACAAACATTGCAGAGTTGATGGAGTGTCGCGTAAACCAACCTAATGATGCACTTTGTTGGACACTAGGAAATGAATGTCCCCCAAATGAACCCCAGCAATGTGCGCGCGCATCCACGTGGAACTACGAACAAAGCTCTGGCTCTCAAATAAAAATGCTGCGTTTCTATTTTTCTCTCACTGGAAGCTCTATCTGCAATTCATTATTTTCTACTGATCTGACATTATAATATGAAAATTATAGTTAAGGGCCTAATTCTGGAAAACAAACACTCCAGCTTCTTACTATGAAATCACAGGAGCCACGATTTCTAAACTCACCCCCACCTTCTTTTCTGAGTCTGAAACCCTGAGGGGTGCCCTCGAACAGGCCTTCCAGGAGGCTGACTTGGCAGTGGGTTGGGTTTGGGTTTCGAGTGTTGTCTCCACAGATGCACTCCTCTTGCTCTAGAAATGAAGCAACTGAGTCTTTTCATTTTGCCTTTGTATCAGTTTGCCTCCGTGTTAAATGCATTCAGAAAGGGAAAGGAGGTCTCCTGAGCCAGCATCAGAATGGAGATGAGTGAGATTAAAGTTTCCATACGAAGGGAGCGTTTGTGACTTAATGGGGAGTAACATCATGCACACTTTGCATTTTTTTGTCTCTATACTTTTCCAAATGTTCAACAAAGAGTAATTTCTATTTTATAGTTAAAAAAAATTCAGGGGTGTGTGTGTGTGTGTGTGTGTGTTGTTTTTCTGGTTTCTGAAGACACAAAAATAGTTTCTTCTTGTTTCCTTGCTTTACCCAAGCCTTCCTCCAGCACACATCAAAGCTTCAGCCCTTTCCCCCGGTGGCACAGACCTAGATGGGGAAGTGGCTCCAGTGGTAACTGAATGTGCCTGGTGGAAACCGCCATGCCAGCTGCTACCTCATGGAGATGAGCCAGGGTTTTCATGGACCTCTCCCTCACAGCGGCGTCTTCCCCAAGCAAATGCACCTTTTGACATCAGTCATGCTCTTTGCCAAGGGCAGGTAGTTCCAGACATCTTGCTCCTGGTGTTATAAAAAGGTGCCACCCATTGACACACAGCCCAAGAAATAACACAGAAGTTGCAAAACAATATGAAAGTCAAGTAACTGAGCTTTGTGGTTCCGTGGCAAATGGAAGCCTTCCAGAAGAAACACTCTTAAGAGTCTGTTGTAGCAGGGGTGGTTAAGGGCTCAGTCCCCAAACAGTGTCCAACAACATGGAACAAAACAATGTGGGACTTCCTTAGGTGCTCAATTTAGAACATGTAGCACACACACACACAACCTGCCCCTCCTTGTCTTCAGTTCTTTCTACTGCCTTCAGGTTGGTTCTGATTCATGGCAACTCTGGATCCAGAGTAGAATTTTAAAGCTGTAACTTTGGGGAAACAGATTACCAGGTCTGACTTTCGAGCCTCCTCTTGGTTTTGAACTAAGAACCTCTCAGCTAGTAGCTGAGGGCTTAACTATTTGCTGCACCTTTGGTGCCTTCTGTCTCAGAGACTCACAAATGTTGACTAGGAAGTGTTTGAATTATGCCAGGAGAGTTCACAGTTATCATTCAGCTAGGAAACAAACCAAAATGTAATTGCATGTTTCCAAGAGAAAGTTCTCCTTTTTGTTCCTTCTCAACTGCAACCCCCAAAGCAGAGGCTTTCTGACTGAGGGTGTGTGTCGTACACTCAGCTGGTTCACTTTCAGTATTCAGAGAACTAGGGATATGGTTAGCGACTGTGTCTTGTCTGTCTCAAACGAGGAAGATTCTACGTGATAGACATAATATATTTTTGAAATATGTATGTGTGTATGTATGCAATATTTTTTTCAACTTTTTATTGTGAATCAGGCCAAGTTCCTAGAAAAGATCATCCGTTTTACACGCAACCATCCGCTCTGCTTGGTCTCATCCACTGCACTCCCCTCTGCGTGTCCTCACTCAGCCCACCTCCTCCCGTGCTTCCTGCTTCCATCCCTCCTCGCCTCGCCTTTCTTTTTTTAAATCATTTATTAGGGCTCATACAACTCTTATCACAATCCATACACACATCCATTGTCTCCTCACCTTTCTGAGGTTTGTCCCTCAGGCAAATGCTGCCCCTTGATCTCGAAGGGTTGCTTCTTGTGAGGGATGTGTACCCATGGGTGCTATTGCTCCTTTGAGGGGCCTGTCTATTGTTTGGCTGAAAACTGAGGGCAGGGGGTGTTGGTGAGTTCATTTCCAGTCTTGAAAGTGACTAAGGGTCATGGTCACCAAGGAGTCCCACCCATCTCTCTCTGACCAGTAAGCTTCGTCTCATTTGTGATTTTGTGTTTCATCTCACCGATTTCTCCCACTCTAGCCAGGCCCTGCTAATAAGATTCCCCTGTGTATATCATTTTGATTGCTTGACACATGGTTGGGAAAACTGATCCATCCATCAGCTTTTTATACATCTTACAGCTTGTCTCGTGCCAGCGTGGACTACTGTGAGGGTCAGAAAAATAAAATAAACATAAAAAATAAAGGACCTGTTGGGAACTCTTAAAAATTAAATAAATAAAAGGGAGAAAGACAAAAAGAAAGGCAAACAACAAACAAACAACAGAAAAGTGAGTGAAGGGAGACGTCGGACAGGGCAAGATATGACAAAATAATAATTGATAAATTATCTAGGGTCATGAGGGAGGGGGGCGTGGGGAGGGAGGGGGAAAATGAGGAGCTGATACCAAGGGCTTACGTGGCGAGCAAATGTTTTGAGAATGATGAGGGTAACAAATGTACAAATGTGCTTTATACAATTGATGTATGTATGGATTATGATAAGAATTGTATGAGCCCCCAATAAAATGATTTTTAAAAAAACAAAAAGCCTGAGAGCAGTGTGTGGTTGTGTCTTCGAGCCCTGAGGAGACTTCGAGAGTTTGCTCGGGGACAGGCTCCTGAGGGGAGCTTTTCTGAGGACTAAGAGATGGGAAAGCCTTTGCAAAGGCTTTGTCATCAGCTTATTGCTTTCCCTCAGGAAAATCAAAATACGTTGGGATCCTTTTATTAATCCATCTGTTTTTAAAAACAACCAAGAAAGACGTTTTTTCTGGTCCATTTTTAAATAAGCCATCACACTAGAAGGAAATTCAGTGACTTCTCCAAAATAGATAGCTTCTAAATTGCACTCATAACCACTGTGATTACCAAGCACAGTCCTGAATAATCGTAATAGACTAAGATCTCCAATGTACAATTACATGTGACCTGTCGGCCGAAACACACAGCTCATTGCCCTCGAGTTGACTGAGACTCACAGGGACCCCCGTGTTTTACCGAACAGAACCGTTCAGTTGGCTGTTCTTCACTTTAGTCTTTATGGAAACCTATCTGTCACCAGGCACTTCTTGTGGCAGCCCTGGGTAATTTCAAACCACCAACACTCAGGATAGTAGATGAGCACAAATTGTGGGGAGAGGAAAACACTGCTTTGTGTGTAACATTTTGATTATTACTTTAGCTGTTTAATTCAGAGCTACTATCATACAGATTCAATAGCTTCATGAACTGATAATGCTGCGTTCATTCAGCCAAAATAAGCACTGAGTGCCTACCAATTAGGTACCATATATACTCGAGTATAAGCTGACCCGAATATTAGCCAGGGCACCTAATTTTACCACAAAAACTGCATTAAAAGTGTGCTTAAAAACTTGGCTTATATATGAGTATATATATGGTATATTCTTTGGGGCACCAAAAAAAAAAAAAAGCAATGAATAAAATGGACAAAATTCCTTGCCCTCCAGAGGTTCAGTTCTCATAGGAATAAGCGATGGGCCAGGTGAGTGGACAGTAAGCAACATAAATGAGTAAATCATATACAAGATTATTTTGGAAGTTGATAAAAAATAAATAAGACAGGCCCACCTGTGAGAGGTAGAATAGCAGTAGCGGTAATGCATAGAACAGCCAAAGAAGTACATTCTTTCTGCTCTACGGACAGATTGTCCTCGATAGAATCCGTGCTTCCATGCTGCAGACCCTGCTCAGTTCCTGACTGATTGACGCACTTTATGCTCAGCCACCACCTGTCTGACCGTGGGAGCTTGTATGGTGCTTGATGCTTAGCAAAATTCTGGAGAGCTTCCCGACTAAGAAGGACTAGGAAGAAAGCTCTGATGATCTGCTTCTGAAATTCAGTCCTCTTCACAACCAATCAACCAGCAGTGTTCTGTTCTGTTGTGAAGAGGTCCCCATGAGTCAGGGGCCAGGCAGATATTGTTGAGAATGAAGGGTTCAGAGCAGAGACCCCAAACCCATCTGTAGACGATAGGTCATCCCCTCACAAAAGGGTCACAAGGAAGGGATGAGTCAACCAGGGCTCCGTCTAGCACGGATGAAACACACAATATTTCTCAGGTTCTTTGAGACTTCCTACCTAGCCCCCACTATTATGACCCCAGTCCTGCCTTTCACTTCTG
>NW_022107431.1:34298733-34307530 GCF_000313985.2 Echinops telfairi | reverse complement strand
GCTCCGGAGGGCACGTGGAGAGGCTGCAGTGGAAGTAAGCCGGCCATCGGCTCTGAAGGCCTGAACCCGATTCACAGTAACAAGGTTGGTTTCCTATTTTTAATGCTTCCTATTTTTCAAACAATGGAGCCGGTCTTCACAGCACATGTGGGCTGGCCCAGGCCAGGGTCCCCTGGACGCAGCTAGCAAGGACAGTGACAAGGGCAGAGCCCGGGCAAAGTGGGTGGTCGGCTGCTCAGCCCTGCAGAACTTTCCTTCCTTAGCGAGCCGTCGTTCCTTGATTTGTCTCGACAGGAAGAGAGAGAGAGAGAGAGAGAGAGAGATTGATTGATTGATTGATTGATTGATTGATTGATTGATTGATTGATTGACTGACTGACTTTATGAGGGAGCGATCTCTTTTCCTGTTTTTCCTTCTTTGATTCGCTATTTTCTTAACTAGTAGTTTGCTATCAGAGTTAACGCCTCCTCAGGAAGCCAGTTTCATTAACTAAAACCCAGAGGGAAAGGAAACCTCTACTTTTCCTATAGCTTTAAAGCAGCGGTTCTCAACCTGTGGGTTGCGGCCCCTTGGGGGGAGGGGTCCAACAACTCTTTCACAGGGGTCCCCCGATTCATCATAGTAGCAAAATGACAGTGATGAAGTAGCAACGAAAATAATTGTATGCTTGGGGGTCACCACCACATGAGGAGCTGTATGACGAAGGTCGAGAACCACAGGCTTAAATAAAGTGTTTGCAAATACCAGTGGAGCGAGGCCGTCCCTGAGGGTCTCCATGGGGATTCGTGCAAGGCCCTCCCACCGCCTCACGCTCGTGGACCGGGACCAGAGTGCGAGCGGCGCCCCCTGGCGGGACGGCACCATCGGCCAGTTCCACGTGCAAAGGGAGGCTGAGGCCTTCAGCTCTGAGCCAGAGGCCCATCCAAGCCCCCTGGCTTTGACTTGCTCAGTTAGAAAATGAGAACGCCTCAATGCCCTCATCCCCTTTAATTTTGTCTCAAAGGAAGAAATGCGTGAGGATTTCAGAAGAAAGACCATCTAGATAGAATCGATCAGGTAACTCAGTGAAAAGGATTCCCCACACATGCTGTTATCAGCTCACATGTATTGAGCAGCTGTGCTCACAAGTGGAGACAGGAAGAAATAGGGGATGCCCCCACAGGCAACGTTCTCAGTTTTTCTAGTATTTTTGCAGCCAGCCCCATTAGCTCTGAAAGCTAACCTGAGAGGTAGCAAGCAGTAAGTGAGATAGGACTGGTCCCCTCCCTGAACTACACGTTTCCATGTACACACATCAGCCTGGGACCGGTCTTTCCCTCGAAGTTGCTCCATGATGATCCTGGTTAAAGCAGTAACACCAGTCGCCCTCAGGTTGATTCCAGTTTGGTGATCCCAGGTGTTTCAGATTAAAGCTGTGCTTCACAGGGTTTTCCTGGTTGTGCGCTTAGGCAAGGAGAGCACCTGGTCTTTCTCCTGAGGCGTCTCTGGGTCAGTTTGAACTGACAACTTCTAAATTATCAGCCCAGTGCTAAATGGTTTGCCCTACCTCCACCCCCAACCCCACCCCCACCCCGAGTAACTCCAGCATATTAATAGATCCAGAGAAATCTCTAATGGGGAGATTTGTTTGTGACTTTAAAGGTCTCATTTTATGTCCTGCCTCTTAATTAACCATGTCACAATCTCTCTCTGTCTCAAGTTCCTGGTCCATCAAGTGAGTCCAATAACTGGATAGGTAGCTCTAACTTTTACTACATTGCTTACGGCTTTGAACATAAAATCAGGTTGCATGAGTAAAACATTTGGTTCTAAAATACTGTCTGGGTCATTGTACAGTCTATGAAGAGTATGGTTGGTTTCTTGTTAGACACCGTGGTAGTAAAATGAATTTGCTTGTGCTTGAGTTTGCCTTCAGTGAAAGAAGGCTAATTGAACAGAATTGATTTCACTAGACTTTCAACCTCCATAACCCAAGGATCTTTCTGTGAAAGAGAGAACCTTGCTACCTGTGCTTTGACCATCAGCACAACCTGCAACCTGTCCCAGGTCAATAGCAAACAACCCTGAGAAGGGTCCTGATGAACTTTTCAGGCTCTCTTTCCACAGCCGTCTGTTTTACAAGTCAGCAGTGCCCTTCAACCTTAGACTGCTTGGTCTCACTTATCTGATTGCCGCCAAACACACACTGACACTGCAGAACAGCTTGTGGCCACATCAAGACGGGCATAAAGAGGAGAGGGCAAGAAGTTGTGGAAGAGAGAACATGAAAGATAACTCATGGGGAGCCAGTGCCACTTTGACTGAGCCCGAATGCCCGCTGAGAATGTCAATTCCCAAGCCAAGGTGGCTGAGAACACAGAAACTCCGTGACTCCTGAGGAAGCG
The DNA here is from genome assembly GCF_000313985.2 of Echinops telfairi. NCBI lineage: Eukaryota > Metazoa > Chordata > Mammalia > Afrosoricida > Tenrecidae > Echinops > Echinops telfairi. The sequence goes on along the minus strand of NW_022107431.1, from coordinate 34,305,145 downwards.
TTCTTTTAGGAAGACTTGGCAGGAATACTGTTGCTTTTGAAGAAAGGCCTGCTTTTTGGCAACCCTAACCCGGATTTAAATTCCTACTGAAAATGACTCAAGAATTTCTATAAAATACCCTTTTCTATAGGCAATGGTCCAATCTGCATATTTAGATGCCTGTATCGATGGGTATTTTACACATGTATAGATGTAGCTCTGCGTGTGTTATGTGTCATTGAGTTGATTGTGCCTCATAGCAACCCTATGTAACAGTAGAAGTGTCCCGTCATGTTTGCTAGTCTGAAATCTTTATGGGAACAGATGACAGGTCCTTCTCCTGGGGAGTTGTTGCTGGTTAGTAGCCAAGAATTTAACCTTCTATGTACTTGTATGTGTGTGATATATATATATATAAAACGTGTGTTCTTCTGACAGTCTCTTTGAAACCAAACTCCTCTGCAATAAAGAACAAACCAGAGGCCACTGGCACATAATCTTCTTTCAGAACCTTCCTTGGCAAAGGGGTCTCACAGATGAAGAGAAGGTCGCTAGCTCTTAAGCATGCCTTGAAATGTTGCCTCCATCTGTGCGAACGTTACTGCCAAGATTTCATAGTAAGCTTGGGGATTTTACTTCCCCTTTGATTTCAAGACCGTCAAGTCCAGAGGCTCCAGACAGTACTTAGCCTACAGTAAAATCATTCTTGAGCCTGTGTCATTTGGCGTTGCTTTGGAAAGCTTCGTGGCAATGTCCAGTTCCATCATCCCCAGTCATTGCTAGTGTTCTGCCAAGGGATAAGAACCCCAAGGCTGTGTCGGTGGAAGGGTGGGGGGAGGGGAATGAGATGATGAGAAGGAAACATCACCCACAGTGGAAACTGCAAAAGCCATGCTTTTATCAACAGCAAAAGGAGAGTTTTTATTCGAGAAAATAATAGAATCAGCATAAAAATGGCCTGTCATTGGCCAAAAGTCCAGATCTTTATTGTTTCCTGTATTGAGCACCTACCACCTGCCAATCTAGAGTGAAAGAGCCATGGAAAAACTAGGCAAGCTGTCTGTTCTCTGGTAGCCTCTGTGTAAGTGGTCAAGAGAAACAACGATCACTAATGATATCGCTACATAATTCCAGGTCGTGGTAAACACTACGCAGGAAGACAGTGCAGGATAAAGGGGTGGAGAGTGGTGTAGTGGTAAAGGAGAAGGGAAAAGCTGTTCGGTACATGCTGAGTAGCAGCGGTTCTCAACCTGGGGGTCAAACGACCCTTTCAGATATTCACATCACATTTCATAACAGTAGCAAACTTAGTTATGCAGTAGCATGAAAATAATGTTATGCTTGGGGGTCACCACAACAGAGGAACTGTGTTAAAGGGTCACCGCATTACGAAGGTTGAGAACCACTGCTCTATAGGAAGGCATTTCAGAAAGAGAGAACAAGTACAGTAGAACCCCAGACCTTGACGTTAATCCATTCTAGAAGGAACGTCGAGATGCGATACAGTTGAGTTCTGAATCAATTTGTCCCATAAGAAATCACTGACAATGGACTGACCCTTTCTCGACCACCAACTTTTTACCCTAACCTTGCCTTTTATACCAAACATCACACAGAAATTTCAAAATAAGTAAGTTCAGAGTTAAATAATACAATTTAAATAAGAAACATAGCATAGTTTTTAACAACTACAGTATGACCCATTCCTTGAGATTGATGAGGATCTGGATCTGTGGACAGGGATACGGAGAGGAGAGAAAGTCATTGTTTGGAAGGGAAATCCCCTTCCATAAAAATCAACTGGTAGCTGCTTTTCAGGAGTTTTTTCTTTTTTCACTAGGACCTGGCTGGCTTTCTCTTAAAAAAAAAAAATCTGTCTAATGTGGGCTGCTGTTGGCATTTCCTTAGCTGTTTTCTAAAAGGGTTTACTAAATGATCATCAACAATTTCAACACGTTTAACCAGTTCTTTATCATGATGATTCTTTTCAAAAAACTCTTTCTTAGGGCCCATGTTTTTTATCCAAAAACAGTACAAAAAGGGACAAAAACTAAAAAAATTATAGCAAAAAGTTTGGAATAAAGCCACAAAACAACCTGTACTAACAACGCTAACTATCACTGGGTGCTGGAAACACGAACTGCTTTTGTTTACAAAAATCGCCTGTGTCCGGTTGGATTCCAATGTTTTTTTGAGTTCCATTGCAAAATTTTCTCAATATTTCCTGTCGAAATCCGAAAAGTGGAGTACTGATGTGGTGGAGTCCCGGGTTCCACTCTAATAGGAAAAGGAATGAAGCAGAGCAGGAATGGCAGGTAGGAAGAGAAGAGTTTGAAGAGGTGGGTGGGGCCGGATCCTGAAGTCACCTCAAGTTGAGAGTGCGCACAGTCGCTTGGGGAAATGCAGATCTCAATTCACTAGGTCTGCGTTGGAACTCAACATTCTGGATATCAAGCAAGCCCTCCTATTCTCCATGCGGCACGGGTGCTCCCCAGAGCGCACTCGGAGCAGGAAGGCCCTCGTCCATGCTAAGTGGAGCGTGGGCGGTTCCGGTGGTAGAATTCCCTCCTTCCCTTGGGAGACTCAGGTTCAATTCCTGGCCAGTATACCTCATGTGCAGACACCACCTGTCGATCAGAGGAGGCTTGCATGCTGCACGGGGTTCAGCAGCATTTCATGACTGAGACAAACCAAGAAGAAAGTCTTCACGATCACTTTGAAACGCAGCCAGTGAGGCTGCTAAGAATCGCGGTGATCCAATCTGCAGGTGATGGTGAGGACGGTGCAAGGCTGGGCCACAATTCTACCTCATTTGCATGAGTTCAGCCCAGGAGTTGGATCTGGCTTGACAGCCGCTCACCTCAGCAGTGCCACTTTGCATGCACTGCTTCGAACGGGGTCGTAGGACATAAAGAGCTCATCCTTGCTTCTGTGTGGACGAAGGACCTCTACCTAGGCCTTAGCAAAGAGCAGCAACATTGGGTTGAGAAAATAAGATTGGTGGTTTGAATGAGCCTGGCTGACGTGGAAACAGTAAAACGTCTGCATTTGGGCAATATTTTGGAAGTAGAGCTGGTACAACTTGCTGATAATTGGGTGTAGTAAACAATTACCTCAAAAACTTAGGGGTGGGGGGCCTTCTGGTGAAGTTCTAGGTTGGTGCAAATGACTAGGCACTGAACTACTAGCTCAGAAGTTGAGGGTTTGAACCCACCTCTGGAGGAGGGCACAGCCTTGAAAGCACTGTGGGCTAGTTCTCCTTGACTCACGTTGTTAAATGCCATCAAGTTGATTCCAACCCATAGCAGCCTTATGTACAACAGAACGGAACACGGCTAGGCTGCACCATCCTCACTATCAGTCCTAGGCTTGAGCCCATCATTGCAGCCACAGCCCAAAGGGATGAGGAGAGACTTGCACCTCCTTGCTGACACCTGAGGCCGCCCTATTGTATTACAATCTACTGGACGCTAACTACCGTGTTTCCCCCAAAATAAGACATACCCATAAAATAAACTGTAGTAGGATTTCTAAGCATTAGCACAATATAAGTCATGCCCCGAAAATAAGACGTAGTGATAGGCGTGGCTCTGCAGGCGTGGCTGTGCATGGAGCGGTCACGAGACCGGCAGCCCTTCTTATCTGCCCCATCGTGACAGCTGCTATCTCGGAGGTGACCGGAGAGGTGCGGGCAGCCCCATCCACAAGGTCGGCTGCCCCTGTCAGGTCTCCGTTGTTCTGTGTGTGTGCTGCCAGCTGAGGCATGGAGGGAGACCTGGACGGTGAAAGTAAAAGTCTCCTCGAAGTGAGGAGCAGGACGCTCTGCTGTAGGTGTTGTGTGTCCTCAGGGGGAGGACGGAAAGCTGTGGCTGCCGCTTGACTCAGCACTGGGGGTCGATGTTCCAGAAGAAGCCGACTTCACTGTATTTGAATAAATGTAGATTGTTGTACCATACTGAATAAAGATAAGACATCCCCTGAACATAAGCCACAGTGTGTCTTCTTGAGGAAAAATAAATATAAGACAGTGTCTTATTTTCAGAAAAACATGGTAACAGCAAAAAGCCAATGGAGAGAGGGCGTTGTCACTAACTCCTGTGGGAAAAGCAAGCACCCCCACTGCTCTCAAGTCTATTCTGACTCAGAACCCTGAGACAGGCCACAACTGCCCCTGGGCTTCAGAGCCTATCAGTCCCATCTTTCTCCCAAGGAGCAAGCAGTGGATTTGTACTGCTAACTGGATTTATACTGCCAACTTTGTGCTCGCCAGCCCAACACGTGAACCAGTTCTCCACCAGGGCCCCTGGTGGGTCAAGAGTGGCAGTGTTTGCTTTTCGGCAAAGTGGCCAGAGAAGCCATCTCTGAGGAGTCATTGGTTTTCACAGTCTGGGGGAGGGAACGTTCTAGAAAGAAATAGGAGCATGTGCCAAAGTTGGGAGCTTCTGCAGAAGAAGAGGTGGGTAGATGCGTCCCTACCAGAGCCTTCTTTTAGACTTCAAAGAAAGTGACGTTTTCAAGTCACCGCATTTGAGTACTAAGATCATAGGACTTTTCGAAAGGCATTGGTGTGAGCCCTGGCTCTACTGGCTGCAGGGTGTGGAGCCAGTCTCTTAAATTTCTCAGGCCTTAGCTTCCTCGTTGCAAATAGCAATAACAGCACCCCGGCACCTTCCCCAGCAGGCAACTGTGCAATCCAAATAAAACAAAAACGCAGGCAAAAGCCATGGGTGAAGCAAAAAAACGCGCCATTAGCGCGGGCTGTGGCAGTTGTCTTGTTATAGCATTTGCCACCGTTGTTCCAGCCGCAATAACTGCGCTAATGTACCATAATGCTTTGAAAACGCATATAAACACACCAAGACATGCAGCTCAAGGGCCCTGTGCTTTGCTGTTCTAAGAAGGCTGAAGTCTCTTTTGGCAAGCATCAGGCCATCCATCTTACATTTTAGAAGTGAAAAAAAAGAAAAATCTAAGTTCATGTGATTTTAATTAAAATCATATTTGTATTTAAAGTGGGAAGCAACAGAAGGTTGTGGTAGCATAAATCACAAGTCATCTAATCTCATTTAGATTATATGAACACAAGATGGAAACCTTTGAAGTCGGCGTGTTTATTTTCTGGCTCTCCTTCCCCCCACACACACAAAATCACATTGTGGTTCTCAGAACTGTTAGGAAAGGAGATGTGATTTGTAGGAATTTTTATTTTTAAAAAAGAATGAGTTCAGTGTCTGTGCTATAAATCAGTGCTCAGTGGTCCATTTCGGCTGCTACTGCCCCATCCAATGGCACAGGCCATTGAAATAAACCAAGTCATTTGCTGACCGTCACTCCTGGAAGAAATGGGGGAAAGAGCCACGGTGGCAGTAGAACGTTCTCTGGATCACTGAAGGGAGATGGGGCTGCTATTCGGAGGGGAAGGTGCCGAAATTGTCTTCAAATCAACCATCCACTCTCAGACATCTTTGGTATTTATTTTCATCTATTTCCTATTGTTCCCTGATTTCTGAAATAAGTCATTGGAAAGATGCTCATTAGAATATTGATCATATTAGTGGCCTGTTGTTAGCTGCCATTAAGTCAGCCCCCAACATAGGAGGACCTTCATGGACAACTGGAGAGATCCAAGGGGATCATAGGTTTTCGTTGGCTTGCTTTTAGAAGTAGATTGTCAGGCCTTTCTTCTTCATCTGCCTCAGCCTGGAAGCACCACAAAATTCTGTACAGTATCACAGCTTTTCGCAGGCACCCACTGGCAGACAGTGGTCACTGCACTTGGGAGTGCAGTGCATTGGGAGCTGTGAGTAGATGAACTTAGGTCTCCTGTGTGGAATGTTAGAATTCTCCACTGAACCACCTGCCCCTGAGAGGGCACGAACAGCCACAGAAACATAGGTAGCTGGTATTGCTTGATTTTCTGATTGCTCTCCACTAGGTAATAATTAAAGTTCCTAGGGTGATGCAAAGAGTTTGGTAGTGTCTACTAACCTAAAGGTTGATGGTTCAGTCCCACCTAGTGGCACTGGGCAAGACAGCCCTCGCAACATCCTTCTGTAACTCCTGGGCTCTTCATGAGTTGGAATAGGCTCAAGGGCAGGAAGACAGTTCCTCCTCCACGTCTTCGATGTGCTCTCTGCTCCTCACCTGAGCCTCAGGTATTATTAACTAGGTATGGACACTAGTAAGTGAACAAGATTAAATATTCCTCACAGTTTGGTAATAGTATTCATTGTATATATTTTCATTAGCCTAGACCAAGCCTAATCAGCCATTATATGCTATCAATTGTCTATAATAAGGGCTGACATTTTATTGGGGACTTTCAGTTGCCACGCTGTGCCATGTGTTTTATGCATATTATTTCTTTAAGTCCTCAAATTAGCCCTGTGAAATTTTAAGTGCTTTCAATTTCCTCTGGTTCCAATTAACCAAA
>NW_022107431.1:34295218-34298577 GCF_000313985.2 Echinops telfairi | reverse complement strand
TTAAAGGTTATTATATGTAGCAGGCTGAAGTGAAACAAAAGCAAGTCGAGGACTTCTCCCCAAATGACTCATGCTGAAGAAACTTGGAAATAGAAGAGCTATCAATGCTGTGGTTGGTTCTCTCTTACAGAATGCCCAATAAAATAACTAGGCAATTAATCCTAGAGAGCATGTTCTCATGTCAGGAACATGTGACAGATACTTCTTGTACTTGGACTAAAGCAAGTTTAAAGCCATCTTTAGCTATAATTATTCAATCACCAAGGAGCTCCTGAGCGACACAAATGGCTAGCGGATCTATGACCAACTGGAAAGTTGCTGATTCAAACCCACCCAACCAGCAGTGCCTCGGAAGAAGAACCTGGTGATCTGCTTCAGAGGGTCCCCAGCCATGGCAACCCTATGGAGTACAGTTGGAATCAGCTAAACAGCAACTGGTTTTGCTGGTTGACACAATCACCATTACTGAGCAAGTTGAGCGTCGTTGTCATTCACATTTTCTGGTCCAAAAAATTCAAAATTCACAGAAATTCAATCAGGATGTGTTGAGTGCTTATTAGTTCCACCAGATGGTGTTGATGATTTTCTATATGCATTTCCCAACTTCCAAATGCCCTCTCCAGAGCGTCTCTCGGGGGTCACACACTCAAGTGCCCCCAGGAGCCAGGAGAGTGATGTAAAAAAGCAAGGGATAGAGGTGACACTGAGGCCACCTGAAAAGAGCATGTGGTGGTGGTTCAATGCCTCCGACCCTATGAATCGCAGAAGGAAACACTGCCCACTCCTGTCACATCCTTATCATTGTTTTTATGGTTTGAGCCTATCAACGCAGCCACTGTGTGAGTACATCTTGTGGAGGGTCTTCCTCTGTTCGTTGCTTTACCAAGTATCATGTCCTTCTCCATGAACTGGACAGATCCTGACAACATGTCCAAAGTACACGAGATGAAGTCTGGCCATCCTTACTTCTAAGAAGCAGTCTGGCTATACTTCTTCCAAGATGGCACTAAAATAGGCAGTGACTGCTCCCCTCTAGCTGCCTGATGCAATAAGGAAATGCAGGCTCCGGGAGGCCAACACCACTGAGTTTTCAAGATCATCTGAAAATCCAGATGTTTCTGCAAAATATTCTAACTTGTAAATGTTGCAGATATGACCAGCATGTGTGGTTTTTCTTTCTTTTAAATACAAGGGGGCTTCCAAAAGCTCAAGAGAAAACAGAACGTTCCCGAGAACTTTTGAAGCCCCCTCATGCAATGCAGCCAGGGCCAGTAGACTACCATGTTGCAACTTTTGATGTAGAAATTTCTAGCAGGGAAGAGGAATGCATTAGTGTCCCTCCCTACTCTTCTCAGCTGTTCCCTCTCCACCCTCTCACATCTGAGCACCATCACAAGCAGCACCTCTCATCTGCTTGGAGCATTCCAAAAGCCGGTCCTTCAAAGAAATGCTTGGACTCCCAATCCAGCCCCTTCCTTGCTGCCTTTCAACAGAGCCATCTGTCACACCATCACAGACAAGAATGCAGCAAATTTGAGTTTCTCCATATAAGGGGCTTAAACTGACCAGTCCTTGCAGATCACTGGGGTGGGGGCCACTCTGAAAGAGACCGGGAAGTTAGGCAATTGAAGATGGGATCCCTGTTTTCAATTGAGTCTAAGGAAAAGGCAAGATGTTTAAATGAATGCAATTGAAGAGGTTTAGATGGATGAGATGCCAGACTAAACACTATAGATTTGAGAGCTGTGAGCAGAGAAAACAACTGAAATCAAGAAATGGATATCATCTCCATTGGAGATGCCCTACGTGCTCTGTGTGGGAGCTATGGCCAGAAGAGTAGGGCGATGAAATGGATCTGAAATAGACTCACCCACAGGGGTGGGACATTTCCGTGAGCTAGGGCAGATGTCTCCAACCAGATGGAAGAATGAGTGGCAGTGGAAACAGAATTTGGTAGCCTTGGGAATCTCTATATGAAAATTCCTTTTAGAAAGAAAGAAATCTAGCCTCAGGGAACTCAGGAATGGTGCTCTTCTGAAAACCAGACCCACTGCAGGCACGCGAGAAAGCTGTTTATAGTGGGATCCTCCAAGCCGTTATTGCCTACATCCCAGATAGTGAAAGTGGTTACAAAATGAGCTTGGCATGCCCTTAGAAGGAACTGTTTAATCCCTTAGAAAGATTTTGATCAACAACAATTCAACAGTTAAAATCAATTCCTGCTGAACTTGTACTCTTTACTTCTCAAGTAGTATTCTCCAGTGTCTAACTTCTTGCCTGGGCCACTTGGGGGGAGATGCGGGAGTCGGGGGACCGACAAGGGTCCTCTGGTCGTCACAGTGGGTGCACAACCCTCGTAAATGTCTTCAGGGGCCAATTTTACTGTTTCCCCAGTGACTACAGCAGGGAGCTCTGTTGTACACATCTCACTGGGGAAACGTTGCAGTGATGAGAGTCTTGCTTTGGAGCAGAGAGGAAGTAAGTACGACAAACCTCTAGGAAGATGACAGGCATCTTTCCAATGTCTGTCTGTCTTTTTTTGTGTGTGTTTTTTTTTGTTCACGTCCCTGGAATTCATTTGCTGACCCTTTCTTTGATCAGGGGTGGGGAGCCTTTGTTCTGCCAAGGGCCATTTGGATATTTATAACATCATTCATGGGCTATACTCATCAAACACTTCATGAACTCACTCCTAATCTGATGGCTGAACTGCTTCTCTTTGGTGAGGCCGGAGGTTCATGATTCTTGAGACCTTGTATGACAACCCCTGGGCCAGATGCTCCCCAACCCTGCTCTTGATCATTCTGTCAGAAAGCATCTAATGAATTCAAAGAGTGAAATGGGAAAATTCCTTGACCTGTATTGTAAACAGCAGCAAATGTCAATAAATGTTTCAGAAGCCCCATGTGATTCCTTCAAGGGAAAGTCTATCCTAGGACTATGTTACCCATTCTTTGTTTTTTTTTTCATCATGTCTTTTGGATTGCTCATAGTCCCCAAATAGTCTTTAATCTCCAAATAATATACTCTCACTTCACCATACTTTGTGATGCCTTGTTTAAACCGCAGACCTTGTACCCATGGCCTAGAGCTCACCACAGAGAGCTTGAGCATCGGTGGCTCTACTAGCATTGGGTTTCTATGAGTAGGTTGACATATAAGGGGAAGAAAAATCCATCCTTTGAGTTCTCTGTATTCTGAGACGGCTCAAAACTAACTTGACACAACTACCAACAGTAGAGTTAGTGTGGAAAAAAGGAGATCTGCTGAAGAAGAAGAAGTGGGGTGGCCTTTTATAGCAAGAAGCCAATCATTCTGTCCAAGGAAATTGAGTCCTCTTTATCTGGTAAAGTCAGCAG
>NW_022107431.1:34292188-34294453 GCF_000313985.2 Echinops telfairi | reverse complement strand
AAAAAAAAAAAGAATAAGCAGATTCACGATCCAGCTCCAGGAAAGAGACTTGAAGACATTCAGTGAGGATCCGAAATCCTTTTACCATCTTCTGGTTGTAAATCCACCAAGAAAACTTAAATAGACTCCAAGACTCCAAAAGGCCCAAGGGAAAAACTAGTCAAATAGGCCACCTGCTCATGGCATTGAGGACACCCCTTGCCACTCACCCACCCCGTAAAGGTTATGATCTCTCCAGGCTCACCAAAGAGAAGGCAGCAGGGGAGTAGCTTTCAGATCCTAGTTTCAGGTGAGGACAAGTCTTATAACAATCTGACCTCTTGTCCAGCCGATGTAGGTAAAGAAATAAATTCATTATCATAAACTCTGGGTCAGACCCACAATAGGCTCCGTGAACCGGACATGGAAGGAATGTAAGGGAGAAGAGACAGTGAGAAATATAAAAACCAATGCCAACTCAGCTGACCATCTTCGAAATGCCTCTGATTTGGAACACATAAAGAAAAGTGGGAATAACATAAAAGTGCATTCCAGTGTCTGGTAAACAATACCTCATTAGTTAAGGTCTATGGGAAGTGTATGCATAATGTGTACATTACCGTTTATGCCTAACAAGGTTCAATGACGCAAACCAGTAGTTATAATCTAGCTCCTACCTGCTTCCCATTTCTACACTCAACATAAATTCATAATACCTAAACTTGTAATTGTTAGACTTATCACTTCCAAGTATCAAACCTAATGCCAGGCTAGCTTCAGCACATTTATTATAAGGACCCAGGGGTGCTTTGCAGAACTTGGACTTAGTAAACCTTTTGCTCAGACTTGGAAAGGAACTACAAGTAGAAACTAGAGAGCCATGTCTCTGCTTCCCCGAACAACTTCAAACTGGCCCACACCATGCAATAGACTGCAGGCCATCGTTTTACACCCACACTGTCTTTCTCGCTGACATTTCCTTCTTGCTGCCCCAAATAAAAAATACGAGGCAAGAATCGTGTTGTTGTTACTGTTGTGGTGGTGCTGGTTGTCCTTAGGTGCCATCAAGTTGAGTCTGGCTCATAATGACCCTATGTATGACAGCATGACACATTGCCCAGTCCCGTGCCATCCTCACCAACATTGTCATGTTGGAGCCCATTGTTGCAGCCTCTCTGTCAATCTGTCTTGTCCAGGGTCTTCCTCTTTTTCACTGACCTCTTACTTTACCAAGCATGATGTCCTTTTCGAGGAACTGGTCTTTTCCTGACAACCTGTCCCAAGTGCACGAGGAGAAGTTTCCATCCATGCCTGTAAGCAGCATTCTGCCTGTACTTCTTCCAAGACACGTTTGTTTGTTCTTTGGGAAGTTCATAGTATTTGCAAAATTCTTTGCCAGCACCATAATTTAAATGCATCGTTTCTACTATTGTATTCCTTATTCAGTGTCCAAGTTTCACATGAATATGAGGTGATTGAAAATACCAAGGCATGTGTCAGGTGCACCTTAATCCTCCAGGTAACCTCTTTGCCTTTCAACACTTTAGAGGTCTTATGCCACAGATTTATGCAATGCAATGTGTCATTTGATCCCTTGACTGCTGATTCCTTGAGCACTGAGTGTGGACCCAAGCAAGATGAAATCCATGGCATCCTCAATCTTCTCTCTGCTTATTATGATGTTACCTGCTTGGCCAGTTTGGGGGATTTTCATTTTCTGTACATTAAGTCGTAATCCATATTGAAGGCTGCAACCCTTGGTCTTCATCAGTAAGTGCTTCAAGTCATCCTCACTCTCAGCAGGTAAGGTTGGGTCATCTGTTTGCTGCAGGTTGTGAATTCTGATGCTGCTTTCTTCTTCACATAGTTTCACTTCTCTGAAGTAAGGTGAGAGGACACAACCCTGATACGCACCTTTCCTGATTTAAAACCATACAATTTTCCCTTGTTCTGTTCACACAACTGCTTCTTGAGCCATGTACAGCTTCCCTATGAGTGCAGTGAAGTGTTCTTGGATTCCCACTTTTCTCAAGGTCACCCATCATTTATTATGGGCCACACAGTCAAAGGCATTTGCACAGTCACTAAGACACAAGGTGGTGGTATAGTGGGGTATGCATTAGGCTGCTAACTGTAAGGTCAGCAGTTCAAAACTGCCAGCTGCTCCTCAGGAGAAAGATGAGACTTTCTACTCCTGTAAATATTTACAGTCTTGGAGACCTACAGGGACAGTTCTATCCCATCCTACGGGGTTGCTTTGAGTTGAAATCAACTTAATGACAGGCT
>NW_022107431.1:34288407-34290636 GCF_000313985.2 Echinops telfairi | reverse complement strand
TGGTCACACAGGCTGGTGTGCTTCTTCCATGTAGATTTTGTTGCTTCTGAGCTAGATGGCCACTTATTTACCTTCAAGCCTTTGAGATGCCAGACACTATATCTTTTGGTAGCCGGGCACCATCAGCTTTCTTCACCACATTTGCTTATGCACACATTTGTCTTCAGTGATCATATTAGGAAGATGTGTATCATGGAATGCAAATTTAATAGAACAAAGTGTTCTTGCGTTGAGTAAGTACTTGAGTGGAGGTCCAATGTCCATCTGCTGCCTAAATACTAGACCTTTGAATATATGCATAAAAATCTATTTCCCCACCATCCTATACAAATATATTTACATATGTACATGCCTGTATTTAGACTTCTATAAAAGCCCTTTGCCTCTCCTTTATTTCCTTTTACTTTCCTCTTGTCCAGCTATCATGCTCAGCCTTCATTTGGGTTTCAGTAATTTCAGTTACATTGCCCTTACTGAATCCCTACCAGGCCTCTCACATCCTCCTTGCCACTAATTTTGGATCACTTGTTGTTCTGTTGTCCCTGGGTTGGTCAACACCACCTCCTTTCCCCCACCTCCCCATCTCCCATGTCCCCCCGGAACCATCGGCCCCATTGTTTTCTCCTCCAGACTGTTCATCCAGCCTATCTTATCTAGATAGATCTACAGAGATAATAATATGCACCAAAAAACAAGGCATAGCAAGACAAAGCAACAAAAGACAGCACAACAATGACAACAAGAAAAATAATCAATGACCCAGAAAAGAATAAATTATTTAAGAAAAGAGAAAAAGAAAAATTTTTAAAGATTAAAAAAGAAAGAAAAACCTGTAAACAGATCAAGGTCTGATTTTTGACCTCTAGGTGTGCCCTCCAGTCAAGTCCGATGGGGTGCCACACTCTGGCCCCCAAGTCTATCCTTTGCACTCCCTCAGGAGCTCCCTGCTCTGCTCCCCCTGTTGCTCTGCTGCAGGTCTTTAGTGTTTTGCCTCGGTGTCACAGGGTCAGACTGGGCCAATCCTGACACTGAGTCTCGAGTGTTGTCCCCCACAGGGCCATGGGTCAGCTAGGGACATCATGTCTCATAGTGGGACTTAGAGACATCTTATTTTCTTCTCAAATTGTACTGTTCTGATGAATCGCCTGGCCATCTTGTTTAAATGCAAAATCTGATTGAGTCAGGGATGGGATCCAAGATCCTGCATTTTTCACAAGAGTTTGGTGACGGCAGGGCTGATGGTCATGAGTCATGTGTTATAGACAATGAGCTAGAGCAATTCCCAGACACACCAGAGTATGACCATTTGTTTTCTATGGGTAATGCAGCACTTACGCAACCTTTCATGCCGCTGTCTTGGCCGATAGCTGCTCATCACGCTGTGTTGTGAAGAGGGCTTCATGCAGACAGGCTTGTTTTCTTTAAGTAGACACTTGGGCTCTCGAAATACTTTTCCTCTCACTTCTAGAATCTCATCAAAGCTCTCTATCCCTCAGTGCTTTGTTCTCGTGGTATTTTCATGAAGAAAGTAATTCTAGGGGTGAAACTATGTGATGAATGGTTAATCAACAGACAAATTTAAAAAATTAAAATTAAAAAAACAGACAAATTAATATTATTCTGTTCCAAATATGCGTGCCCTTTGTATTTAAGAATGTATGTTTCATGAATGACTGAATAAATACCTAGTAGGGGAATTTCAATTAGGTAGGTAGATAAAGAAAAAAATTCAGGCAGAAAGAGCACAAGGAGTGGTATCTATTGTTTTAAACTACTACAGTTAAAAAATGCAAAAAGTTCATGTGGGGTTGTGCTAGACAGGGTTCTCTAGAGAGATAAAATCAAATTGCTGATAATTTAATGTATTTATAAAGATAATTAGATATATAACACAAGAAATGAACTGTTAAATTATTTACAGATAAATATATAGTACAAGAAATGAACAGTTAAATTATAAAGCACTACAAATGGCTCAGTGCAACTCACTCCCATGAGAGAGAGTTGTGAGACACTAGCAGTCCTTCAAGTCTAGTCAGGTCTTCCTCTATATAGAGAGAGAACTAGGCTATCTCAGCACAGCAGCCAATCACAAGGCAGGTTACCAACTGTCAGCCAGGTCACCAACCGCCAGTCTCCAGCTCCAGAGATGTCTTAAAGGGACATCAACTTACAGTGGCACAGTTCACAGGCTAGGCGTCCCACAGGTAGTATAGCCTGTAAATTGAG
>NW_022107431.1:34267159-34285526 GCF_000313985.2 Echinops telfairi | reverse complement strand
CTAAAACATGTGAAAGTTAAAATACACTCACACACATACACAAACTTAGAGCAAGTTGGTTGGGACCCTAGAGTTTGCTAAATGGAATCTTTTTTTTTCCAATTCTAATGTGCGGATTGTACAGATAATATTTCCCAAAGATCCTATAGGCTAGTGGTTCTCAACCTTCCTAATGCTGCGGCTTTTTAATATAGTTCCTCATGTTGTGGTGACCACCCCCCAACCATAAAATTACCTTCATTGCTACTTCATAACTATAATTTTCCTACTGTTATGTTTTGGGCGACCCCTGTGAAACGGTTGTTGGACCTGGAAAGGGGTCATGGCCCACAGGTTGAGAACCGCTGCTATAGGCATTACTCATGAGATGGGGTCCTTGCCTGAATATGGAGATAGTCACTTTCAGGATGTATTGAGATCAATGGATGATGTACTTATAGGGATTTTGCAGTGGAGAAAGCTCAGAGTTTTAAGGCTGTTATTCCATTTCTCTCTGATCCTCTCTGTCTAGTCCCTTTCATGATCACCATCTCTTAGGACAAAAGAAGAGAAGCAAATAAAATATAGAAGTATACAAGGGGGGTAGGGGAAGGCTACATGGGATACAGGATGGGAGGAAACTTGGAGAACTTTCTGGAACCATTGTCATTCCATTACAAGTAATGAAAGTAATTATGAAAACGAATGAGGCACCTTCCCCTCTCACCTGCCCTTTTATTCCCAGGCTAACTCTGTTTAAGCACCAGCCTTGATACTCTGATTGTGTTTGCATTCCTTTCTCCATGACTGTTCTCGAAAGGAAAGGGAGTGTCATCTTACTGTATTTTCCACAAATTCAGAGGAAAACCCCACTGGGAAAAGAACAAAACTCTCCAAATAGCCCGGTTTCCCTTATTCAGCCACAGTCATCCTGTGATGCCATGTGCCCTTGGAGCCAAACTGAAAGTGCTACTGAGAGACCCAAAGACCCCCACAGCTTTTCCAAGCCTGGGAGGATGCGGTGACTAGCAATCTCTAGACCCTCCCAGAAACATTGCTCTTTTGCTGGTCCAAGGTTTTGCTACCATTTTGTTTCTACACGGATAGAGAAATGAAAATAGAAGCAGGGTAGGTGCTGTGAAAGAGAAAGAAGATAAAGCTACCAGCATTTCTCATCTTTAAAGAGAAGGCTTTCTTTGCACCTAGATTCTTCTTGAAAAACTTTCACCAAAGCCCCACTAGAAGAGAACTTTAGTTC
The DNA here is from genome assembly GCF_000313985.2 of Echinops telfairi. Taxonomy (NCBI): domain Eukaryota; kingdom Metazoa; phylum Chordata; class Mammalia; order Afrosoricida; family Tenrecidae; genus Echinops; species Echinops telfairi. The sequence continues at coordinate 34,284,289 of NW_022107431.1, read as the reverse complement.
ACCTAGCAGCAATTCACACACTCACATACAAAGGACCAAACAGATAGCCATTGTTTTGAGCCAATGCTCAAAAGGATCGCTAGCTAGCCTTTAGAACAGTGGTTCTCAAGCTGTAGGTCGCAACCCCTTTGGGGATCAAACGACCCTTTCACAGGGGTCACCTGATTCTTAACAGTAGCAAAAAAAAATTACAATGATGAGGTAGCAACGAAAACAATTTTATAGATGAGGGGTCACCACAACATGAGGAACTGTATTAAAGGGTCACGGCATTAGGAAGGTTGAGAACCATGGAATTTCATATTTAGAAGAGGAAGTGGAATCTTCTTGAATACACTGTCCAGTGTGCTAGCTGTGATGGTCCTGACTAGGGTGGCAGCAGATGGGGCCTCCAAAGCCCTTGAGAACACGCTTTCATCTCCACATCCCTGGTAGCTGGCTGTTTGTGAGCTGTGTTGCTCAGGCACCCAGGTGATGCTCTCCTCTCGCTTTCTATCCCACTGCTAATGTAATAACACTCCTGGGACACAATTACTACAGCTACTTCTCTCTCCGAGACTCAGCCCTGTGTCTTACAAGAGGTAACCATGCTGTTCACCAGAGACCCTGGAATCACACCTCTGTTTGGTACCTGCTTTCCCACCACGGAACCTGTGAAGAGCTCAGGCTTCATCTCTTTGGCATGTGTGCTGACTGATTGGGGGTGGATAAAAGCGTCCTTGATTTGGTTATCAAGGCATCTTTGAAATAAGAGAAAGGGTTGTCACTGAGTAGCTGACATTTTTCTTTTAACCCTCTCCTCTGAGAGCATTGTGGGAAAATGTCTACATAAGCAAAACTCTTCTTCCTAAAGATTGAAAAACGTTAGGCTTTAGAGCAACTTATAATATCATTGATTTAAGGAAAATCACTTAGAAGAGTGTGATAATTATATAGCTAAGCAAGTGTTTTTGGTTCGTTTAATAAACTGGATAGTAAGGAAATTCAACCTAGCTTTTCTTCCAGAACTAAGGTAATCATGAGGAAGTTAAAATATGGTTTTACGGGAAGCGATGCCATGGTATTTCAAAAAACAGCAAGATCACCCAGGAGGGACAGGTTTCAGATTTCAGTGGAACTTTCTTGGGTGCAGGAAGGTTACACTTCAAGATTGACACAGATTCGGAAGAAAGGACCACGATCAACACTCTTGGAAGCAGCAGTCAAGAAATCAAGCAGCATACTATTGCATTGGGCATATCTGCTGCACGAAACCTCTTCACCCTTAAAGAGGAAAAAAATGTCACTTTGAAGACAAAGAACTATGCTGTTTTCAATCCCTTCATATGTGTGCGACAGCTAGACAATGACTCAGGAAGTCTAGAAGAATTCACTTGATGTGTTGAGGGGGAATGAAAGTACCCTGAACTCCCAAAAGAACACCCAAATTTGTCTAGGAGAAAGTACCGAATGCTTCTTAGAAGAGAGGGTGCTGAGGTTTGACATCTTACGATTTTGGACATGTTATCAGGAGGGCCAGTCCTTGGAAAAGGATATTATGCTGGGTAAAGTCCAAGGTCAGTGAAAAAAAGGAATGCCCTCAACAAGATGGGTTGCCACTGTGGCTACAATGGACACCAAGCATAACAACCATTGTGAGCATGGCACGAGACAATGTATCGTCTGTGATACACAGTATCACGATGAGTCTGGACTGACTCAGTGGTGCCTAGCAATAACAACAGAAGGTGGCATGCCAACCTACTTCTGAAATTAAGCAAGGGAGAACTGTGGACAGCAATTGAATACTATGCGATGCAATGCCAAAAGATGAGCCCCCCAAACTGGAAGACACTGCAACAGCCACAGCAATGAGCTCAAATGTACTGACAATCATGAAGATGCTGCTGCCCCGGGTTGCATTCCAATCTGCTTACATGAGGTCGTAGTGCATTGAGGCCAACCCAGCAACAACAAGCTTGTTGCAAGAAAATTTCATCTCAGTTAATTCAAAATAAGATAACTTTACCTTGTCAGTTATTTGTCATTACTAAGGAAATGCATCCTTTACATAATTTAACGTATAATTATTTCATTACACTCTCTAGAGTATAGCACACTATCTCTTTTTTTATGTTGGAAATATAAAAAATTCACTTTGTCTAACAAAAATACATGTGCCAAATTTGTTTGCTCTCTCTTCTGGAAAATTAAATCCTTCTTAAACCAATTGAAAATCTCACCAACCTAATGGCTATCTGTTAGAAGAACTTGGTAAAATACTTAGGGACTAAACAATTGAGTAAATTTACTAGAATATGACAGGCTAGGGGAAGAAAAAAAAATCCAATGCCATTAAGTCTATTCTGACTTAGTCATCAGATAGGACAAAGTAGAACTGCCGCTGTGAGTTTCTGAGCCTGTAAATCATTACGGGAGCAGACAGCTCCATCTTTCTTCCCAGGAGCAGCTGTTGGGTTCAAATTGTGAGCCTAGTGGTTAGCAGCTCAAGGTGTAGCCCTAGAGTGCCTTTGGGGAAAATAGTATCCATGTGACCCATCAGTTATTCTTTTGGTCATTCATGGTGCCTAACACTAGGGTAAGGTGACCAGACATCCCGCTTTTGACGGGACAGTCCTGATTTTTAACAATTTTTTCCGCATCCCACGGTGTTTTTAAAAGTTCCGATTTTTGGAAAGAATGCACGACAAGCTAGGGTATACGGTTTTCGGCTGCCATGTGGCTATTTCGCCAGGATACGAGTTTTATCAATGGTGTCCCGCTTTTGTCTCGCTTTACCAATGTTAAAATCTGGTCACCTTACACTAGGGGGCCTCAGTAAATATGACTGAGTGAATGAATAAATTATCTGTAGGGAACTAATAGTTTAATTGATGAGATTTATCCATCCATTCATGCCAGAGAGCTAATCCATGTGGCTTTTCAGCCATTCTATAAATAATTGAAGGCCTCTGATTCCTTTCTGTTTTCCTCTCCCTGTTGCTGTATCAACAAGATATGTCTAAGAAGAATATGAAACATGTGAGAAGTTTTAAATATTGATTATGCCTATTCAAGAAAGTATTAAGATTGTGGATTTCGGGAATTATTTCATAATTAGGTTCTATTTAGAAAAACTGTTTTAATGAAAGATTTAGGGATCAGAAACAAAGTTTCCCTAAAGCAAAGGTATTGATAGTATGGATTACCTAGGGAGTACATTGTTACAGATTGTATTGATAATGTAAGAAATCATGGAAACAACAAATATAGACATATATCTAACATATTATGCATTTGACTGCCTTGAGGTGAGGATGGAATACATAATTTCATTATGTAAACGTAGGGGATTAGACCATGAAAAAGCACTGGCTAGGAATTTGGAATCCTGAAGCCTCTTCAGGGTCTTGACTACCACTTCACATTCTGGATTCCAGTTAACACATCACAATAACATGAAAGGTAAGACTTTCACACAGGGGAGGTGAAGGCAATGCGCCTCCAAGTGTGTTCCTTCAGATTCACGTTCAAATTTAATAGAAATGCAAATTCTCTGGCCCACCCCAGGATTTGTTGAATCAGAAACTCAGAATGGGTCCTAGAAATGTGTTTCCAAAAGTCTTCCTGTAACTTAACAGACGTCCACTTAAGTTTGAGAGCGCTGGGCCTTCGTTTTCTTGGAAGCCAATGGTGAGGGTTTTTGTGGTGGCTGTGCCCCGTTGAGTTAATTCCCACTCACAGTGAGCGCCTGCGATACAGGAAACTGCAGCGTAGGATGTTCCTGACTGCGATCGTGACAGAAGCGGCTCTCCAGGCCCCTCACTAGTGGAGCTGCTGGTGGGTATAGACCACCAAGTCTTCTGTTAGCAACTGAGAGCTTCACTGTTGTACCACCAGGTTCCTGTAAGGGAACCTGTAGGCTTCCCCTGTTCCTTTCCCTCTCTGCTCCAACCACTCAACGCAGTGCCTTCTGCAACCTGGACTGTGGCACCTGACAGGCCGGGTTCTAGATCAGACATGTGGAAATTCAGGGTTGTGTTTCCACTCTTCCCTGCCCCCTCTTCTTCGCTTACACGCACACCCAGCCTCCCAAGTCCATCAGTGGCTACTCCTGAAATTCCTTAAGCTAGGAGAAAGCCCTGACCCCCGGTTAAATTGACAGATAACCTTTGGTTGTGATAATACTCTATGTGAATATGTTCAGTCCTGCGTAGTTCCTGTGAGTGCAGTAACACAAGAAAATCGTACTCCCTGAGTGCACAGAGAGAGGAGTCTCAAGCATGTGGGCAATCTGAAAGCTGTGGGAAGGAAAAGGGTCCCTGAACTTTCAAGACTGCAGAACGATGGCTTGGATTACCGTCAACCTTCATATTCCCTTTTTAAATGTTTTGTTGTGATTCGCATAGAAGTTTCCGGAGGCGATCAGTTTTCCATTCAACAAGTCATGCACGTTTTGTTCCGCCACATTGATTGCAGTCCCCACAACGTGACAACGCTCTGCCCACTTCTTCCCTGTGTTTGCCATTTCCGTTCATCCATCTTTCCTCTCCATTCCACCTCTGGAGCTAAATTCCTAAGCAAACCCTTCCCTTTTGAGTTCATCTGGTTGTATCATGAGTTTGAACCTCCCTGGAGTTATTTTCACCAATAGGCCTATCGATTGTCTGGCTGAAAGTTGAGTCATGGGTGTCAATTCAGTTCCAAGCCTCAAGAGTGACTAAGGGCCACAATCTCTAGGGTTCCACCAGTCTCCATCAGATGAGTAAGCCTGGTCTTTAATTTTTTTTTTAATTTCACTTTTGTTTCACATGCTTCTCTCACTCAACCCAGGGCCCTCGAATGTGACCCCTTTTAGTGCAAACAGCAGTGGTAGCAGTCAGCACAATGGAGTTCTGGTCTCAGGAGTGTGGGTTTGCACGGCCTATTCGTTTGAGGGACTGCCTGTTTCAGCAGCATGTATATTTATTGAGAAGACATTCATAAAGATAGATTTATATTTTTTGTAGCAAGAAAATCAAATTGTTTCTTCTGTTTGATTTTTGTCAATGGTTAATCCGCAAAAGAGTTTCCTTGACAAAAATGTTGGCACTACATAGTGATCCTCTGTTTTGGATGACAGTGCTGGTTCATTTTAAATTTCAAGCATATGTCATTTATCTTGCAGATTGTTTCTAGTTTTTAATCTAATATTCTGATCAAGCCAGCAGTATAATACCTAACACAGGGTCATGGGCAATAAACACTTAATAACATTCCTGATGATATGTCTGTTGTAGCTTTGAAATTTAAGAATAAACTTTTCTTTGTTCTTAAAATGAACTTTTAAGATGAACAGATATATGATTTGTTGCTAGAAAAGAATAATATGAGAGGTAAAGGAAAAAATGACTCAAAGTCTAATATTCATGTTTCATCTAAAGATGTTAGACTATCATTTTCCAATGTTTGGTCTTTGGAAGGAACACACTTGGGAAACTTTCAAAATAATTCTGTCACATACATAGTCATCTCCACAGGCTTTGAAACTTTCTCATGTGACCTTCCCAACAGCCTGTAAAGTAGGCAGAGAGTTATTACCATTAATATCCTTGGGTGAATAAAAGGGCCAAGGGAAATTCAGTGAGTTGCTCAATCGTACACTATAAATTATAAAACACAATCTTGAACAAGACACTCACGATCAGTTGCTTCCCCCATCTTCAACACAAGTTGAACTTACCCATCTTGACACTCTCTGGTCTCTGGTCAATCACCATGAGATTGGGTCAGGCCAAATTTCAGGAAGTGGCATCAAAGGAAACGAGAACTCTTTGATAGGTGGACTCTTGGATGGAGGATATGAGGGGCTAGCCTGTATCTGATTCTAAAGGTAAATGTACAAAGTCTATGTGATAGGTTTATTATGCCATCCTGGCCAATTGGAACATGTGGGATTAATCAGATCACAGTTTGATAAGAGATAAATGGCTTTGCAAGGCCCGCCCCCCTCTTTCTTGCTCTTTTGTGATCAGACCAGCATGCTGCTGCTTTAACTAGTTCTCTGCCTCAACTTGTGAGCTACACTACCTGTGGGCCAAGGCAACCCATGGATTGTGTTGCTAGATCTTGAGGCTCTGTCGAGACCTGCTTGGACATGTTGCTGGTGTGTACATCAACTTGAACTTGGGGCTGGTGGATCCTATCACCTTGCATTGCTTGAGTTCAATATCCCATCTGGGCCTGTTTCACTAAGCTCCAGAGTTACTGACTGTTTCTGAACCACCCTGCCATTTGCTGCCTGTGGATAGACTCTGCCTGTCTTGCCCTAGGGAGGACTCTGCTGTCTGCTTCCTTGACCTTGGACCTGACAGCCTACTTGAGTTGAAGGACTTCCAGTATATTAACTGTTCCACAGAAGTGAGTTGAACTGAGCCCTCTATACTGCGGTGTGAAGTAATTAGCGGTTATATTCCTTCTTGCTTATAAACCTATATATATATTTGTAAATGTCCTGGCTTTATTTCTTTAGAGAACCCCACTTAACACAGTCTACTCCTAGAAAATTGTCTCAGCATGGCATGGAGAGTTGGAAGTATCAAGTATACCATCTTTCAAATGAATGTATTTTCATGGTTCTAAGCTCACTGATTTTCTTTCGATCCTTAGAATCATCTGGAAGTTGTTGTTTTTTTATCTTAGATCCTTTAGCCCTACCTCCCAGTGACTCTGATGTAGGGCTCAAGCATTGGTACTTTTGAAAGCTCTCCAAGTGACTAATGGGTAGCCAGAGTTGAGATCCACTGGTGCGCTGAAATGGAAGCAAGACTGTTATAAACTGGCACAGACACCGTCTTTTTGGCCTCCTGAAGTTCGGTAGAAAGAGCATGCTTGTTGACAGTCCCAGTGATTTCTATGTGGAGCCCTTGTATAATTTCCAAACAAGCCAGAAAGTTGTGTCTACTAGAGAATTCCTGTGGGATGTTATTAAAGAGTTTATGGCTAATTGATGGGCTGAATTAATGGTGAGCATTAAGACAGATTGAACCTCAAAATTCAGGCAGATTAACAAAGTGGCCAATGTGAAGATATCGATTTCAAGTTTGACTTTGAGTTTCCTATCTCTGACAAGACAAGCACTAGTGTTAATAAAAAGGATGCTTTCTTTACTTTACCGGTCAAGTGTGCATTGACCAGCCCATGTAAAATGTGGGTCTTCCAGATAGACAGACGCGGAGAGGTATAATTAACTTTAGAAGGCAAGAAATAAACAGCCGCCTAAAAAACAACTTCTAGAAATCTGAGAGACTCAAGTCTGTCCTTAAACTACCCCTTCCTATAATAAGCCCCTGCACAAAGGAACTGCTAGAAAATACATAAGCGCCTAAAGTTGTCTATTCTCTCCAAATATGAGGGAGTTTCAAAATGCTCGTGGATGAAATTCATTATCTTTGAAGTCCATTTTCCACACACTTTTTGAAAAACCCTTGTGTGTGTGTGTGTGTGTGTGTGTGTGTGTGTGTGTGTGTGTGTGTGTGTAGTGGGGAGAGAAGGGAGTAGAAGAGGGGACGTTGGTCTAACTGCTTCTTTATTCTTTAAGTATCATTGTAGACACATTTAATGCATAAATGTGTAAAAGTGGATGAGTTAGGATCAACACATCCGTTTCACATAAGAATGAGGAGATGAATACAGCACAGCACTTGTTGTCAGGTGCTGTCCGTCGAATCCCTTTTGACTCCTAGGGACCCTGTGTGCAGCACAGTGACACTGCCTGATCCTGCATCATACTCACAATTGTTCTGAAACAGGATGGTGCTCCCTAAGAGGCATGAGTTACAGGACAGTTACCTGAAGTTTCTATGTTACCAAATAGATACACCTGACCCCACTCAACCATGGGGGGGTTGAACAAGTATCCATGAAGTATTCAGTCATTGGCGGTTTGGAACATATAAATGGACTCACAATTAGAAAGCCATTAAAACCCTCAAAGCTAACTGAAAGGTCTCCACAATGAATGGAAGGGTACCAATGAGCCTGCAATACAAAAACAAACCCAAAAAGCAATTCAAAGATATTTTTTAAACTGACAACTTGTCTTTATTAGCAAGGTAATGAATATCATTTATGCAATGACAATGCACTTCTTGAGGATTGATGGCTCAGTGTTGTAGAGAGTGAACATGCGTAACTATCTTCAGAAAAACTACACTGCACCCACTAAAAAATTAGAGAAGGTTGGCCACTACTATGTAAGACAGCATATATTTTAGTTCTCCTTTTAATATATGCCATTACAAAAAAAGAGTAGAAATAACAAGTACTGTCAACAATCGGAAGAATATAAAAGAAAGTTGGTCAGAGCCATAGAGCTTAGTTTCAGTCTGTCTTCACCTCACTAAAAAAGCACGCTGGGTTTGCAATGACTTCCAACTAAGTCTAGTTTCCTCACCCCAAAATCAAGGCCTATTCAGAATTAAAGCCATCCAACTGTTATTTCTCCCCATGTGCAGTAAAATGCAGTCAAACCCTTTCTTCGCTGTCTCAACACACAGGTCAGGCAATAGAAGAGTAAAAATGTTATAGGACAATGATCCTTTATGTTCTGGAAGCAGACTATTCCGTAGGAAGAACTCCTTTTTAGCTCAGGGCCTTCAACTGATTGAATGAGGCTCACCCTCATTGGATGGAAGGTGACATGCTTCACTTACGGTCAGTTGGTCAGTCACCTGTCACTGTATGGCAGATTCTAGAATACTGTTTATCCAAACAACTGGAAACAGCCGAGCCAAGGTGACACATAAAATTAACCATCACAGACCGTAACGGCTTTTCATAAGACAAGTTGAGTGAGTTATTAGGAAATGTTCTAGTTAAAAATATTTGCCATCCTTGACAGAACAAGAACAACCAAAAAAAATTTTTTTAACTGAATTTTCCTATCTTACTTATTTTTCTGCTTTTTAGTGTGACTTGGGGAAGGTTTACATAGCATCAGTTTTGCATTCAATAAATTGGACACATTTTGTTTCACCTCATCGCTTTTAATCCCCTCAATGCATCATCGCTTATCCCACTTCCTTCCTGTTTCCATTTCTCCTTTCTGTCCTTAGGTAACTCTCTGTCCTTAGGTAACTGTGGCCAATTAGATATTAAATGGCCGATTATTCTAATACAGGGATGGAGTTCAATTCCTGACCTGAAGGGTGACTGAGAGCCATAATCTTGGGGGACCCCACAAGTTTCTATCCAACCAATAAGCCTGGTATCTTTCATGATTTTTATCCTACTCTCTCCAGGACCTGCTAATGTAATCCTGTTCAGAACAGTTGGTAGTGGTGGCCAGGCGCCATCTAGCTCTTCTGGTCTCAGGGTTATGAGATTGGTTTGTGGTCCATTAGTGCGTTGGACTCAATGTTTCCACGTGTCTTTCCATTTTCCTCCAAAGGAGAGACCAATAGTTGTAATGTAGAGGGTTGTTCATGAGCTTTTAGACCTCAGCCACTACTCACCAAAGTCGGACAAGAATATTGTCTTTGTGAACTCTGTTATGCCAAGTGACCTTGTTGTCTCTGACAGTATCATTGTGAGCCCCAAGGCCAACAACTCGTTGCTTCAGGATTTTTCCTTCTGTCTAAGAGGAAACACCTCTTTTTTATATAGTCATTTTATTGGGCTCCTAAAATCTTATACCAATCCATCATTCAGTGGCATTAAGCATACTTGTACCTATGTTGCCATCAACATTTCCGAAACTGTTTCTTGCTACTTGAGTCCTTGGTATCATTTTTTCCCTCCCACCCTCGTGAAACCTTGAGCAAGTATATATTATTATTGTTCTTTCATTTCTTACACTGTCCATTGCCTCCCTTCACCCACCTTTCTGTTATCCACCCCGCTGGAGGAGGGGGAGCCTATATATCCAACCTTGTGATGCATTCCGCCTTTCCCCCCCTCCCCCATCCCCCTACATGATATTGTGTTTGAGTGCTCCTATCTGTACCAATGTGTGTTCTCCGCCTAGCCACATTTGTAAGGTAGAACTAGGTCATGGTAGTGGGGGGTGGGAGAAGCATTCAGGAACTAGAGGAATGATTTGAGAAACACCTCTTTTTGATGGTAATGTATATAGGAATCTTACCTAGGGGACATAGATTCCTAGATAAATATAGTGAGGATGATAGCAGAGAATTTTTCAATTTCAAATCATGACTTTGCATGTTGGTATAATTATTGATTCATTTGTAAATTAGCATAATTTTTCTAGTGGGGTAGTTCTATGTATATTCAAATGAATAGAAAGCTGAGACTCGCTGTTATTTTGCCATAAATATTTTGAGCAAAACAAATTAACCTCACTTAGAAATCTACTAATTTATCAGTTGACTTGGCAACTAACTATTTATAGGCTACATTTAGATGTCCTCCAACTTACATGCATACAGGCCCTGTAAGACTGAGAAAGAAAGCCATGCAGCTCCGCTTTCTACCACTACAAAGGAGAGAAAGATGATAGAGACAAAGTACAGATTGGTATCAATACGGGACAAGAAGAAGTATTTCGGAACTCAGTGGTCAGCTGAGTAACCCAATTAAACAATATTGCTTTGTTGCAGAGGGGAGAGGCATCCTGTCCTCTTTTTAACTCACACACTAGCCCATCATTGTTCAATGTTAAATAGTAGAAACATTCCCATTTGCCCTGAAATGTAGTCTTTTATTTTCACCTGGGTGTTTGAGCCCACTCCTACGGAAAAATATCCGCCCAATCATTTTTATTATATTCCAGTGTGCATGACACGTTTGTGAGGTGCAGGGCAGGTTATAGTAAGTACACGCTCTCTGGGTGATTTCCTTCTCTGAGAAAGAACAGTTCCCACTCAGAACACAGGGATGCTGTGAAGATTTGCCACACGACTTTGGTATTTCCATCCTCTGAATAGAAGAGTACAGTGGTCAGTTATTACGACTGGTCAGAACCCAATTAACGTCCTTGGTGTTCTTGAAGGAGTCTGTCAGTATAGGCTAGATTCTGTGGCAGTGATTAAAAATCCCCTGAAATCTCAATCACTAAACACAATATGGGTTTATTTCCTTTCACACCCGGCAGCTTTCCTCCAAACACTGACTCGGGACCCTGGGCGGTTTGGTCTGTAGCTACAGTGGAATCACCTACATTCCCATGGGTGGGGAAGAGAAGACTGGGGGGCATTCCTTATTGGGAGGTGGCATGGAGTCAGCTTGAGCTCACAGTGACCTGAATAAGGAAGAAAAATGTTTCAGCATCCTATAACCGTTCTCACAGCAGGGGTTACCATGGACGACACTGTGTCATTTCATCTTGCTGAGAGTCTGCCTCCTCCTCACTGATCCTCCGCTTTTGTTGTTGGGTGCTGCCCCATTGAGTCTGACTCTGAGCAGCCTTGTCCGAGGCAGTATCATGGCCGGGTCAGGTCTCCTAAGCTATCATCGTTTCTCCTGCATTGCCACTGGGTGTGGACCTCAAAAGATAAAGGTTCTATCGTCTATAAAACTTGGTTTGACCATTGCATCACCGCGCCCCTCCCACAGGGTGTCCTTCTCCAGGGATTGGCCCCTCCTGACAGCAAAGTAAGCAAGAGGAAAGCTGGCCAGCCTCTCTTTGTAGGAGCATTTTGGATCCCCTTCCTCCAAGACACTGGGGGCTATTTTAAAGAGCCAAGCCCTGGAGTGGCTTAATCTGTTGATCCTGCCTAGCACTCAGAAACATGGCTCCCAACGGTACCACTAGGAAGGTTGGGAAATAGACCTTTCTTTTATGCCAGCAAAGGGGAAGCAGAATGGCCAACTCATCTCCTTTGCGCTGGAGATTCCTAGACAAAGAGGGAAACCATGATACTCCGATCCGGAGGAATCTAAGAGGATTGGGGGCCAGTAAGTTGCGTGTGGTTCAGACTAGCTGGGGGGCATAGATATTGTATATCATGAGAAATATTTCTGAAACCGTTTAAAAACAGACGATATTATATATATATATATAGAGAGAGAGAGAGAGAGAGACTGACTATAGAAACGCTGTTTGTCTTCTGGGGTCAACAGCCTATACCAGGGCATAGGGACTTTGGCTTCTCAGGAATATGGCGAAGCATCAGAGCTAATATCCACGCCTGGCCCTTGTCTGTCTTTTTACTCACATTCCAGTTTTTGTTCTTATCTCTCGGAAGGAGCCATTTAGGCTTGGCAGGTACTTGGACAAAGTTACTCTGACTTGAGGTCAGTTTCTCGTCTCTGTAAGGAAAATCAAAGCGAGCAAGCAGCTGTCACTAGAAAGCAAGGTCAGAAACCCAGGGATGAGAAGCGGATGCCTTCACCGGGATCACAGAAACCTCGGGGGTCAGGGTCCGGAGGTCAGGAGAAAACAATGACAGTTCTGATTCCAAGGCGGGAACCAAGTCAGGCCAGAGACCAGTGTGAGAGGCCAGTCCCTGATGTCCTGGTGTGACTGCACGCTGTGCACTCCCCATGTCCCCCTCCCTCTGCAAGTCACCCCGGGTCACTGCCCAGACCTTACACTGGTCCGTCTGCTTTCCAGCTGAAGGCTCACGTGACTGGAAGATTTACATTTTACTCAGAACTCAGAGCTAGCTACTTCTTTTTTTCCTTCCATCTGCCCTCCTCCCTGTTCCCCTCCCTTTCCCTCCTTCTTTGGCGCCGTCTTTTACTCTCTCAGGTGGCAGATGGAGACAGAGACTCATTTGAACAGTGATTTTCTCCTCTGTCAGCACGGGAAAACCCTCAAGATTTCACGTGTGCTTTCCTTTACAGTAGAAACAGAGACCTTTCCCTGGCAGGTCAGGCTCCTCTGTTATCCACAGAACAGCGCTGGAAGGCTCTCAGTACTCTGTCACCTCCTTTCGTAAATGAATCTTGAACACGGAGCATCTTCCTTCTCAGGGGAAGACAGGTTTTCAGTACCACAGACCTGTTTGTCATGATGTATTTCCAATATCACAGCGTCCATTGGATCTTAAAGCCCAAGCAGGATAGAATATAATGTTCCTTTCACAGCAGATTCTTTGTTCTTATTACTCCTGACCTTGGAATCTCTCCTTTTCGTGATCGCAGTGTGGATCTGCGTCCCAGTGTGGATTTTGGCCTAGGAAATAATGTTCTCATTCTCTACCAACTTGTCTGTCTTGGCTGACCAGAGGCTCACAGGGAAGGGCTGAGAGTAGGGAAGCGTTAGAGTGTGCATATTTCTGAGTGCTGAAACCATCAGGGGACAGACACCATGGACAGGAGAGGAGCTACGTGGTAAAGCAGCTTCAATCAGTCCTCATCTTGGACATTATCCAGATTGGTACGGCTTGGTGTCTTAGGTAGAACACAAAGGCCGCAAATAGATGGCTTTGACAGACAGGAAGTCATTTTGTCAGAGCTCCAGAGGCTAGAAGGCAGAATTTAGGGCACAGGCTCTGGGGGAAGTCTCTGGAAGAAAGGGTCTATCTCTTTTCAGCTTCTGTTCCTCAACTCCTCGTGACCACCTGTGGCGTACATCTTCCCTGTGTGTCTGCTTCCTTCTCGGCGCCCAGCTTGCTCGTGTTATGTCTCATAGGTGACTGCTTTCTGATACACCCTTCACTGATGTTGTTCACCGACCATATCCTATTCCGGAGTGGGATTACATTCACAGATCTAAGGGATCAGGATTTACAACACCTATGGGGGCAGTGGGCGGGGGGCACGCAATTCAGTCACTAACAGCTGGGAATCAGAGATTGGGCAGGCATCTGTTGCTAGCTATTTTGCTTCGATGTACACACACAACACACACGCACACGCACACGCACACGCACACGCACACCGATGCAGGCACAGACACAGAGTACAGGTTTTCCAAGCAGTGAGCTGTTGTTCAGGATAACAGAAAAACCGGTATGGTAACAATTTAATAACATGACAAATAGAATGAATATCACAGGATCGGACATGTGAAGAATGTTAAAATGGCAACTCCGTGTGTGTGTGTGTGTGTGTGTGTGTGTGTGTGTGTGTGTGTGAATCCAATGGGATAGAGTAGAACGGCCTGATGGGGCCAGTTGTCTTGGAAAAGGTTGTAGTAAGCAGACTGCCACCTTTCTTCCCCAAGAAAGAATTATTATTGTTAGGTGTCATCAAGTCAGTTCCAGCTCATAGTGACCCTCTGTAGAATGAAACACTGCCTGGTCCTGCTCCAGCCCCACAAGAGTTATATCTGAGCCCATGACGGCAGCCACTGTCTCCATCCGTCTCCTTGACAGTCTTCCTCCTTTGCACGGACCCTCTCTGCTTTACCTAGCATAATGTCCTTCTCCAGAGACTGGTCTTTCCTGACCACATACATATGTGAGGAGAAATCTCACAATCCTTTCTCCTAAGGAGCATTCTGGCTGTCCTTCTCCTAAGACAGGGGTGTTTGTCCTACTGCCCATCCCCAGTGCTTTCCATTGCCTTGGCCAGCACCATAATTCAAATGTATCCATTCTTCTTCAGTCCTCAGGCGAGCATTTCATTGCTGCCCCATCAGGGTTCCAAGCTATAAGATCTACCTGTCTCATCATTTTGTGTTTGTTTGTTTTCAAAATAGTATCGGTTTCATTTGGATTTGGAGAATGGAAGCTCTTAGCAGATGATGATTCTGTAAATGAAGTTGGTGGCTCCCCCTGGGTCTTTGTCCAGGTAGGCTTGTCTCCTGTGTGACACAGACCGTTAAGCGCTGCTCAACTGCTAAGGAGAAGGCTGGTGGTCTTAATGCCCCCAGTCTCGGTGAGGGAGAAAAGCCTTGGCCATCCGCTCCCATTGAAACGACAGTCTAGGAAACCCTATGGCGCCTCCTTCCATGCTGTCACATGGGGCCAAGATGAGTCAGGATCACCCCAACAGCATCTCCCTAGGCGGAGGACCCGATTCCCAGCCAAGAGCCTATTTATGATGACTTGAGAAAGGAAAAAATACACAGAAAAGCACTGGAACCACCCCACTGATTTTCCTTTTTTACCAGCCTGGGTTTCAAATCTGCCTCTTTCCCCCTCTCTCTCATCAATTTCCCTCCCTCACAGAAAGCCTGGCTCTCTTCCCAGCGTTGCTCATAGGTCACCTGCCCACCAGCTAATTGTGCAGGAGGAACCATTGCCGGCATAGTGAGACCCTGAGGCTGGCTTTTCCCTCCCATGGGCTTGCGCTGGTTTGGGGCTCTTCTAATGAGGCCATGCCCCACACCCTGTGAAATGCAGACATTGTCAACAGCAACTGGATCATAAAATCAGGATCCATTCAGCATGGGGCAGATTGACTAAACCATCGAGATAGGGCTGCACTTTGAAAGTAACCCCATGCTTTGTCATTTCATTATTACATGAAGATTTACACGCTTGGAAGCCTCATCGGGCAGGTCTGCTCTGCCCTACAGAGTCGCTATGAATTGGAATCTCCAGATGGGAATGAGTGTGTATTTTGGTTTTTGAGTTCTTTTATGCACAGATGGTTTCAGGATCATAGTATTGAAAGTTAAGAGAAGGAGGAATATGTGTTTAATGCGTTTACCATTTTATTTGAGGTTGCTGATGAGGTCCTCTTTCAACAATACCCTGATTTTCAGCAATTCAATCATTTTAGCTGTAAATTGAAGAAAGGAAGTACATTCGTTCCCTAGAGCTGTTGTAGCAAAGTATACAATTAGAGTGTCTTTCAAGAACACAAATGAATGGTCTCCCTGTTCTGGAGGCTAAGATTTCCAATTTTGGGTGTCAGTAGGAATATTAAGTCTCTCTGAAGTCTCTAGGGGAAGAACCATTCTGGTCTCTCCCGCTTCTGGAAGCTCCAGGCATTCCTTGGCTTGCAACTGTTAGTAAATGCATTGTCAGATTATTGTCTCTGTCTGACCCTCTCCTCTCCTATACAACAGCACTCAAATCTAGCAACGAGCTCTGGTGGCATGGTGTTTACAAGGTGGGCTTCTAACTGCTAGGTCAGCAGTTCAAAACCACCAGCTGCTCCTAAGGAGAAAAAGGAGACTTCCTACTCCTGCAAAGTTACAGTTTGGGAAAGCCCTGGGGCAGCTCTACTATGTTCTCTGGGGTCAGTGTGAGTTCAAATCTATTGGATGGCAGGGAGTGAGACTCACCCTAGTCCACTGTGCCCACTGACAGCATCTGTAAGACCCCTCTTTCCAAAGAAGGTCACATCCTGGGGTTGTGTTGTTTCTTATTAGGGGCCATCAAGTTGGTGCCAACTCATAGTAACCCCATGGCAACCGAATGAAGCCCTTCTCACGAAGACGGTGCGCAGAAAGAACGCACCCCATCCTCTCTCCTAAGGAGCATCTGGCTACACTTCTTCCAAGTCCATAGTAAGGAAACGTTACTGGCCAACATCATAACTCAAATCTGTCAGTTCTTCAGCAATCTTCCTTATTTTTTTACCTTCGTTCTTCAGCACTTTAAAGAAGTCATCTACAACAGATTTTCCCAGGGTTTAGGACTTCATAAATTTGGGAGGGCGGGGCACTCAATTAAGTCCATCACAGGAAGTTTTAAAATCTGCATATTAAAAGAGGCAATTAAACATATAAGAAAAAAGAGATAATCCCTTTGGCTAAATAGAGTACTCAAACAATAGCTGTACTATGAAAGTGATTTGCCCCACTTTATTAACAGCATGCTGGAGCCTGGATTTTTTCCCCAACCTAATTACTGGAGAGAATGGAGATCAGATTAGCCCCATTCTACAGTTAGGGAAACAGAGACCCAAAGCATCCAGGGATTGCATCCAGTATAACAAAAGAGCCAGACAATAGCTAATGAGTGGCAGACAGAGGATATTCTTCAAAGCAGCAGCACAAATCATGTTATCTTTGATGTAGCATGTGTAGAACCAGCACCAATGTTTGCCTTTGAGATTTACAGTAGTCAGAGGGGGAAAATAAGCTCTATTCTGCTTTTTTAAGTTAAAATTCCTATGGCTATCCAATCACTTCTCTAGGGCTAAGGGATTTGGGTTTTGTTTTCACTGAATCACTAAATATGGCTACATAAACTATACGAAACGCTATATTAAAATTTCTTTGGACTAAATCTTAAAAGTTTCCTTCTCTTTCCACAGTTGTTTAAGGGGGTGGGAGAAGGCTCTGAAGACCTTATCTAGTGAGTCACA
>NW_022107431.1:34249815-34263337 GCF_000313985.2 Echinops telfairi | reverse complement strand
AGGGGTGAGTATCGTGCTCCTTCCACTGCAGATAGGGCGCATCCAAAGCACACAGCAGTTGCCTAACCGAGACAACCAGAAATAGAACTGGGTTATTTTGAAATGAGGTGGAGACGAAATCATAGGTAAAATTAAATGCTGGCGATTTGTATCGCTATTCAAAAGCCTCATCTCTTTGAACTACTAATGCATAAAACAGATTGGCCTTCTGTGGCTTTTCCATGAATTAAGAACCAGATCTGACCTTGGGGAGTTCACATGGCTATCAATAGCCAGTTAAAACCCGTTGTATGGGAGTAGTCGCTGCCAGTGTCTTTTTTTTCCCCCCTGAAAGCTTAAACACACAGTATGAGCGCTACAATGAATGCTGAAAGATGAAGTTGAATAAGAATTCTGAAGTTGAAACACATACATTTACACAAGCACCACACACACACTCCAAATTTTCAGAACAAAAGTAGCACCCGAGTCAGTTCCGCGACCCTGTTATTAGTATTCTTGACTTGGACACATCATTTCCCTGGAAGCTAGTAGGATGCTTTTTCCTGAGTCAAGTCTGTTGGGAGTCCGCAAACCACCACAGACGTCACCAGGTCTCTCAAGCTTCAGGGTATACATGTGGGTCACGGCAGGGGTTGGGGAAGAGAGTTTTTTATCTCTTGCTTGCGCAGACTTGCACAATTGTCAGCGGATATAACCCTTGCCTTTCTTTGAAGTGTGAGCTATCAGAAACTAAATAAACCAGATGGAGTTGCTTTCTGAGTCAAGGTGACAGAGCGGACTGAGGTCTGACTGAGAATTCCTTTGAAGGTGGAAAGATTTACAAATCGTTTACCTCTGTATTGTGCTTTCTTTTGGGAGGCCAAAAAAAAATATTAGTTTTCTTTTTTCTACAAAATGCTTTTCATCGTGAAAGGGAGTAAAAATTGAAAATAAGAGAAACTTAGGGAGATCGGCCCACAAGTTGCTTGACGTTAGCAAGAGGATGCTGCAACAGGAATTGTCAAGCACAAAAAGGAAAGTAAGCCAGGCTGAGGCTGTGGCATTTGAATAACCCTTATTCTTCGTGTGACCAGATAAATATACATTCTTCTTACCCAAATTCTTTCCATTCTTGATGCAATACTTTGGGGGGAGGGGGGTTGGGATTTCTACCAGGTTTTTGGCATTTTCTTCTTTTCTGGGAATACTTCTAAATGACTAGGGAAATTTTCTAAACCAAAGAACAGCTTTGGCAGCAGTGGCAAGCCTAAGTGTGTATTATGATGGAAACACCATAACTGGGCCTTTCACACATGCAAGGATCTGTGTCAAACAGGACACATGAATTTGATATCCATCGCCATGAGGTTGTGGGCAGTAAATGGCATGGAGGTAGCCATATCTGACCTCCTCTGGCTTCCCTATTGCCAAGGGGCAGAGGTCATGGCCATGCCTCCAACCATTTCTCCCACGGCACCGCTTCTAGATTAGCCTCAATAATTCATGGCAATGGCCACACAGAACTCACAAACAATTCTCACGTTTGTGAATCTAGTAGGGATGTTAATAGGCTACCAAAAGTCAGCAGCGGTAAACAGTTAGGATATAGTCAGAGGCCCACAGCAACACCTCTCCTCAGTTAGCAGTCAACTCTCTCACGAATCCTCAGCCTCTCAGCCAGGTGGCCTCTGGGCTTCTGCCTCCGTGGACCAGGAAGCCAGACCGTCTTTAACTCTGTCTCACAGTGCCACTGATCAGGGAAGGCGCCCCATAGTCTCAGCTCTACTCCTCGGAGTTTCCGTGACATGCTCTCTGGGGCCTCTGGGCTCAGTCCCAACATATGGAATATCATCTGACAGTCCTGAGCTCACTCACTGCTGGTGCATTCTCTCTCTCTCTCTTTCTCTCTCTCTCTCTCTCTCTCTCTCTCTTTCTTTCTCTTCAAAGATGACTCATTCTTATAGCCAAGGAGAATGGTAACATAAACTGACCAACTCCATTAGGGTGACACATGCCCTATTTGCATAGTCCCACCTCATGATTTGATGGGAGTTACAGAGAAATGGGCAGAAGAGCCATTTCAAGAAACTTTACTCCACCACAGTGTGAAAAAAGATATTTTTCCATGTGTCATTTTTAGCTAAATAAAAGGAACCTTGGTCGATGATTGAGTTAGTTAATTGTACCAACCTGGCCAATAAACACATGTGGGGCTAATTTAAAGGTGGAGGGATAAATGGGTGGTGAGCCTCACCTTTCTAGTTCTTGGGTCTCTTGCTTTGTGATAGTCGTACCAGGGTGCAGCTGCCTTAGCAGTTCCCTGCTTCAGCTTGCAAGATTGACTTCTTACAAGACACCCCCAAGGAGAAGCCACATGGACCTATCCCGATGCGGCCCTGGGTGCTGGAGCAGCCGTATGGAGACCCCTGCTAGTGCTGAGATGCTTATTCGTTCACTGACTCAGCTTTCCTCCTGCAGTAGGCATCATTGCCTCTGTTTTGTGAGGTGGAGGACTTTGTGGACTGGTGTTGGGTTAATGGGTTAATGTTGGACTTGTGGGCTTGGGCAGCATTGGGTTGGGATGTTTTCGTGATGCACACTTTCTTTACATAAAACTCTCTTATACATGAGTTACTGTGGATTTGTTTCTCTAAAGTACCTAGACTAATACAATGATTTTCTAATAAACAAGAGTTTCATTAGATTATTAAATGTCAAGACTATGACCCTTACAGAATCACGTTCTAAATGTTCTTTATATTTGTTCCATCTGCTTTTTCTGTTATCAGGTAGAAAGTATGAAACAACCTCTTTGGACCTTTGTTTTTCTCACCTACAGAAAAGGCGGCATGATAAATTCGTTAAAAGATCATAGAAGAAAGTTTCAAAAATATAACCCAGTACCTGTACGCAGCAGATTCTTTCTGGTTTACTCTCTTCTACATCCCTGCTATTTTCTGTGGGACTTAAGACAAACAGCCAAACGTGTGTGAGGGCCTCAGTGTACTCACGGTGTCACGCCCAGCTAGTAAAGACTCGAAGCCAGCTCTGCCCACAGGGCTCTCATTGAGGAGCGCTCACTCAATGGCAGTGGGCTTGGTGTTGGTGTCTAACTGTGCACCTGGCACATCATAAATGCTTAATAAATATTAGCTATTATCATACCACACACCTCATTTTAATCCTTCTGGAGAGGGTTTTGTTTTCGTTCTCATTTTCCCTGCTGATGAGACTGAGGCTTGGGAGGGAAAGGAATTCACCCTTTCCCTGTCACTCGGCAGGATGGTGGCAAAGCCAGCACTCAAACTGAGGTCGATTCCAGGGCTCCTGGCCTCGCCATGGCACCCTGAAACACCCACACACACTCCGCAGGCAGGCCTCTGGCCAATTCCATCATCAGGCACAGAACAAGGGAAACAGAAGCAAGTTAGAAGGAACTCTGAAGGAGGAGGAGGAAGAGGAGAAAAGGCTTAGTCACTGCCATCCCATCTATGCATTCCAGGGCTCACTCTAAACTTTCTTAGTGCAAAATTAATGCTCTTCAAGGACGTGGTTTGCCAGTATGGCTCTCTGGTTTCACAAGATCTAGGGTAACTGGAAGCATAAGAATCAGGAACTACTTGGAATAGGTTATTACAGCCAATCACCTTAAAAACAGTAAAAGGGGTCTCCTGATAGCCTGCCAAATGAGACATCGGATTTTAAAAACCACCGTTGCCTGGAGCCATTTAGCACAGGCGCAAATAGCTTGAAACGTCCAAGTAGTCCTTGAAGTATAATCTTTGATATTCATCATAAAGTTCTTTACATTGAAAACTCGTTAGGACAAAACTGCATTATACATTTTATATACAAAGAGACATCTCATCCAAATATTCTATTGCTTTTAGGTCAAGGACTTAAACAGGAAGCAACCATGGCAACAATAAACCACTTACACAGAATGCATCATTGATCCTGAAATCTTTAACCACTTGCATTCTGCTCTTTGGCTCTGCTGGGCTCTTTTCCAGCCCGCGTGTCCATTTTCATTCTGTGACCAATGTTGTCTCCATGGCGTCTTAGGCGATGGAGAAGTCAAGCATCACTGATGAGTCTGAGAAATGGGTTCCTCCTTGGTTTAAGATGGAATGGGTCATTTTAATTTTACCACCAAGATTATAACCTAAAACAGGACCAAGAAGAAAATTAACACATTTTCTGCAAACACATGCCTCTAATTATTCTAAGCTGCAGCATTTTTGAACAAACATTTAGATATTTCCAGTATGCCATTACAACATTCTTTCCATAGCCTTCAACAGTTAGGGCTGATAGTAGTAGTGGATAAGAGAGAGGAAACTGTCCAAGAAGTATTACAGTGGTGTTCTGTGTTTCAAACAACAAATTGTTTTCTGATTTTAATCTTTTAACTTTTCATGGATCTTTGGACAAATCATTTGATTCCCACAAAACTATCATGGCTTCCCAGGCTCAGCCTGATTAGCAAGGATGAATAATGAGTGAAAGAGACCAGGTTTACAGGTCAGCTATAGACTGTGAGCCACTGGGACGATGGCCCTTAGACACTCAGCCACATGAGGTCTGGAATGGAACTCACTCCCGTGGCTCTTTTTTCAGCCAAACAATAAACTCACTGCCACTGAGTATTACAATCCCAACTCTTAGCAACCCTAAAGGACAGAGTAGAACTGCCCCCAGGGATTTCTAAGACTTTTGATCTGTACAGCAGTATAAGCTTCATCTTCCTCCAGGAACAGCTGATGGTTTTGAAGCTCTGACCCTGTGGTGGGCAGCTCATCGTGTAATCCACTATGCCACCAAGGCTATTTAGCCAAACAATAGACACATCTATAAGGGGTGCAAAACATTAGTGAGGTATGCACACCTTAGACTATCCAATCATTTGCGATCAAGAGGGCAGCATTTGCCCAAGGACAAAGTTCAGAAAGATTAGGGAAGAAGAACAGAAACAGGAAACGCATGGAAGGAGTGGGATAAGTGGTGTGTGGTAGTTACATAATCTCGTGTCAATCTAAGGATTAAGAGTGAAGGGTTGGAGTCTGGCCTGTCAATCGGGTCTTAGCCAGTGAGGCCTCTGTGTGGGCATGGCCTTCTCCTGAGGATTCTGGGGACTCCTGTATTTCCTCCTAGGAGGTGGGAGACACTCACTCTCTGCTCACTCCCTGCGAGACATTCCTGTGGAGAAGACACACGGAGAGAAGCTGATGGAGTCAGACCTGTGGAGCAGGAGAAGCCACGTGGAGACCCCTGACAGCGCTGAGATGCTTACAACACCACTGGATCCACAAGACTTCCCACTCACTGGCCTGTGATCGTCCTGCATTCGGCATCAATGCATGTGTTTCATGAGTCTGAAGAGGACTTTATAGATTGGCATCGGACACATGGGCTAATATTGGACTTATGGACTTGGGCTGGGATGTTTTTTCAGTATTCAACTGCTCATGTATATAAAGCTCTTTCAACAGGAGTCTCCCTGGATTTGTTTCTCTAGTCTACCCAGACTAACACATGCTGTTACACTGAGGAAATTGTAATGACTGGGATGAAATAAATATGCATGAATTGTTGAATGTACAACAGATGATCTGCTCAGTGAACCTTCATCCAATCACACTAAGAAGTCTTTTTTTTAAATTGAATGGGGAAGGTTGTTGTTGTTGTTGGTTGTGGTTGGGTGCCGTTGAGTCTCCTATAGAATAAAATGATGTCCGGTCTTGTGCCAGCCTCACATTTGTCATGTCTGAGCCCATTGCCGTAATTACTGTGCCAATCCACTTTATTGAAGGTCTTCCTCTTTTTTGCTGGCCTTCTACTTCAACAAGCATGATGTCCTTTTCCAGGGATGAATCTCTCCTGATAACCTGTCCAAAGTAAATGAGATGAAGTCTCCCTGTCCTTGTTTCTAAGGATCATTCTGGTTGTACTTCTTCCAGGACAGATCTATTTGTTCTTCTGAATGATGAGGCAGAGTTTATTCAGTCTCATATTGTGGATCCAACGTATGTTGAAGAGATGCACCTCCATCCTCTGGGACCTGGCCCGTTCTCAGGCAGCCTATGGAGTAGGGTTAGACAAAACTACGCCTGAGAGGTGGAGTGATGGTCCTTGTATCTGTTTTTGTTTAGAGCATTGCTCTAACACCCTGCTCACTTAGTTACAGGCTGCTCTCAGGTCTTCAAATTGACTGAGTCATGGCAGTCTGATGTACAACTGAATAAAATGCTGTCTCCTCCTGTGTCATCCTCACAAGCACTAGTGTATTTGTGTCCATTATTGGCACTATCGTGCCAATCTTTCTTGGCAAGCGTCTCCCCCACCTTCATTGGCCCTCTCCTTCACTAAGGGTGACGTTCTCTTCTAGCAATTAATCCTTCCTGAGGACGTCTCCAAAGAAAGCTAGTCAGGCAAAGTGCTGTCTTGATCCATAAGGTTTTCATTGACTAATTTCCAGAACTAGATCACCAAGCCTTTTTCCCTAGTCTGTCTGAGTCTGAATGCTCTGCTAAAACTACAGTATTCCATTAGGATTACCCTGATGGAATCGAAAATACCAGCGGCATCACTTCCCTCATAGCTACACTCAAGCCACCATAAGATGACAGTTGAGTGGTATCAAAAACAAGATAAAACCTTAAACGATGGTCAAGAAATCCAATAAAATTCTGATGCCTCTTAAAAGAAGTACTTCCATACTTAATAAATAACTAAGCAAATCCTGTCCTCTAGGGTCACTAGGAGTCAGAACCTCCTCACGGGCAGTGAGAGCTGTTTGTATGGTAACCATTAGGCTACTTACCTCAAGGTCAGTGGTTCAAATTCCAAATACTGTGTGTGCAATCCCAATGAGTTCCACCCCTTGGATGATAAATATGGGTTTCTAATAAATCATCTCCCACTTGTTAAAATTGAAGTGTGAAAAATAGGAAGGCCCTTGCAGAGATTGACACATTGACTGGAACAGTGATTCAACCAGAACACTTGTGAAGCTGGTGCAGGAACGGGAGGTGTTCCATTCTGCTGTACATGGGGTCGTTATGAGCTAGAACCAACTCCATGGCTCTTCACAATAAAACAGCAAAATCCTTAATTAAAAAAAAAAATCAGTGACCCACTGTTTCATTGATTCCTTATCTTTGGGCTTAGCCTGTGGATTAACTGATTTTTTGTTGTTGAGCCAAGCAATTGTCACCTTATGCAGTCTGCCTGATTTCTCCCTTTCCCTCAGAAATCCAGAATTGTCTCATGACCACTCACTCACCCTGACTTCCATCTTCATAAGAATACAGACTCTGCTTGTCTCGACTTTATGGCATGATTATGTATACTAACACGTGGATTATTTAAAATAGCATTCGGAGAGTAGCAAACTATAAAAATGCAAAATACTGTTACTAAAATTCACCTGGTCCTGTGGGGTTATTAAATGATTCTATGGGGATAAATGGTTCAGCCAAATGCGATGAATAAATGTAAGGCCATTACAGGAATATTTAGCCATTTGTCTTCTAGTAATTTACCGGGTGCTCTGCAAAAATGGCTTGATTTCATATAGTTGGGAAATTAATTTCCAGAAAACAACATTCAGAGTTTTTACAAACAGTGAAGTTGGATAATAAAAGAGTTGACTAGCGAAAAGGGAAAGAAAGGCCTTTAAGCCCTAGCAGCACGCATAATGGGGTTGCCCACGCCCCAGGCCACAGGTACACAACTTTGCCCCATCAAATACACTTTTTATTACTTTGTGTCTCCATGCATTTTATTATTGAAAAATGCATCTGCAAAACTGAGTTGATTTGACAATAATTATTTTGTTTTCCTTTCCCTTCTTTAGTAATCAATTACAACTTCATGCATACCAATAGCATTTCTCCAAGGAGTTAAAGTTAACACAAAGGCATTTGACATTTTCAGCATTCTATATCATGCCACCGAAGCTAGACATTTTCTTTCTACTAATCATATAAATAACATATCGTACATTATTGACATAAAACATTATATCCTTAGTATCTATGTTCCATGGTGTTGATGTGGGGTCAATGGGATTGTACTAAACTGGACCCACTTTCTTTTTCTTTTAAATGTCTTCTGTATACCCATAATTCCCAAATTAATGTCTACGGACAAAGTATTCCTCTGTTCTCTAGACTCAAATGCCTCGTTGCTATCTACTTGGATGTCTACTAAAAGGCATTCCAATCTTAATATCCTACAGAATGCTTGATTAGCCCTTAGGTATCAACCTATAGTTTACTCTCCCTGAAAATGATATCCGATCCCTCGCTGCTCTCTGTCCCTCATTCACAAGTGGTAAGCATGCCCATGGTGGTTGTTCATTGATCTCAAATCCTCCCCGCCCCACCACCCCACCACCATCTGTCCACACACACACAGCAACCCTGCACGTGCCAAGGGGAACTGATACAGAGGGTTCTTTAAGGCTGAGAGATGTCAGAAGCAGACTGCCGGGGCTTACCTCCAAGGCACTTCTGGATGGATTTGAACCACCAGTCCTTCTGTTAGTCATCCTATGCTTAACAATCTGTGCCACCCATGGACTCCCCAAGCACCCTGCCTCTGAAATATTTCCTGACACCATTAATTTCCCCCACCATTTCACTGATAACTCCAAACCAAGTCAGCTGTTTCTCTTTCTTGCATTTTATTGGTCTCCCACCTGATCTTCCTCCTTTATGATCCATTCCCCATAGTCTAGGAGTGTGATCTTATAAGAAACCACTTTTGATCATGCCACTCTCCTTTGAAAAACCTTCTAGTGTGTTATCACGCTTGAAATGAGATCCAAAATCATCCTCTAGTCCAGTCCATGCAGTGTTGGTTAGGTCCAGAATCTTCTAACACTCCCTCCCATGCTCAGAGGCCCTTTCACTCTGAAATATTACTACCCTGCTATTCTTACTGGTCTGTTTCTCAGTTCCTTCTCCCTACAATCCTTTTCCCACAGATCTCTGCCTGGCTAGCTAGCTTCCTCCTTTCAGCTCAAATATCATACTGCATGAGTCCTTGCCTGGCCATCTAACTAGCAGAGCCTCACAGCCACTGTTTTCTTTCTTGCCTGATTTTGTTTTGTTTTATAGCATTTATAACCACCGAGTCTTTTCTTATTAATGTATTTGGGTGCTGGTTTCCGGTGCTTCTCAGAGGAATGTGGACTTGGGCTTTTTCAAAGTGTTGCTTCATGCTTAGAGAGGGCCTGGCCCACAGAATATGCAGTGTGTATGTTTGTGGTTAATGCTATCAAATTCATTTCCCTGCCTTGAATGTTGATAACCGTGAGGAGAATGAATTCCTGGGCCTCCGCGTCTACCTGGTAAGGGTTTGTCTTTTTCATTCTTGAGTGCTGGCTCACTGTGAAGACAGATTGTCCGTGTGGAGTTAGTTACCTTGTGCCCTCACAAGTTCCATCCTTCGGGCACCTTGAGAACCAGGGTGATCTCTCTGTCCCTTTGCTTTGACCACATGCCATGACATTGGCAGGGCAGGAGGTGGAAGGAGTGGCTCTTCGGGTCTCCATAGGGGTGGCCTAACCCATGCCCCTGTAGTGCAATGGGTGGGGTTCAGCATGTGCACAGAATGGCAATCAAGCTCCTTCCAAAACCAGACGTACCTTCCCTGCCAGGAACCACTGGTTAAGAAGCTACTGAGTCTCTCAGATAAGAAGTAGAAACCAAAAGAGATATAAAATGAGATTGGGAACAAAAAATTATTAGCTCTTTTACCCATACTCCCCTCTGGCACAGGATGCTGAAAATGCCTCTCTCTCCAACTAGCTGCTCGGTGATGCAGTTCCACGTGACCTGAGTTTCCATCTGGCTCCTCGGGCACACAGACTTGTTTTAGATGCTCTTGAAATCACTCGGGGTACATGGCCCTGCGGCACTGAGCAGGCGTCAGCTGCCTTGCTTCCGCGCTGACCAGTAGCTGTGGTAATGGTGTCAGGCTTGATCCAGGATTTCTCTGGGGCAGAATAGCCTGAGCTGAGCCAGGTCGCCCACCAAATGTTGATAAGCTCAGAGGCTGAAATCTCGCCTCTGTGAACTGGGCAGAGCCCTAAAGAAAGTTGAGCTTAGGGCCATACTGTCTAAACACTTAACGTAGGTCAGAGAGACCACCAAAGCCCAGCGGTCCCACAATCCCACCCCACACTGTCCTAGCAGCGCCCATCCCCCACGCTTCAGTAGAGGAACTGAGGAACAAACAGTTCCGAGTGGCTCCTAAGATATTGCCCTCTGCCCCTGGACAGGGCGTTTTTCCTTGGCCATCCTGGTTCCTTGATGGTACAAAAGAAAGCTGTTCTCTCCTTTTTTTAAAATACAACCGGCTTCTAGTGCAGAAGTCAGCTATCACTCTCATTAGAAACTTCTGAGTTCTCACATGAAGGAGCCATCCCTTAGCAAGACTAGACCGGAGGGGGCTAGACTTTGTTTTCAAGCCACAAGGACATCATTTAGATAATTGCTGCTTTAATGCCCTAAGTGATGTTTTTAAGGCCTGCGCAAGGTAAAGGAGTTTCCCGAAGAGCTTGATTTTTTTTCCAGCCAGGAGTACACTCCTTGAAAATGTCTTTAAGAGATGTACAGATGGCAGTGCCTTACCAAGAAACTTAATATTTACCAAGAAACACTTGAGATTTCAGTAACTGCATCTACCACGGAGTGCTAGGAACAAGGGACGATGTTTAAAGCCTCCTCTGAGAATCGTGAGGTTGTAATGGATTTCTAATGCTTTCGGGTGAAAAGACTCCAATGTTCAGTGCCTGTGCATATTTACTGAAGATTGCACTAGAAACATAATTGTGTATTAAAACATACATGATTTTTTTTAGAGCTGGTGCTAAAGAACCTTCCCATCGATCTGGAAGACAGTTAAAAGTTAAGCTAAGAGGAAAAGGTAGGACCCAGGGAAGAGACTGGTGCTGACACTGAGGTACAGGGTTCAACATCTGGTGGACTCCAGAGCCCTCGGGTGACAAGTTAGGTCATTGCCAGTGATGGTCTGTACTTTCCTCTCCAGCTTCCTTTTCTCTCCGTTTCCCTTGTTCTCCCTTTTCCATAACCACTCCAAGCATGCCTCCCTTATGCCACGTGACTCTTACCTCTCCTAGTGTTTCCACGTCAGAGAGCTGTCGCCTTTGTCTTGGACTGATTCTACTGATGGCATCCAGGGCTGCAGGGGTCAGGGGTGCCATTCCCATAGAGCAGGTCATCCGGACGAGATCCTAACAGCTCCGTTTTGTTGAATGCCTACAATGTGCCTGAATTTAATCTACATACTTTCCAAGGATGCAAAATCCCCTGTCATCCAGTCGATTCTGATGCATAGTGACCCTACATAGACTTTCCAAGCTTATCAGTGTTGATGGAAGCCGACAGTCATATCCTTGTCTTTCTCCCATGGAGCAGCTGGTGTGTTTAAACCACCAACCTTGCAGCCCAAAACCTACTCCACCGGGCCACCTGTAATCCTTACTCTCACTTATGTTCTTAAAATGTTCCAAGAGACAGGTCTCAGTTAATCCAAGGCCTTGGTTCGACAGGAGAGCAAAGGCAGGTATTCCCCCATAGAGCCAAGGAAGCCTGGTTCATTTTGATGCCGCATATTCTGTCTCCGAAGCTTCCAGAGAAAAGACTACCAAGAATGGACAAGTTGAAAGATAGATGGAAGCAGCACCTTGATCAATACGTTATTGCTAAGAGAGTTGCAACAACTGGGTAAATCCCAGAAGAAATTTCTAGCCAGCCTCTTTCATTTGCACGTTTGCTCTCTTGGGGGAAAACGTGACTTTACCACCATGTCTGTGGGAGAAAAGTTCTAACCCTTCAATAATTTCGAGAAAACCAGAAGATGGTTTGGGTCAAAAAGAGTACTTGATTTTGCAACACCAAGTATCCCTGCTGAGGTCTCCCAAAAATGCTGTGGCTATCCCACACAGAACTCTTTCCATATTTTTACCACAAAAACAATAGTGCTAATTCAGCATACATTGTCATCTACACCACTTTGGGAGCTGCTCTTGGAAAGATATCAAAGAAACTAATACCTGTTCACTTAGCATCCGATGTCACAAAAACAGAATAAAGAGTTTATAAAATTCCCATGCTAGATAGAGAAATACATGCTAAGTGAAAACAAAAGAAGGGTGGAGGGGAAGGCATTGGTGATAAGATTATCATATGTTTAGAGAATTTATGTTATTTCAAATACCTTAAGTGAATTAATTTAATAGTAAACGCATGTTGGTTACTAGAATGGAATGCAACAAGCATTTGATCTAGAATTTCAGAATGACTTGCCCCATGGTGACTCCTTTTCCCTTGGAGATGTTACAAGGTGCCCTAATGATGCAATGACCAAGCATTCGAATGCTAACCGAGAGGCCAGTGGTTAGAACCTCCCAGCAGCTCTGAAGGAAAAAATCTGGTAATCTGTTCCTATAAAGGATTAAAGCCTAGCAAAGCCCCAGGGAACCATTACTGTTACATAGAGCACACCACTGCAGCAGCAGGGATGGTACCTCTATCATGCACATCTTTTCTTAAAAGGTACTATGTAAAAATGATGGTACACAGTAACAGTTTGAATCCAGCTACCACTCTGAGGGCAATAGAAGGGGAAGTTTGCTTTCTTAAGGGGTTAAAGTCTTGGAAATCATATGTGGCAGTTCAACACTTTTCTAGAGAGAATTGACTGAACAGCAGTGGATTTGCTTTGGGCATATAAAGTTGGTGTGGAATTTATAGGTTTATGTTTGTCTGGTAAAGGGACTATAAATATAAACCACTCAATAACAGAATTTGCCATGTGGCGGTAAGGCCAAAGAAAACAAGTGGTACAGAAACCAGATGATGCTCGGTCCATTGGCACTGTGGTTCCCTTTTGCTTCATTCTGCATTCCTCTAAGACAGTACAGAAATAAGCGGGGACCAGATTTGAGCCCCAGTCACTTCTTTAACACCTGGAGATACTCATGGCTTCCTTCTTGGCCCATAGACCCTTTCCACCTTCAGGGTGAATTGTGGCTGGTTCACTGGGTCTTTCTCTCATCACGTTACGCTGACACTTACTTGTCTACTTCTCTCTTCTATGTTAAGGACCCTTGTGATTACCCAGATAATCCTGAATCAACTGCCTCTTTTGAGCTTGACCTTAGTTCCATCTGCTACCTTAGCTCCTCTTTGCCATGTCCTCTAACAAAGTGATAGGTTTCCGGGATTAACACATGGATATGACCGGAAGGTCATTGTTCTGCCTGCAGTAGGTAACCTCAGAATGCACCTGGCATGTTTGAGCAACAATATGAATTCCAAAGAAATGTTGTGAGTGTACAAGATTAAGTAACTTGAAGCCTATTTTTCAAAAGCAGTAAATGCTCCATAAAGGGAATTGGACCACGTTTTGTAAGTAATGATCATTTTATGTCAAATTACTCTTAGCACTAGCTATCACTTTTCCAATTGTCACACACTGGAAAAAATCACATGATAATGAAGTA
>NW_022107431.1:34246562-34248431 GCF_000313985.2 Echinops telfairi | reverse complement strand
GTTTGGGTATGACAACAGCTCAGGTGTTCTGAGTATCTGCCTTAAAACTCCTGTGATACTACTCATCTCTGTGTGAGTAGTTCATCTCTCCAAAAACTGTTAACCCATCACCCTCCCTTCCCTCCTTAACTAGAAGGACACCCTGCTCTAGAGGAGATGATTAGTATCACACAGCATTTTAAGCAGAGACAACCTGAGGTCACCACAAAGCAATGGGGGGAGGAAGATAAGTACTTCTGAGTGTGCCTGCGCAATTCAGATCCATGTTGTGTAAGAGTCAACTGTAAATGACACGTGGATTTTCACCTACCTGGGAAGTCAGAACCTCAGTCTAAACCCCAGTGTAATGCATCTGTCAGTCATATATATGACATGCCTCACCTTTCTTTTTCACCCTTGAATTGATGCTTTGGCCAGGACAGAGAAAAAGACCTCCTAAATGATCTAAAGCATACACAAGGAGCCCTTGGGGCGCAGTGGTTACACATGAGTTATTAAAGACCCTGGGTCCCCGGTGAGTTTTGTCTTTTCCTGTTATGAATAGGTCTACCTCCAGGTGACCTGTTTAAAAAAGAAGAAGGAATTAAAACTTTGATATAACTTAAGTTCCTAGTTAATAATATAGCAGGAACGTAAGCACACTAGATCACAATCTACTTCATTTGTAAGAGGTTGAAATTCTTTGCCTTGGAGTTAGGCATCCAGAGGACACAAGGAATCTCAGAAATCAGAAAACCAAGACACCACGTGAGTCAGAACTTTGTTATGACCTGAGATTGTCCAAGTATCTTGGTGCTGAAAGGCTTGGATCCCAATTTTCTAATTTCACAGGAAGTAGGGGGGGAAATGTGGTTGCATATTGGGCTGTGACCCACATGGCCAGTAGTTTGAAATCACCAGTACCTCCGAAGGAGAATGACGGACTTTCTCCTCCTGTAAACAGTTGTACATGGTGGGGGTCGTGCCATTGACTTGATGGCAGTGTTTGGGGGTATGTTAGTGTTAATCCAGTGTCTTTCAGCTTTCTCTCATTTTTTTTTAGAATTCCTATCTACCCCCAGTCCCTGGATGAGAGGAAATATAGGTGTTCATAACTGTATCCAGTAACGTAGCCTTAGAAAGAACCAGGAAAATCAACAGCAAGGGAGCACAGCAAACCGTGTTTCCAATTACCAGCAGATGCTTTCGTTCAGTCCAAGTGCTCTTGGTTAATGAACTGTACAAATGTTTCATCGCATAGACATGGCTTTGTTCCAGTCTCATGCCCTTCATTACTGCTCTCCTCCAGTCCGTTTCAGGTGCCTCTTGCTGCTGGCAACGCTTTCCCGCAAATACTATGTCTGGGGCTGCATACGTTTCAGACAGTACCTGATGAAGAGTGGAGAGGTGGTTTTCAGTTGTCTCTGGTGTTTCCTTTTGCATTTGGCCGAGGCTCTGACATTGCCATATGTTCTTCTGAGTCTTCAGGGCCATTGATCCCTGGCTGTGGCCTCATGATGTTTGCTTCCTTGGATTCCTTTGTTATTTCTTCACGCAATCATCTGGTCACCATTCATTCATGCTTGGAATATGACAGTGGGGAAAGATTGCCAGGCTGCCTCCAAAGACCATTTCAGTTCGCTCTCTAATAAACCGAACAACGGAGCAGGTCTTGGGAAGAATAACAGTGATGGAGCTCAGCGACCCAGAGCCTTGTCTGCATTCCAGCCATTGCAAAATGACCTATCAGAGCACAACATCCCGAAAAGTATGGATTGTATGGGAATTGGTTAAACTGGATATTGCCTGGTACTTGGTCAGAAGTGACTTTCAAAAATAGCCATTTGGTTCCAAAAGTCTTTAAGACCTCATCATCTATCATTTTTCATC
>NW_022107431.1:34220174-34241800 GCF_000313985.2 Echinops telfairi | reverse complement strand
AGAGAACCCTAACACAAAAGCCAACTCATGATTCGATGTCGTGAATGCCCCTGTACAAAACCCTTACTCTTGCATTGCAGCTGCAGTTGCTTATTTCCAGGTAACAATATTTTACCAGGGTTGGTGTGATTGTTCTGAAAAACTATAATGAGAGTACCTGTTAAGACTGGGGCTCTTGCATATTCTTTCATAAATAACTAAAGTGTAACAAGCAGACAATATTTGCTAGTCCTCTAGCCTTGTGCCCAGAGTGCTGTGCACAGACCTTGTCCGCGCCCAGAAAGGTTGTTAGAATTGCAGAATCTCAGGTCCCCATTCAGACCTGCTGAGTTACAATCTGCATCTGGATGGTTTTCTGAGTGAGTCCTATGAGAGTTTACTAACATTTCAGAGAAATATTCTGGAATGGCATTTGAGAGACTCCTGTAGGCTTAGCTATTTTATGTAATTCATACTCTTCCGGATCTAATAAAAGAGAGAAAAGGGAGGAAATGAAGAATAATTTAAAGAGGCAACAGGTTTATACACCATACATTTGAGGCAGCTGATATTTCCTTTCCCAAATTGGCCCCGTAAAAATAAAATCAATAATTATAAATACAAATGAATGCCAAGGGAGAAATGGGTTCTATTATAAGATTTGATTGCCCGTCATTTCCCACTTTCCTTTTGCTATATTGTTTATACTGATACAATCTAGTTTATTTTTACAATTAAAAAATATATACTCACTGCCATTGAATCAATTCTGACTTATATCAACTTTGTAGGATAGCATACAATTACCCCCTGTGTGTTTCTGAGGCTGCTACACCTTTAAGGAGCAAAAAGTCTCATCTATCTCCCTCAGAGTGGCTGGTGGTTTCGAACTGTTGATCTTATGGTTAGCAGTCCAACTCATAATCTACTATGATATCAGGGCTCCTTACTTATTTGTTTGCTTGCTTGCTTGCTTATTTACTACTATAGAAACAAGGGGGGAAAGAACTTCACTGGGGCTTTTACCAGCAACTCTTTGAGGTTGTCTAGATAACGCACCCTCCAGCTTCCTAGAGGATTTTTCAGACTGGCCTAATTCTTTAGAGTTCTGAAACTTCATGCATCTCACTTGTGAAAAAAGTAGAAACATATTTCTGACTTTGTTTAGGCCACCTTTAATAGAATTATATTTTGTTTTGCATCCTATACTTCTTTTTGAAAAGCACTCCTATAAATTCAATGGAGGCCAGCTGGGGGCAATCAAATTATAAAAATGTTTGTGGAATCAAGTGGGGACCACATATGTTTGTCTAGGGAATGAGGGCAATGAGAGAGGCCCAAAGACACATGTTCACTACCAGGGCATAACGCAAAGCCATGAGGACAAGTTCATCCATCACACTCATGAGCAGTCCCCATGGA
Source organism: Echinops telfairi (assembly GCF_000313985.2). Lineage (NCBI taxonomy): Eukaryota > Metazoa > Chordata > Mammalia > Afrosoricida > Tenrecidae > Echinops > Echinops telfairi. The sequence goes on along the minus strand of NW_022107431.1, from coordinate 34,240,399 downwards.
AAACCACATTCCCTATCCAGGGAAACTACTGTATTAACCAGAACATTAAATAGCCCACGTAAAATCATGCAAATTTAAGCCCTTGACATGATTCATGGACTGTGACACACACATCCAAAAATGAATATTTACCCTATTGAGCCTCTCTTATTGCCACATATTTTGTCCTTGAAGTATCCCGGTCATTCACACCCTGACCTTGACCATTAAATCCCTCATCATCTCTTCCTCGGGGCCAGTCACCAGTATTTGTGGCTTTAATACTCCAGTCTTTAATTTATCCAACAACTGCCTCCTCACTGGGGAGTTTAAATTTCCAAACTGAGACCTGCTTCATAGGATATTAACATTTCAACTGTCCCACAGATCTCAGGAAAGTATATCCAAAAGTTAAGTTTAGGTAAATTTGTTCTGTTGACTGTAGGGTCACTGTGAATTGGGGCTGACTCAGCAGCACCTTCACCTAGCAACAGCAACGTAGCCTACAGATGACAATACTGAATCTTTACAGCATCTAACGGTTTACAAATAACCTTCACGTTTTAGCCTGATTCCTACAAATCCTAATGCGAGCGATAAGGCCGTCACTTACAAACAAGGTACGAAGTGTGAGGGAAAGCTGTGGTGAATAAAGATTGGAACCCAGTCATTTTAACACTGAAATGAGTAGTCTTTGCAGATTACTTTGGGGATGTCGTTTTTGTCATCGATCTTTTAATTGAATATGGAGTGAAGAAAAGTGTGTTCTACCACCACTTGGCAGTCTTTCGCAGTCAGAAATAAATTCTGCAATTCAAGAAAAGTTACAGCCCAAAGATGCCTGTGTTACACACCAAAAGCATCAACTCTTCATAAGTGGAAGACTTTGGGAAGCCATGTTCATGAGCCGACAGAAGAGCAAAGTGGGAAAGGTCGAGTCGTCCTGTCATCTTGTTCTCCAACCCTGGGCCACTTGTTATGAGACAGCTAGCCATAGATAGTAAGTCCAAAGTTAGTGAAGGCACCCAAGAGTCCGATTACAGATCTGATGGCAGCTGAAACCCTGGCTTTTCGTGTACATAAAAAGTGGGGGAGGGGGGCTTTGGAAGAAGAGGTAGAGTAAGCTAAGAACCAGAGTTTAGGCAAGAGAAGTGGGACAGTTCCCTAGTGCTTATAAAAGGGCCTTGGAAGGGGGCTTGCCCCTTGAAAAAAGCGGTTCTCCCCATAGCTCTGGGTTCTCTCTGCAGTCCTCACTGTTACTGCACATATCTACAGAGTGAATAAGAGAGGGTCAGGGCATATTTTAAATACCTGTTGTGAAATCAAACTATGATTCTGTCAGCCCCACCCTTTCTACTTCCTCCACCTCATCTTTCTTCGACTGGCTCCACCTCACCTGTCCATTCTCCGTGTGACGCTGGAAATATGTGCTGCCTCGTACGGTTGATCTGTGCGACTGAGTCCGTTCCCTATTTGCTGGCATTGTTCCTTGAGTTGGTTAGGGCCAAAATTATTACATTTCTGTTTCTTTTGAAGAACACTGTAAATTGTTTGCACTTCTTTTACTTAGACTACATTAAATGAAGTTGAAAGGCCTGCTTTTCCTTCCATTGCTTATTTTGAAATTCACTCTAAATGTGTTTGTGAAACCAAGATGATCTTAAGACTGTGCATGTGTGTTGACACATCCATATTTGATCCTACTGGAGAGAAATAGGGAAATGAATAGATTCTGTCAATAAATTTTTCTTCAAAGAGAGATGGGGGGGGCGGTGTTACAAAGTGCTTCCTAAATGTTTCTGAGAAGACTATCATCAGGATAAAGACTATCAGCAGTAGTGAGAAACTACTGATAGATAAAGAAAAATTGTAATGAATGTATTTCACATTCTCCCTTCCTAAAAAAGATACATTGTCTGAAATTGAAGTATGTAATGCTACCAGTGTTTTATTTATAAATTCATGTTTAATGAGTGTTTACTTGTTCTATGACAAAAATATCCCCAAACCTACACAATATTTACATAGACCAAGAACACTGAAAATGCTTCACAGTGATTCAGGTCATGAGTCAGCCATGCCTTTGACCCTTTCTCCTTGGCCATCCACTTCCGTATCAGAGTTATCAATTCTGCCCTTTATAGAGAACCACACAACAGCGGGTTCTTGGTAGAACTAGGTGTCCATCGAAGCAAACTGGTTTGGCTTTATTCGTGCTGTCGCAATTCTGCGTTAACGCACAGAAGAGAATGACCCTTTTTCCCTCTTGATGGGATGGATGTTGAGTTGACTCACGAGCCTAAAGAAATGGATCGGGTTATTTTAAAAGCTCCTCTCTGGAGCATGTTCATGATAGACCTAACATTTGCGAGCAGTTTTACAAGTCACACAGATGATGGGACCTACTTGCTCCACAGCTCCTCCAGCACAGAACCTCCCCACCCACCTCTTCTGTACGCCCTCTGATCCAAATGTCAGCCTGTAGACTCGCTCTCCAGGTGAACGACATTCAGCGAGTACAGGAAAAATCGCTGGCTTGGCATACTCGCGCAAGGAACACTCCGGAAGGCAAGAGATCACTGTTCATGAGATGTTCTCTATGAAACATAACAGAATGAGCTTTTAAAGAATCCAGGTTGTAAAGAACGTTTATTTCCACATGGGCCAGCATCTCATTAGCTTGTCCCAGTCTCTGGGGTCTGCAGTTGAGCCAAAAATCTCCTGAGCCAAGCTTTCTCGCAAGATTTCCTGTACTTCCTGTTTCTATGTGAGCCAGAAATACCATGGGAACGACCTTTCTTGTGGTATTTTTGCACTTCTACTCTGGGATAAAGATAATTCCATATTGGGGGAAAACGTTACATTGGACAAGCATCTTGAAAATGCAAATCTTCAACTACGTTGTTTCCAGCTCTGGAACGAAAATTTGAAATGGTTTTAGATGACCCTAACCAATTCACATGTCTCCACTAGCAAGTATTAGCAGTGTTCAATGATTCAACGTATTGTAACTTCTCTAACTTTTTTTAATAAGGAATTCTGAAAAACAATGTAGAAAATACAGTGGAGACTTTAATCCTTGGGTGAAAAGGATGTCATTTTAAAACAAATTCTGAGCGAAGAGTTGTATTCTTAATATGCTGGTGTGTGTGACATATTATATCATATATTTGTTTTCTTTGTTCTTAACCCCTTTGTCCCAAGGGTCAGGATATCCTGATGCTTAGTACTATTGCAAAATAACTGGACAGAAATAAAAATAGTCAAACACTTAGGAAACTCTTCAGTTGTTATGTCAAGGAAGCCTGTGACTGAGAAGTGAATTTAAGGTGCTATTCAGGGAAGACACTAATAGAGTGTATCAGACTACCTGTGCTTATCAAATAAAAACAACCTCAACTCTAGAGAGGCTTCATATCCCCCCAGCCATTAGATATGAACAGACAGGGCCCTGGAAAGTGGCGGAAACTCTGAATGGATGCCTCAGTCCTTTCATGGCTTAATAGTGAGAAAAATGAAGAAAGTCGTATCTTTCCCATAAGCTGTTCCTTCATTGTCAATCTGGTGGTATAACAGAAAGAGCTGTTATATCAAAGAACATAAAAAGCAGTGTTGTGTGCTACCTAGTCAATTCAGTCACCTTATAAAACAGAGTAGAACTGCCCCTGTGGGTTTCTTAGGCTGAAATCTTTATGGGAGCAGATAGGCAGGTTTTGCCTCCCAGGGAGAAGCTTGTGGGTTTGAACTGCTTACCTTTTAGTTAGCAGCCCAGTGTTTAACCATTGTGTCACCTGGGCTCATTCTAAAAGACGCTGCTTTTTGTTGTGAATTTATGATGTGGTTTCTGTGACATCTCTTGTTGTTTTATACTCCAAAGTATGATCACCTTTCTTCACCTAGTAGGGTGCTGGTGTATTTTTCCATCTATAAGAGAAAGAGAGAGGGAGGGACGGGGTGGGGAGACTTAATTCAGTTTGGAAAACTAAATTTACTGAGGAATCATTAAAACAGCACCAAAACTAGGTTGCCACTAAGTTTGTGAGTTTCATCTTCAAACAACAAAAACGGGGCAATGTAAAGAAAGTACCCTCTTGTAAGAACTCCCAGTTATATGTTTTTAAAAAGAAAATACCCTCTACAACCATCTTTTTCCTCCCCTCAAAGTTTCCTCGCCCCTCGAAAGAAGCATGAAATCACTGTGTGATAAACCAGAGCCGAAAAGAATGCAGAGCCGGAGCGACAGCTTGTACATCAGCAAAATAAAAGGCCAAGCAAAATACAGCACTTTGCAAGGCCGAGCCCTGGGGAGGACAGAAAGATGGGGTTGTTACAGCATCCCCCAAGAAAGTAGGAGTGCTCACGTTCCAATTGCTCCTGCAACCCCGATTTGATGACGAACGTGCCAAATACAATACCACTCACTTTCAGTGATGCACAGGACCTTTCCCAGGAGCTACAGGGGTGCCCCCTTTTGCTCCCCTGGTTCTGACTCCCACAATCACGCCTCCCTCTTTGAGCACCGGGAACTCTGCGTGGCCCGCGATTGTCCTCAGCTGAACTACTCTCAGGCGGGGGTACAATCGTTGATGGTCCAGATATGCGGTCCAGTGGTTTCCTCCACAGAGCGGACCTTCAACACTCTTTCCTTTGTTCTCACTGCCGTGTGTGTCCCCATGAATCTCCTGGAAAAGGTGGTCCTGCTTTTCTTTGAGAGAGGGTTTTTAACCCTCCCAAGCCATGGGTCCGGATTCCACAGCCCCTCTCACGTATGCATGAGGGATCTTGATGCTTCCCTAATTCACTTTGTTCAGAATTCGCTGTGGAATGTGATTCGATGTTGTCTCCCTTCCAGCTGAAGGCAGCTGAGGTTACAAAGGGATTTGACGAATAGGCCAAATCCCCAGTTGGGTTTTCTGAGAACTACATCTCAGCTCAAGGGGTAAGGTTTGGAGAAGGAGAAAAAGGATGGGAACTGTGACCCTGAGGTTCCACCCAAGGGCCTCTGAATAGCATCAATCCAGTGCACACCTTGGTGGGCCTTTCAGGGAGAAGCATCTACAATTGGTTCTGTTCCCCATGTTTCCCAAGAGCTCCTTGGGCTGCCCGTGGGGCCAGAGCCAGTCGGCAAAGCTCCTTTTGGTGCTGTACCTCCAGGGCAACTCCTCACCTGACACCGCAAGCTAGCTAGCCTATGGGGACACCTGGGAGACTGCAGTCCTGCATGGCTAACCAAGCCCTTTGGCACCCTTTCACCAGCACCATGGAAGCAACTGTCAGGAAATCAAACAATATTTTACACTGGGCAAGTCTGCTGCAAAAGGCCTCTTTCAATGATGTACAAATGCGCTTTACACAATTGATGTGTGTATGGATTGCGATAACAGTTGTATGAGCCCCTAATAAAATGTTAAAAAAAAAAAAAAAGGCCTCTTTCAAACGTTCAGAAGCAACGATGTCCACTCCAGGACTAAGGCGCGTGCCTCACCCCATGGATGGTGTTTTCCATCGCCTCGTGTGCGTGTGAAGGCCGGCCAGGGGATAGAGGAGACCGGAGAGGAGCTGGGGCTTCTGGAGCGTGGTGCTGGCAAAGAGGATCAAATGGGCCAGGAGAACAAACACATCTGTGTTGGAAGAAGTACAAGCAAACCACTCGCCTGAGAAGTGAGGATGAGGAGGCTTCCCCTTCCATCCTTTGGGCATGCGATCAGGAAGGGCCATCCCTGGAGAAAGGCATGGGGCTTGGTAAAGCAGAGAGTGAGCCAAACGGGGAAGATTCTCAAGGATATGGACCGACCTAGTGGCTTCCACAGTGGGCTCCCACGCAGCAAGGATAGTGAGGCTGGTGCAGGACTGGGCAGTGTTTCATTCTGCTGTACTGATCCAATGGCCATACTGATGACAGCCAGCACTAAAAGAGGGGGGGAAAAGTGCACACAAATAAATAGAAAGGATGAAAAGGAAAAGAGAATGTTCAAACGTCGATGGCTCTACCCTCCCCCGTTCCAGCGGTAGCCTGGGATTAATTAAGTGCTGTGAACTCTGCCTGAGAGAGGAGGGGAGAATGCACTCTATCTCTAAGGAAGGAGCACAGTAACAGTTCCTCAGCAGTGAGAACGCCTGGGAAGTCACTCGCGCTCCAGCGGCAGTGTTTGTGGAGGGGCTAGAGGGCAGGGAAGCTGTGCCAGGTTGGAGCAGCCTTGCCTTCCTGAAGCTGCAGAGGATTTCACAGGGGCTTGTCTTCCCCTGCCTGGAAAAGAATTTCCCCTCTGCTAGCACAGCAGCAGCAGCAGCAGTAACAGCCGCCCTACCTCCTCTTCTGGGGAACAGGGCAGAATGCCTGTGTTAGAGCGGTATTTCCACTCGGCTGAGCTAGGCAGGAGGTGGACAATCCCAGAAGGTGTGCTGTCCTCCTCACCAGGCAGCCAGTCGGGGTGCCAGCAGGGGCCGCTGCCCTGGGACTTGCCAGAGATGATCAGGATGGTCAAACTGGTTTGGAAATCCAAAAGTGAGCTGCAGGCGACCAAGCAGAGAGGCGTTCTGGAGAGTGAAGATGCTCTCCGCAGCTTTCCAGGTAAACGGGTGGTGGGGTGTCAGAAAGAACGGAGCCCGCTCCGTTTGCTCTTCAGTCCCTTCTGTGGAGGGCCCCTGGCATTAACAGGGGGAAAGAGGGGGAAAGAAATTGTGCTGTATAGAGTCCTAGGTCTATGACTAATGATTGTTGGACTGTATAAGAGATATGTACCCTAAAATTGGGAGTGATGTGGTAGAAGGAATATTAGACTGTGAACCAGAAACCTTAATTCTGGGCTCTGCTCACCCCTTACTGGACCCAGGGATTTAGGAAGTCCGTTTACTGACTTTCAGTGCCCAAAAGAAAGGAGTTGAAATTGGATGTTCATAGTGCTGGTCCTGCCTCTAAAATTCCTTGTTGACAAGTTAAGAGATATTTCTGAGTGAATATTCTTCCTGTGTTGCTCTTGATAATGCTTTATATGAAGTAAAATATGTTATGCACTAATATTTGGCCATGGAACTGCAAAGATGTATAATGTTCTCAGGTTTGAGTTTGGTCTAGAAACTTTTTTACATCATAGAAAAGTTGGTCAACTGCCTTGCCTCAGTTTCCTCTTTTGAAAAATGACAATAATCCAGACTCTCACAGTGGTGTCAGTGAAAATGGACTGACTCATAAATATGGAAATGATGATTCATCGGGATGTCTGTCATGTTCCAAGAATGTGCTGGGCTTGGGACAGTTGTGGAGAACTTCACTGCGTGTCTAACCATGGGCTCAACAACCGCAGAGCTGTTTACAATCCTTGTGAAGGCTCCCAGGGGGCTCTGAGGCCACCATACAGTATGCATTCTGTCACCGAGTGGCAGGATGGCTTCTTCTCTTGGCAGCACTTTGGAAATTGGTGGGTTCCCTTAGGAAGAAAGATGCTGGGTGTGTGTATGCATCTGGAGCCTTGGCTTGTCCTTCACAGTGGAAGCCCGGCATGCATTGGTGGTGAGAGATGAGCGACTAGACGGGACAGATACACTCAAAATTACCTCTCCCTTTCTCTGGTTTTTGTAATCACTTCTGTTGGAAACTTTATTTTAATTAACTTGCTTAATTTAGATGATTATTTGAATGATCTAAACAATTCCTTCTAAATCACCCAAATGTAAATTTAGAATATTGTTAAAAGTCAATGCTGTGAAGACTACAAGTCAGACATGAAGGGACACATATTGTAGTATCCCCATTATATTAAATATCTATGGCACACTAATGCATCGTGGTTACCCGGGAAGGGATAGAGAGTTATAACTTGGAGGGTACTGATTTTCTCTTTGGGATACTGAAAAGATGCTGGAAAATAGATTATGGACATGGTGTTGCACCACAGTCACTGTAAATAATGTCACTTATGCATGACAAATTAACATGGCAACTTTTTGTTATATATTGATCACTATATATTTATGTATATATACAAACAATGCCAATGTATATTACATAAACATACATGTAATATATACACATATAGGCAATGCCTATACTGTATATTGATTGCATAGATATGCGTAGATGCAATACCTATATATTAATATATTACCTATATGTATAGGCATAACATTAATATACTCTGACACAGTTTGAAATATGAGTGTGTGTGTGTGCATGTGCGTGTGTGTAAAATGCTCTGGCAAAGGGATTATTTGAAAGAGGAAAAAAGTTCATTGGTGTCTAGTAAACAGTGTGGAGAAAGACAAGGTTTTCTACTCTTGTCAAGAGTTATGGCTCAGAAACCCCCAGGGGTAGTTCTACCCTGTCCTATAGAGTTGCTGAGAGTCGGAAGGGCTGAATGGCAGGGAGTGAGTAAACTATGAGAATTTAGGTAAGAGAAGAAGACCTATGCAACTTTGATTTTGATGTCACCAGGCGGAAATAAATGCCCAGAGAAATGGGTTCTGGTCAGAAGAAATGAGGTCCAGCTAAAGCCATCCCATGTACCATGTGCAAGAAAATGAGAGGATTTACGTGGGCCAAAAACTTGTGACCTGTTTCCAGTCACCAGTCTTCGTTTGGGTAACTTGAAAAGTCAGAATTCCTATTTCAAAGTGTGCCTCTGATTAAAAAATAGTTCATTCGAAAGATGTTAGCATGGCTGGGGGTGTGGTTGTTGTAGTTGTTGATGTTGTTGTTCAGCTCCAGCAAGTTGGTGCCAATCCATAAAGACCCTCTGCACAGCAGAGTGAAACACCACCCAGGCCTGTACCACCCTCACTGTTGTGATGTTTGAGCCGTTATGTATACTGTGTGCCGGTGGGTGCTTTTTCCACTCTGTAACTCTATCTTGCTAAGAAGGTACACTTTGGGACATAATGCGTGCGGCTGTGTTGATGCTCCGGCTCCTCTAGACCACTGCCTCACCTTCAGGGAGCCACCTCAGCCCCCACCCCCTTGATCCCCAGCGGGGCTGCTCCTCAGCCTGGGGTCACTTCGGCCCTTCCTCTGAGGGAGCTGCCACACTTTCAACTGGTTCCCTAAAGGTATCTGTTTACCTTCTCTTCCTCCTCCCCTGTCTTCTGGTTCTCAGAGAAGTAGGGGCTCCCATGTGGGGGTAGGGATGTAAAACCTTACGGTGGCTACAAAAAGACATGGCGTCAGGGATTGAAACACTCCCCCCAAAAAAGAGTAGCTTCCCTTTCCAAGTGGCCTCAGACCTGTCCTCACTCTTCCTATCCCCGAGGCTGCACCTCCTCTGGGCCATTACGTGTTCTTCAGCTGTGTGATTTTTCACGCGGCAACAAGTCAGCGAGGGTACTGTCTTTCCAAAAGCCTGGCATGTTGCCACTTTTAGAAAGTGGTGCTTCTGTAGTAGAATTCTGACCCTCCATGTCGGAGACCCAAGTTCAGGCCCCAGCTGATGCCCCTTGTGTCCAGCCCCCGGCCATCTGTGAGGGGAGGGTTGCATGCTTTTATGACGCTGACCAGGTTGTGGCAGATCCTCTAGTTAAAAACTTCCATTCCAATGACAAAGCCCCTTTCTTGGTAATGACCTTCCCACTTCTCTGACAGTCCTCGGTCCTCTCTTCTTTGCTCTCTTTTCCTAGGGGTACTTCACAGACGACACTCATAGCACACAGCATTCTTACCAGGCTAAAAACTAAACACCAGGAAACAAAATACTTCTAGTGCACTGTGTTTATTTTGACTGCTTGTGATAGCAGATACAGAGATTGCCATTAGGAAAAGATGAAATGGCAGAGACTCGGAATGGAACCAGGAGTCACTGCCAAGGACCTGCGTGAAGGTGTCACTGGCTTCTAATAAGTCTAGTGTGTCCCTGAGGGTCCCTGCTTTCTTTTGCCCAAGCCAAAGAAAAGACACCATTAGTTTTATTCGGGAGTCTTAGACATGTCAGTAACTTTATTCCTCACAAGTGAAATAGAAAACTGTTCAGAGATTGGACTTAGGTGATAAAGGGAAAGAGAAAAATAATCAATAGGAAAATAAATACTGAGTATATATAAGGCATTATAAGCTGAGATACATAGAACTGGGGGGTGGGGGAGTGGGGGGGAGAGGCAGAAGAGAATCATTTTCCCTGAAGAGACAGAGGGTATGCTAGGGAGGATACCATACATGCAGACATCTTCCTGCTAGTGTCAGGGGGCTTGGTGGCTGGCGAAGGAATGGGGGACACCTGGAGGAAAAGGAGGTCATCCTCAGTCCCTGTCAGGGCACTCGCATCTGGAAAGTGACTCTGGATTGCTTACTGGCCAGGGCGCTGTCCACCCTGCAAGGAGGCCTGGAAGTCAATAGCGTGTTCACATTCCCAGGGTCACCTCAGCTCACTGAATCCTGCCCCTCCGCATGGCTTCATGAATACTCATCCCTGGGTGCTGCAAACAATTCATGCTCCCAGCCACTAACCAAAAGCTTAGAGGTTTGAGTCCACCCAGAGTAGGAGAACAGCCCCACCACGGAAACCCTTGGGAAGACAATGTTTCTAAACCAGGCATCCTCAAACTACGGCCCGCTGAGGACATTTATCCGGCCCGCCAGGTGTTTTTGCCCCATTTGGTTTTTTACTTCAAAATAAGATATGTGCAGTGTGCATAGGAATTTGTTCATAGTTTGTTGTTTTTTTTTAAACTATAGTCCGACCCTCCAACGGATCTGAGGGACAGTGAACTGGCCCCCTGTTTAAAACGTTTGAGGACCCCTGTTCATCTAAACACATGAGGTCACCGTGAATCGGAGTTGACCCAATGGTTACTTGAGGGTCTGTCTGGTTTTTGTTTTGTTTTGTTTTATTATTAATAGTCACATCTTTTATCCTCTATGAAGCAACTGAAGAATACCTTCACACTCTAGTTTGCATCTATATATTTTATAGTAGGCAAATTGTTCCGCGAGATTAACCTGCTTGTCCTCGGTCACACACGGACACTGGGTCAGAGCCAAAGCAGGATTCCCTCCAATCACCCGACTCTGGTCTACAAAAGCAGAGTTCCGACTGAAAACAAACATTGGCCAGTTCAGTACGCTACCAGTTCAAAGTATGGGACTGACATTGGAGCCCTGTGCTGGGCAATTTACACTTAAACCAAGATGTCCCTTAATATTTCACACTCGTAGGAAGCAAGCATGGACATTCATGCAAACTGCAGTCCAATTGAGAAAATAATAGTGCTATGCAGAATAACTGAAAGGATTGTACCTTCTTTAAAGTTTCCTATTTGTTGTGTGGGGTTTAGTCTTAACCCCAAGCATCAAGTTCTAGTGAAGTTCCCAGAAAGTCTACTCATTTATTAGCAATGGAAAGTATGCTTAAAGGGAGGTGATGAGCAGATGCAGAGAATTAGGGAAGAGAAAAGAGTGGGGAATAAACAAGGCGGTGAATACAAATATGATTCCCATTATGATTCTAGTCAGCAAGCTGTCGAAGACTAGCTGTCTCTTAACAGGATTTGTCCTTAGTTGAATAAATAATTTCATTTCAGAATTCAGTCCAAATAACTGCACATGCTGCAGCTGTTGAACTTTCCTTTCTTTGGGGCCTCTCTGGTCTAAATTTTACATTATGTTTTACTTATTTATTACCTTGTTCCCATTTCAATCATCTTTGGTTCCAAGAAAATATAAAAACTCACAGCTCCCTCAGGGGAAACACACACACTCATTTTCCCCCTAGCCACTGTAACTTGTTCTTCCTTCCAAAGAGAATCTAGATATCCAAAATTTATTTTCTACTCAGCCCTGAAAATCAAACATTCTAACAAGAAAATCTCCAGAAGAATTCTCTGGCTCCCAAACTCTGCAATTCAGGATGATATTTCAAGTATTATTTTAAAATAAATCAACTATTATGAATGATATAAGTTAAGTGTATTAAAGAGTCACCATGTCTCACATTATCATTCCAGGAGCATTTGTTGGGTGCACAGTGTATAGCAAGGACTGCACGAGGCACCAGGGACTTAGAGCCCAAGCTTAGCAAGAGAAGAACAGTTATGAATTTATGGAGCAGAGTTAACTGAAAACAAGCATGTATTACCTCAGTATTCTGTATCAACTCAAAGGGTTGTCTACAGAACTATGGAAATTGAAAGACACTTGTAAAGATTCCAACACACTTTCAAATATCCCTCAGTCTTCATGGTGCTATTTAAGACAGGACAGGTTATTTTTTAGCAAAGAACAAATTAGTCTTGACAGCAGATAAGCCTGACATCATTGCATACTATTTTTGTAAAAGTTCTGCTGTAGGTAATAGCCCAAGTTCAATCTGTAGCTCTCCTGCATAATGAGCATTGACGACGATTCAATCCTTCCTTTAAATTCGAACACAGAATTGGATCAAAACTGGAGCATTATCATTGCCTTGACCTGCACTTGCTCCTTCCCTTGACTTTCTGGGTTTCACAAATGACATCACCTCTGCAGAAACCCAGGATCAAAACTGCCGTATCTATTCTTCATTTCCAAGCCTGTCAGGGAGGTAAGTGCCTACTGCCTTTTGGGCGTAAACCACCGCCTCTTTGATACAGAATCTTGCGACTCTGGGCAAGTTACTTCACCTCCGTGCCTCAGCGCCCCCACTCTCCTTCTGTAAAATGAGAGTAATAATAGCTCCTTCATATAAGATAATGAATAAAAAAGATCACCAAAGAATTTGTTGTGCATTTGGATTTTAGGGTTGACAAAGAATATTGAAAATACCTTTGACTGTCAGAAGAGCAAACAGATCTTTCTGAGAAGAAGTACAACCAGAATGTTCGTTGGAAGCGAGGAGGGCAAGATTTGGTCTCACAGACTTCGGACATGTTCTCAAGAGTAGCCCATTCCTGGAGAAGGACATCCTGTTTGGTAAACTGGAGGGGCCGTGGAAGAAAGGAAGACAGTCAAGGACATGGGTTGACACAGCAGCTGCAGCAGTGGGCTCAAACAGAACTAGTCTTGTGGGGATAGCACAAGACCGAGCACTATTTAGTCTGTTTTCGTGATTCAGAATTGACTCAATGGTACCTAACAACAGCACATATTTTGTGAGGATGAAGTGAGATAATACAAGATTTTTTTTTAAAATTAGTTCTTAGAAAAGAACCTAAACTCTACAACCTCCTCAGGAAACACTAGCAATCATAATTGTTAGTGGTGCTATTTTCTCAATGCCTGGTCTCACACCCATTCCCTCCTCCCCACCCAATTTTAGGTCCCTTAGCCAAGCTTCATGTTATCTTGCCATAGCCTTCAAATGCAATGCTCTGTCAGCCTTTCTTCTCTGCAAGTTGTTATTTAGCTGAAGTACGCCGACAGAAAACTTTAAATCAGAGTAAGTCTGGTCCCTCTTCCAAGGGCTCTAATGATTCTCCATTGTCATCAGAGAAAAGCCAAAACTTTTCAATTCTGCGTTCAAAGCACTCCACTCTCTAGTATTAACTCATTTGCTCCGGTCTTGTCTCTCATTATGGCCCTTGAGTGCTGGTATTCCACCCAAACAGGCCAGTCATCCCCAAACTGCCTAGTGGCTTTCTGCTCATTGTCCGTGGTGCCTGAAGCGACCCCCCCCCTCTCCAATTTCTCCCACCCCTTAAGGCCAAAACCTGCATAAAACCTTCCTGAGACTACTGAGGAAAAGGCTGTCTTCCTGTTCTGCAGTCTCACAGAATTTTCTTTGCATTTATTTGCAAGCAAAACACTTTTATTACAATGAATGTACATTTTCTTCCTCTCTTCTTAGATTTTCAGAGCCTGGAAAATATTATTTTTATTATTTGTGTTCTCCCTAGCTTACTTTACATGTCAGTCACACACTTTGATGAGTGGAAAAGAGAGAGAGAGAACTTATCAGAAAGAATAAAATAGCTTACAAGTTGCCATTAGAGGAATGAATAAACATTCTTCTCCTAGTCACCAATGGCTGAGGAAATGTGGATATTGGTTCTTCCTTATTAAGGAACATTATTTTCATTTCTGTTCCGGCAGCAGACAGGCGTTCGTCGTGACAGCTTTAAAAAGAAATAGAAGAACATACAAGAGTGAATGTCAGGACCACCAAGAAGGTAGAAAAGACACACAACACTGACATGAGACAGTTCTCGCTTCATAGTGAGAAGTTGCAATTAATTGATAATTACACGTCTTTAGAGAGCATGCACATAAACTGTCCCTGCATTTCTATACTTTCACAACAATGGCTCTCGTCATACATCTTGAAACGTCGTGCATAAACTGAAGGTTCAAAGGCTGCTACTTTTACAGCTATCAGTCTGTTGTAAGCCCCTCAACATCACTTCAAAAATAGAGTGCGGAAGGTATGTGTTTCCCTGATCCCACAAGTGAGCTTTTGAGAGGGGAGAGCTGAATGAAGGATGTTATGCTCACATCCTCTGCTTTTCGCCTGGAAGTGAATTTTTCTTTTTCTTCCCCCCTCTCTTTTTTTAAACAAGGCTGGCTTAACTGGACAGTGAAGCATTGACTTTTGTGTCCTAAAAGGAAAACATTAGAAGCTTAATTGTAAAACAGACTCAAACCTGTGATTTCTAATTCACAGAAGCAACTGAAAATATCTACTCTTTTCTACTATCTACCCTGCTGCCGCCCCCACACACACACACTCTCTTTAAATATAAATGCACTTCATAGTACATAGCCAATACCTGTGACTACATCAAAAAGAGTCAGCCAAGCTCAAAGAACTTGTGATTGAAGCAAATTACGATATTCTGCCTTTTTCCATTCATCCTTCCCTGCTTTTTGTTCATGGCCCTTAAAGTGTATTTTCCCTCTTTAAAATTCTTAGAGATCAGTTTTGTGTCTTTGTTCTCAGCTTAAATACCTGCAAACTGCAAAACTCACCAGGCCATCGCAAGTTCCTTTCACCCACCCCCACCCCACCCCCCAAAAAAGAAAGAATCTGTGTAGGCTGTTTCATATATATTCTCAATCAAATCCCTATCCTAAGTGCATTGTTACTTCCTTGGCTCTCAAGACAAGTACTGATGGAGTGCTCATGAGTCCCTGGGTCCTGTTCCTTATCTACAGGTGGTCTCCTGTCCAACCAGAAGCTTCGTTGGCAAAGACAGGGCAGGATTTAGTGATGAATGGCCTTAAAAGTGAGCTCAAGAGACCAGTCTTCCAGCAGAAAACTAAAGTCCCTGGAGAGAAGAAAAGAACAAACTTGCAGAGCAATTGACTAGCAGTTGCATAGGCCACAGAGAAGAAATTTTCAAATTCACATCAGGGCACAATGGAAATGAATGAATCAGAGTATTTAAAAGGAAGTTTAAATAACAATGCTTAATAAGACACATAAATGAAAGAAGTAAGTCCTTACATGTCCCTCAACCTCTGGAACTAAAGCCAAAGCACAATACTGTCTTCCTTGCTTAATTCCTCGGCTGCTTTTGAGTGTCATTAAAATAACTCTCATATAGGTCTGTACACTTCCAAAAAGCTAAAGACATGCACACATAGAGGGGCAGTGATCAAAAGAAGTCATGCTCATAGGTAAATGAAATTTTCTGAAGAAAATGATGTAGGAGGAGGACAGAAATCAATAAGGTGCCAGGCATGGAATGTCAGGGGAGGTCACTATAAAGAAATTAGATTAAAGTATAAGAAGTGTGAAGAAGTCGCTGCATGGTATAAAGGGTAAAATGCTCAACTACTGCTGAGCTGAAGGTTGGCAGTTAAAGCCAACCTAAAGGCATTTGAAGAGCCAGGCTTAGTGTTCTGCTTCTGAAGGCCATAACCTTGAAAACCCTGTATGGGACATAGTTCCACTCTGCACACATAGATTCACCATGAATCAGCATTGCCTCAATAGCAACAACATAAGAAGAGTTTGTAGTCAAGAATACATACAACAAATGACCCTCTGTGATTAGAAGCAAAACAGAGATGCCAACATTCTTAACAGACCGGGCATGCACACTAAAAGAACTAGATGGTGCTTGGCTGCCACTACCAACTGTTCTGAAAAGGATCACATTAGAAGGTCCTAGGTAGAGTAGAAGAAAAAATTGTATGGGCACAGGGTTGAGGGCAGGGGGAACTTGAACATGCTAATAACAACATTGTGAACAGTCTCTTCTGAATTAAATTGCTTCTTTTGGATGAAAACTGGTGCGTTCTCTCTGTTCCCCGTCAAAAGAGGTCTCTAAGTATATGTGTGTCTCCGAGTCCAGTATGCCTATCAGAATATGTCTGCTACCTACAATGGCAACGTTCTGAACAGAGAAGGGAAGGGAGGATCGGCTCACCTACCACTCAGCCCCAGCTGGACTCTTCCCCACGCTTTCCACACCTCTGCCTCTCTAGTATTACCCTGAACTCTGCCATCTCCTCCCACTTCCCTCAGAAAAGACCCCTCACATTGGAAAAAGCAAGAAACCATGTCCACAGGTCCATCTCTCCATATATTATTGTAAATGAATAAAATAATACAGAAAATCTTTTTTATGCATGATCATTTATCTGTTCTTCATGTTATTCTGTTCATAAATAAATAAATAATTAGATAAAACTCCCTTACTCTGTCAAAAGATGACTATTGACTCACTCTTTCCATTTTTGCTATAACATTCCAAAATGTCCCCAAGGCAAATGGATGTCTCAAAAAGTATGGGAGGGAAGGATGCATACAAGGGACTGCAAAAGAAAGGGCATGTGGCTGTATTTCAGAAAACATCCTGTCCATTGTACTATTTGAACTACCAGATGCTGAATCTTGTCCTTGGGTGCTGTGTGCTCAACATTATTTATTTTCATTGCATTTTCATGCATGGCTAAGCCAAATGACTCTGCCCATCCTATTACCATCTTTGCTCTTGAAAATATATACCGTATATACTCAAGTATAAGCCAACCTGAATATCCACCGAGGCACCTAATTTACCACAAAAACTCCATTAAAAATGGGCTGAAAAACTCAGCTTATACTCAAGTATATACGGTATGCATTTCAGCAACCATCTCAGAACTCAAACATGGTGCAGTTCAACTGTAATACAGAATACAGGATAGATACAAGTTACACCTTCCTTGTTGGTTTCATATTTAATGCTAGGGTCTTATATCTACTTCAAATTAAGATTGTAGTCATATCATAGTGCATGGTACTCCTGTTGGGTTCTCTACATTTTCTTGGTTAAACATGCAAAGCAGAAACTTCCAAATTGTCTTCGTCTTTCTCTGCACCCTGACTCTGAGGGAGACAATAAGGTGGGAGGACCCAGAAAAGTTAAAGACTGCCAGCATTGTAATGGGCATCATGATTGCCTCAGCCAAGATAGTTTACCTGGAAAAACAACCACCCTTCCCCTTCTCTCCCTATTCAAACACACTTACCTTTCTGCCTGCATTTTCCCCTTGGGACACTAGTTGAGTCCAAACTACTTTTCCCGGAGCATTCATTCATATAATAGTAGAACAAAGGAAGAGTCTTAGTCAAGGTCATGGATATATAAATTCACCAAACTCACAAAACCCACGGTCACTTATTTCTCTCCTCCACGGTCATATTGTTTGATTTGGTGACTGATTCACTTTAGAATGCAACTAACTATTCAAAAATAATGTAAAGCTAATTTTGCTTTAAAAAAAACAAAACTTAAGCCCTCTAAAAGTGCTTCGAAACCCCCTAGGAAGTCACAGCACCAGACATGGAAATTGTATTTTAATATGCTACATACAAATAGTTAGCCTCTTATCCTACACAGTAAGCATCAATTAAATGGAGATATGTTGCCAGACTTGAAATAAGACTTCGAGGCCTATGGTTATAGGCCTTGTTCAAAATATTCAGAAGGAGAAACCCAAGCCTTACAGGGTTTCCAAACTGTCATCTTTACAGGAGCAGGTCACATACGTTCCTCCGGCTGACCTGTTGGTTCACAGCGGAACTCTCGGCCATGCACTAGCAGGGCTCCTAGGAAGAGAGGGGAAGATCTCATATTTCTTGAGTTCCCTCCAAAAACAAGTCAATTGAATTTCTTTTCAGTGTCTGCTTGGTGCATAATATTGTACTATGTGCCCAGGAGGGAAAGGCGGCTATGGCCTGTTAGAGAAGACAGATAGATAAACGACTCCCTGATATCAAAGTAGAATGTGTTTAAAGACAGTATAAATAATGCTCTGTGGAAACATAGCAGAAGGAACAAGAGTGTTTATTGAACTAAGTTTATTTAATGACTGCCATGTACCAGACACCATTTTGGCGGCCTTAAAAATAAAAAGTCTTGAACCAATAAAGTCTAGATGGATGGGTAACTAGGTCAGGAGGTGGGTAGGTAAGTAGATGGATAGAGATATTGATAAATAGATCGATAGGATAGATGATAGATAGACAGGAGGATGGAATGATGGATTCATAAATAAAGGTGATATCTACTATATTAAAGGTTTATGCACAAAATTTGTGCCAACACATGGGGGAGAGAAGGTTTTTTTCCAAGGTAGAGATTTAGGGGGTTCTATTTAAAGGTCAATGACATGTCTCCAGAGGAAGAAGAGAGGGAAGACACTTCAGAAATACTGCAGAGAAAACAGTGGGACTAATGCACAGAATGTTGGGGAATGCCCCGCCATGGGCTATAGGATGTGTCCGGAGAACCACTAGAAATGAGATTGAACAGGAAGGTTGGGGTATCAGACTGCCAAGGGCTTCACATATGCTTCTAAGAGAATGTTAGCCACAAATCAGTGAGAACTTTCCTAATGATTTGAGGGAGGAGATACGATGCCTTTTACAGTTTCAAGAGCTCACTCAAGCATGGAGTGATGGAGAGGTGAACTTCAGGTAAGCAGACCAACAGATTTGTAACCATCAGTTTGAGGTTATTTTTTCATTAACTTAGAAGCCAACTTTCCCCAAGTGCTGCAGTATTTTACACAGAACCACAAGAAATAGACTACAGATCATGAGGATGAAACCCTTTGCCACCGGACATCACCCTCTCTTGAAGGATTTATAGTCTCATTCTTCTGCCCAGGCCTCCCATTCCAATCATGCTCATCTCTTTCCCAAATCCAAGACCCAGCATAATTTATCCTCATAGTCTCAGAACAGTCTATCCCTTCTGCTCGACCAAGTCATGTTCCTCACTGGCTTCAGGTTATTGGAGCTTTTTTGTTTTGTTTTGTTTTGTTTTTAAGCAAACAATTCTCAGAGGGCTCTGTGCCTGCCAGGTGCTCCAGGAATGATGGGAAAATGCATCTGAAGGATATATCTATTTCACTGTAAGTGGAAATGTAATGAGCTTGATTGGACACAAATACAAAGCAAGTGTGATAAGTATTCCTTGAAGATTGCCATTAACAGACCTGGCAGGGCCTTGTGGTGGACTGGTCATTACAGCAAAGTCTTTGAGACAGTGAAGATCTCAACAAGATGTGAGCAGGCGACTTTCTTGAGGAAGGGGCATGGACATAGGTAGAGACGCAGGAGACCACGGGACATCGTTGAAAGAGAGAAATGAATTGGATTAGCTGGGTGCCACCTTTGTGATAAAACGGCAGGAAACAAAAAGGGCATCTGCAGTACAAGGTTGCACGTGGATAGGAAATCTTCATTTTCGTAGAGCCATTGGAATTTTTGTGAGTAGAAAGTAGAGATATCTTTGAATTTCATACTAGAAATGCCCTTATACACACACAAAAAAACCTTAGAGATCATGTAGTGAATCCAGTTTGTTTTTTATTTGTTTTGGGATGAGCCATTAGTTAACACACTCTCGACCCCCCACAGAGATGACCACACCACACCTCAGGGTCGCCAAGTTGTTTCGTGACTCCCTAGGACCCCAACTGTGTTGGTGACTCGGTTCTGTGGCCTGTCTAGCTCTTGGGGTGTTCAACTCCAAAAGGCCTCTCTACAGGATCTTCTCTCTAAAACCAATCCTCTGTCTTTTAACACCAGCCCCCCTTCCAGGAATTCGCTTCTCTTGATTAGTTTATAAAAGCGTGTGTGTTTCATTTCTGTACAAGTAAAAATTAGGTGTGTCCACATGCTTTGCGCTTTTCTTGCTTTCAAACTTGGGTTATACAATTTCCTGGGCAAGTGCTTGTCTTCTCTTAGCGAATCTCCCCACCTTAAAACAAACAAGATTCCGACTCATGGTAACCCTCTAAGAAGAAGTAGAACTGCCCTGTGGATGTCTGAGACTGTAATCTTTTTTTTTTAACATTTTATTAGGGGCTCATACAACTGTTATCGCAATCCATACACACATCAATTGTGTAA
>NW_022107431.1:34218941-34219959 GCF_000313985.2 Echinops telfairi | reverse complement strand
CTGATGGTGATGTCAAACTGTTGGCCTGTGGTTAGCATCCCGACACATAACCCACTCTGCTACCAGGGATCCTAGCATGCCTGAACTGTATTAGAAGGGTTATCATTGACCATGAACACCAGAGGTGAAAGGTTATCCAGGCTTATCATGTTAGAGGGAGTTTCATATAAAATGAATAGGTAGAATTGGTCCACCACCCAGGTGTCAATTGGCCTTCTATCTCTGTAGTAGCCGGTATGTTGCTGTAGAGCCAAAAGCTTACAACAGGGTCACGCATAGTGGACAGAGCTTCTAGACCACTGGTTCCTAATGCTATGACCCTTTCATACAGTTCCTCATATTGTGGTGAACCCCAACCATAAGATTATTTTCGTTGCTACTTCAAAACGGTCATTTTGCTACTGTTCTGAATCATCATGTAAATATCTGATAGGCAGGATGTATTTTCATTGTTACAAATTGAATACAATGAAAGCATAGTGGTTAATCACAAAAACAATATGTAATTATTGTGAAATATTTATTTCTAATGACAAATAAATGAAATTTTGTCTTGAAGCATGGTGTAGAATGGGTAACAGTCTTCGCACCTGGTACAGGTACTCGTATGTAGGTGTATCTGCATGTGGGCGGACCTGCCTGGAGACGGATAGAGGAACGGTGTCTCAGTTCCTAAGACCATCAGAAATATATGTTTTCCGATATATGTTTTCACAGGTGACTCCTGTGAAAGGGTCGTTTGACCCCAAAGGGGATGCAACCCACAGGTTGAGAACCGCTGTGCTAGACTAAGACAGACTAGAAAGAAAGGTCTGCTGGTCTGCTTCAAACTATTACTGAATAGATGCCAACAGAATATTGCCCTAGATTGTTCTAGAAGATGTGTCTCATGTGTTGAAAGGCACTCAAAATATATATAGTGGCTGCAACAATGGGCCTGAACATTCCAACAATCATGAAGATGGTGTAAGAAAAGGCTGAGAGCCTATGCGATCACGAGGTGTCGAAGGGATCAGGT
>NW_022107431.1:34212413-34217595 GCF_000313985.2 Echinops telfairi | reverse complement strand
CCAATGATCTGCCACTTCTTGGGTGCCACAGGTCTGCCTCGTGAGTCAAGTAGATTCAGCATGCAGGGATCCAAAGGCTACCCTTTGCCCCTGGATCTTCTTTCTTGAGGGCAGTGAGATTTCTATTCTTGCCTCTAAAATGGCTCACTTTCTACCCAATGGGATGGCAAAATTGAGGCATCAGTCAGTGTGAGGCATTGGATTCACCTTATTTGCATAGTCCCACCCAGTAATTTGACGGGAGTCACAAAGTCTATGGCTAAAAGTCTGTCAAGTACATAATTGACTGCACCACAGTGGGCCAGCAGGACCTGTGCTTGTGTGGCTATTGGCAGCTCGGGGTGTAATACATTTGCTCAGAAGCCAGTGAGGATTCACCTCTCCGTGCCTCGGGCCTCCTTTGCAAACAGGGCTGAGCATGTCCCAGGGCCTGTCCTCAGAGAGGAAGTAGAAGCGTTACCAACATGTAGGCAAGATTATATTAGATGGACAAGCCCACCATCCTCTCGTTTCCTTGCTTCTATAAGGTGTTCCATGGCCACCTGGCCACTTTTCTCCTCTTTTCCTCTATCTTTGCCTCTTCCCAGAAGTCATCTTGGCTGCCTACATCATGCTATTCACAGCCTGCCTGCTGCTTCTTACCACCCAAATAAGGTAATAGTTGGAAATACAATGGAAGAGGCTTCTTTTTAATAAACAATAGAGCTTGTTCCATTAAAAATACAACCCTACTCTGAACCATTGCAGAAATACTTTCTTTTTTTTTATGTTTGGAAAGAACATCAGTGAGTGTGCGGGGTTCGGACTGGCGGGACTCTCTGATGTTGTTCTTGATTATTTTTACTTTGGGCTCCCTATACCTCTCTCTGCTTCTAGCCGAGGCTGAAGCTGTCGAGTGCCATCAAGTAACCCTCTCTCGAAGTATATTTGGCCTGACAGGAAACAGGAAATACCAGAAAAGATCACAAGAAAAGCTGTAATCATAAGATTTCTAGCCTAATTCTTTTGACGTCAGCAGTTGAGATAAGTCAGATAAGCAATCACAAGCATCCTCGAGCTCTGCAGAGCCAAAGCCAAATATCCAGAGTGCATCTTCAGCCCTTTTGAACTCTCCCATTGTTGGGTGGATCCTGCTCTCCTCTCTTCCCCTGCCCTGCCTGCCCCCTCCCCACTCCCACCAAGAAGCAGAGCCAGGAATTGTGAACTCTGGATGTTGTGTCCACATGAAGGTATTCAAAGACGTTGCCCAGAGCTTCTAAAGTGGCCCTACAGCCAGCTCAGCTTCCTTGCTGCGTGATAGCTGACTATCCCCAAGACACAGGAGAACGAAGTCTGGTTCATCTCAAGCAGCGTTTGCTTCCTAACGACACAGTTTTCCAAGCTTAGCAACTTAAACCTTGACTTGGCGTTGTTTGCAATAATATGCTACAAGATCCAGCTCTAGACCCTAAGTGTGCCCGGAGAGGTGCCCATAACTCCAGGCTCCGTAGCAAGGACTCAACCATGACTGAATCAGCAGCAGCACATCGATGAGCTCTTCAGAGAACGAGGCAAGAGAGTGGATCAAGATCAGAGTAGATATCACGAAATTAAAAATGTAAAGGTTGGGATAATTATGTAAAGGTTTGACTAATTTTATTGGGGGCTCATCCAGCTCTTATCACAATCCTTACATCCATTGTGTCAGGCATTCATCAAACATCTAGGGAGCCCTGGTGATGTGGTAGACTACTCATTGGACTGTTGACCACAAGACTTTCTGCAGCCTCTGTTTATTTTGACCACTGCCCATCTGTCCGTTTGTCTTACTGTGGTGGCGTGCAGGCTGACTGGCTGATGGAAGATATGCCGCTGGCTACGTCACTGGCAGTTCAAGTGCCAGCAAGGTCACACATGATGGACCGGTTTCAACAGAATTTCAAGTCTAGGAGGAAAGACCTGGCGATCCACTTCTAAAAACTGGTCAAGGGAACCCTGCAGATTCCAACAGATGATGGTCTAATGATGAAAAAAATAATAATTTATAAATTATCAAGGGATCATGAAAGTGGAGAGGGGAGAGAAATGAACTGATACCAAGGGCTTGAGTAGAAAGAAAAAGTTTTGAAACTGATGGCAACATACATACAAATGTGTTTGACACAATGGATGGATGGATTGTGAGAAGAGCTGTAAGAGCCCTCAATAAAATGATTTTTTTTAAAGAAGAAGATGGTGTGATACCGCGCTGGACAAGGAACTCCCTAAGGTGGAAGTCGCTCACCACACCCAGTGACAGCAGCAATGTCCCTGCCCACCCCCCAGGACGAGGCAATGGTTTTCCTTATTGCTGTTTGTTGTTGATGGGGGGTCCCGTGTTGGAGCCCACGTCACGAATTGGAGCAACGACCAACAATCACAACCTATTTCCACGGAAATTTGGCAGTTTCTACGAATTCCATAAACCATTTGAAGTGCCTAAAGACCCGACCTGTTCTGCCAGGACGGATGACGCAAACCATGAGCAGGGCAGAGGAAAGCAGGGCAGTCCAAGGAAGGAACCGAGCAGACCTCGGGCTGAGCTTCCCCACAGATGGGCCGAAGGGTCGCCTGAAGGGGTTCCAGCCTCCTGGTCTGGAGGAAGATTTTGAGGGGGAAAAGAAACCAAAACATTTTTCCTGGCTCTGGGCTGTGGAGCTCCACTGATGAAGCTCTTTCCTGAGTCAGCCTGTGTCTGCTGAAGGGTGCTCTCCTCCAGAGGAGGCTCGGCAGACACGCAGAGGTACACCACCCTGAGGGAGTGCTGGAGACCCTCCCAGTGAGAGAGACCACGTGATGGGGAACCAACGTGAGGTGGCCCCAGCTTGCGGCTTGCAGGTAATCTAACACAGCAAGAGTCAACAATAAGCCATACTTATGGGGGGGGGTGGATGGGAGAGCAAAGAGAAAATGCAGTGTCAGCAACAGGTTCAGCTCTTGTGAGTCTGTGCAGTGAGGTTCCTGACATCTGGAAGATCAAACCCACATACTTCTACTGATCCCATAATGACACCCCTTTAAAGAGTGAAATTTTTCAAATGGGAAGAGAGATAGTGAGAAGCCTATGCCTCTTTTTGGATGGAGAACATGTTGGTTTGTTTTTATATTTGCTTATAGTATATGCCAGTCACTTAGAAAAATAAATTATAGTTCTTCATTATTTAAATGTATTTAACATAGGAGCTCTGGCAGCATAGTGGTTATGTGTTAGGCTGCTTACCACAAGGTCAGCTGTTTGAAATCACCAGCCACTCCCATCCAGAATTCCAGCCTCAGAAACCCACAGGGGCAGTTCTCCTCTGTCTTACAGGGTCACTGCATGTCAGAATCAACTTGATAGCAGTGAGTTGGTTTAATTATATATATTTGTAAGATGTTCTAATGAATTCATGGGTGAGTCTTGAATCTTTACCCTAGATACCAGACTGAAATCCTTTACTTCATTAGCATTATCTCAGTCAGAAAATGCATGTTGTATTAAAAATTCAGAGCAAATCATGGATTTTTCTTTTTTCATTTTATTGAAACGCATTCCTCACACTGTACCTTACATTCTGCTCAGTGAAAGCCCTTTAACTTTTCCTAAGGATTCCAAAAACTCGGAAAGAATAAATGTGCTGAGATTAAAAGATAAACACGTTCACTTCAAGGAAACACGGCCAGTCTGAAAACGGCAAGTGGCTGTCATGCCTACCCAATTCCGAACGCCTCCATGAGCGTACACAGACTAGTGCTGGCAGCTGGGTGGCAAGGAGGCAGAGAGCTGGGGGTGGACAGCTTCTCTCCAGGTTGCCCTGAGACCACATCCAAATAGACTCAGAGAGGAGGACTACCTGAGCACCCTCTGATGGGCTCCTCTCTGGAACAGGTTAATGATGGAAAGAAACCTAGGCTAGTGCTTTGCCTGAGTATAATAGGCTGGAAGTATATCTTGCAAGAGGAGGAAGAGGAGGGTGGAACACTGAAAGGTGAGAGGAAGCACAATTGGGCAGAGTAGCGGTTGCTTTCAACAAAGGCCAAAAAGATAACAGTAGCGCTCAGGAAGGGAAAAGGAAGTTTGACCAGATGATGCCAAGGATAGCAAAGACACGGGGGGAGG
The DNA here is from genome assembly GCF_000313985.2 of Echinops telfairi. Lineage (NCBI taxonomy): Eukaryota > Metazoa > Chordata > Mammalia > Afrosoricida > Tenrecidae > Echinops > Echinops telfairi. The sequence continues at coordinate 34,213,478 of NW_022107431.1, read as the reverse complement.
CAGGGGAAAAGGAGGAGGAATCCGGAAGGCACTGGAAAAACTGGCTGTAACCTACAGCATTTAACTTCTTACAGTTGAACAGCTCTTCCGACCCACAGCTCACCAAGGTCGGGGGAACAGTGCCTGTCAACATGTGCTGTACACATATCGTCTATCTTCACCATAATTTTGCCTTTACCTGGAAACAAACTTTGTTCTAAGGGTCAAGCAAGATGTGTACAGATGCAAGTGTTTTGTGTATTCCCTGCTGTAAGATACCTTTGTGTTGCGGTTAGGTGCTCTCTCATCAGTTCTTAGCGACCCTTTATGTACAACTGGCTGAAACACGGCCTGGTCCTACGTCGTTCTCGCCATCATTGCTGTGTTTGAATTCACTGGTGCTGCCACTATGTCAATCCATCTCACCCAGGATCTTACAGCGTCCTACCTAACCAAGCATGATGTCCTTCCCCAGGGACTGATCTCTCCTGATAACATGTCCAAAATACACTCAATTACTTTGAATCTGGCTAATTTTCTTAAAAGGTTAGGTTTTTATTTGGGGGGGGAGGGTTGCTCTTAAGGAGGGATTGAGTTCTTTTCTCCCCCTGTAGTTGTAGTTATTAGCTGTTAGCCTGCAAAGAAGAAAAGTTAAAGGAAATAAAAAGTTGCTCCACTTTTCTGTTCTCCTTTGGAAATAAGCCCATCTTATTAGGGATTGGGGTCCCTGGGTTTTTTGTTTTCTTAATTATATTGATATATAACTCTATAACTATATTTTTATGTAACTCTTTAAATGTACATAATGTCGTTATATCTACATAATTATTCTTAATTATATATGGATCAGAAGTCCAGGTCATTATGTGAAAACTGGCTTTATGTGAAACTGGAGGACAATCACTTCAGATCACAAAATGGAAGATGATGACATTATTAAATAACTGCCAAACACTGAAAATCATGCCCCAGCCAAGTCACCATATAATTGCAATCATCACGTCTAGCATGACTCTCACCTCACATGTACCCTTGATAAAGGGGTCACTGAAGACAAATGGGTGCATAAGCAAATGTGGCGAAGAA
>NW_022107431.1:34145921-34211157 GCF_000313985.2 Echinops telfairi | reverse complement strand
GAAAGTTGTATGTTTCATCGTTGCTATACTGCACCCTAACTACTTGTCTCCTCTCTGAGACCCTTCTGTAAGGGGATGTCAGTTGCCTACATATGGGCTTTGGGTCCCCACTCCACACTCCCTCTCATTCACAATGAAAGAATTTTTTGTTCTTTGATGCCTGATACCTGATCCCTTCAACACCTCGTGATCACACAGGCTGGTGTGCTTTTTGCATGTGGACTTTGTTGCTCATGACTAGATGGCCTCTTGTTTACCTTCAAGCCTTTAAGACCCCAGATGCTATATCTTTTGATATCTGGGCACCATCAGCTTTCTTCGCCACATTTTCTAATGCACCCATTTGTCTTCAGCGATCGTATAGGGGAGGTTAGCACACAATGATATGATTTTTTGTTCTTTGGTGCCTAGTACCTGATCCCTTAGACACCTCGTGATCACACAGGTTGGTGTGTTTCTTCCATGTGTGCTCTGTTGCTTCTGAGCTAGATGGCTGCTTGTTTACCTTCAATCCTTTAAGACCCCAGACACTGTATCTTTTGATAGCCAGGCACCATCAGCTTTCTTCACCACATTTGCTTATGCACACATTTGTATTCAGCGATCATATCAGGAAGGTGAACATCATGGAATGCCAGGTTAATAGAACAAAGTGTTCTTTCATTGAGGGAGTACTCGATATATGATGATGGTAAAATAGATCTATGTGCATATAGTTATAGGATTAGTATAAAGATAGCAGATGTTCATTAGGCCTCTACTCAAGTACTCCCTCAATGCAAGAACAATTTCTTCTATCAACCCATACTATTCTTATTTCTAGGAAGCCCTACTAGTGTAGGAGTTACATATTGGGCTGTGTGGTAGTTACATAATCTGGCGTTAATTTGGAACTGGAGAGGATTAAGAGTGAAAGGGTGTAGTCTAATCTGTCAATTGGGTCTTAGCCAATGAGGCCTCTATGTGGGCATGGCCTTCTCCTGAGAATTATGGGAACTCCTGTATTTTCCTTCTTGGAGACCAGAGACACTTCTCTCACACTTTTGCTCCCTGCGAGACAATCTACTGACAAGGCTGACTCCCTGCTAGACATCCTTGAGGGTAAGCTACATGGGCCTACCTTGATACAGCCCCAGGTACTGGAGAAGCCACGTGGAGACCCCTGCCAGCACTGAGATGCTTACAATGCCACTGGATCTGCAAGACTTCCAACCCATGAATCCAAAGACTTTCTACCCACTGGCCTGTGATTGTCCTGCACTCAGCGTCATTGCATGTGTGTCATGAGTCTAAAGAGGACTTTATAGATTGGTATTGGATAAATGGGACTTGATCTGGACTGAGCTGGGTGTTTTCTCAATATTCAAGTGCTCTTGTATATAAACCTCTTTCTCATACACATGAGTGTTCATAAATTTATTTCTCTAGTTTACCCAGACTAACATAGGCTGCAATCTAAAAAGTCACTAGTTTAAAACCACCAGCTTCTCCTTGGAAGAAAGACTGGGTTTTCTACTCCTGTAAATAATTACAGTCTCATAAACTCACAGGTCCATTCTACCCTGCCATAGAGGGTCACTATGAGTTGGCATTGACTCGACAGCAGTGAGTTAGTTATTCTTCTTTATTTATTTATTTTTTAATCATTTTATTGGGGGCTTACAGCTCCTATAACAATCCATACATCCATTGTATCAAGCATATATATTGCCATCATCCTTTTCAAAACATTTTCTTTCTACTTGAGCCCTTGATATCAGCTCTTCATTTTTCCTCCCTTGGTGTTTTCCTCCCACATGAGCCTTTGATAAATTATAAATTATTATTTTCATATCTTACACTGTCCACTGTCTCCCTTCACCCATGTTTCTGTTGTTCATTACCCTGGGTTGGTGAGGGATGGGGGGGTTAATACGTCAATCATTACAATCGGTTTCCCCTTTAGCTTCCCACTTTCCCCCTACCCTCATGGTATCGCTTCTCCCATTATTGTTCCTGAGGGGTTTATCTGTCCTGGATTCCATGTGTTGAGAGCTCTAATCTGTACCAGTGTACATGCTCTGATCTAGCCAGATTTGTAAGGTCAAACTGGGGTCATGATAGCGGGGGTAAGGAAACATTAAAGAACTAGAGGAGTGTTGTATGTTTTGTAGGTGCTATACTGCACCCTGGCTAGCTTGTGCCTTCCTTCTGATCTTTCTATGAGGGTATGTTCAGTTGTCTACAGATCAGCTTTGGGTCCCCACTCCACCCCACTCCCCACCTCATTCACATCATCGATGTGATTGTTTGGGGTCTTCTGATACCTGATCCTATCGACACCTCATGATCATACAGGCTAGTGTGTTTTTTTCCATGTGGGCTTTGTTGCTTCCAGCTAGATGGCCGCTTGTTTATCTTAAAGCCTTTAAAACCCTAGATGCTATATCTTTTAATAGCCAAGCACCATCAGCTTTATTTACCACATTTGCTTATGCACCCATTTTGTCTTCAGTAAGCTTGTTGGGAAGGTGAACATCACAGAATGCCAGGTTATTAGAACAAAGCATTCTTGTGTTGACAAAGTACTTGAGTTGAGGCCCAATGTCTGCCTGCTACCTTAATACCATATAAGTATATGTATTTATGTCCATATCATTATAAATAAATATATTTATATATGTGAATACCTGTATTTAGACCTCTATAAATGTCCTTTGCCTTCTAGCTCTTTCCCCTATTTCCTTTTGCTTTCCTCTTGTACCACTATCATGTTTGACCTTAATTCGGCTTTCAGTAATTCCTCTGGGCTGCACTGTACTTGATCAACCCCCCCCCCTCAGGCATTATATGGCCTTGTCACCATCGATTTTAGGTCACTTGTTGTTCCCTTGAAGTTATTCTTATTTGGCCAGCTAACCAATAAGTAGCAGGTGTGAACCTGACAGCTGCTCATGGGAAAAGATGAGCCCAAACCTACTTGATGGCAGAGGGTTTGGGTTGGGGTTTCTTCTTATTTTTAATAATTACCAAGAATTTTTAAGCTGTTTTTTGTAGTTTGTTCTTGAAGTGAATACCGACTCAAACCACATTATCTCAGCCAAGAAGAAAATTATAACAGAATCTTTACTTCAATATATTTGCAAGTCCATTGTTGAAATATTGAAAATATCCTTTCATTCTAATTTTTAACCAAACTTTCACCTGTTTTACATGAGTACATGCAGTGTAAGTCTAATGTTATGTGACACCCAGTCAACTTCAACCTGTAATAACCCCATGTGACTGAGTAGAACTATCTCATAGGGACTTCTAGGCTGCAATAGTCAAGAGCTGATTATTAGGTCTTTCTCTTGTGGAACTCCTGAGTGGATTCAGACTATCAACCTTTCTGTTAACAAGTAAATGCTTAGCCATTGCACCTAATCATATACAGTAGAACCCCGGACCTCGCTGCTAATCCGTTCTAGAAGGAACATCAAGATGCGATGCAGTCGAGTTCAGAATCAATTTTTCCCATAAGAAATCACTGAAAATGGATTAATTCCTTCTTAACCACCAAGTGTCTACCCTTACCTTGCCTTTTTATACAAAACATGACAGGAATTTCAAAGTAAATAAGTTCAGAGTTAAATAATTAATTTAAATAAGAGACACAGCATTTTAAAAGTTTTAACAACTACTGTATGGCCCACACCTTGAGCTGGATGAGGATCTGGATCCATGGACATGGATGTGGAGAAGAGGTATGGAGAGAGTCATGGTTTGAAAGGGGAATCTCCTTCCATAAAATCAACTGGTAGCTGCTTTCAGGAGGTTTTGTTTTTTTGTTTTTTGTCCTTTTTCACTAGGACCTGGCTGGCTTTCTCTTAAAAAAAAAAAATCTGTCTAACATGGTTTGCTGTTGGCAGACAACTGTTCTCTAAAAGGGTTTACTAAATTATCATCAACAAAGTCAATAACACAGTTAACCAGTTCTTTTTTTTTTTTTACATGTCTCCATTTTCTTTTTCTTTAAATTTTATTGGGGGATTCTTACAGCTCTTAAAACAATCCATACATCCATTGTATCAAGCACATTTGTACATATGTTGCCATCATCAGTTTCAAAACTTTTATTTCTGTTTGAGCCGTGGTATCAGTTCCTCTTTTTTTTTTCTTTTAAATCGTTTTCTTAGGGGCTCATACCACTCTTATCACAATACATACATACATCAATTGTGTAAAGCACATTTGTACATTCATTGCCCTCATCATTCTCAAAATATTTGCTCTCCACTTACCCCCCTGTCATCAGGTACTTATTTTTTCCCCTCCCTCCCCGCTCCCCACTCTCTCATGAGCCCTGGATAATTTATAAATTATTATTTTGTCTTATCTTTCCCTGTCTGACATCTCCCTTCACCCACTTTTCTGTTGCCTGTCCCCCAGGGAGGAGGTCACATATGGATCCTTGTAATCGGTACCTTCTTTCCAACACACTCTCCCTCTACCCTCCCGGTATTGCCACTCACACCACACATCCTGAAGGGATCATCTGCCCTGGATTCCCTGTGTTTCCAGTTCCTAGCTGTACCAGTGTACATCCTCTGATCTAGCCAGACTTCCAAGGTAGAATTCAGATCATGATAGGGGGGGAAGCATTTAGGAACTAGAGGAAAGTTGTATTTTTCATCATTGCTACATTGCACCCGACTGGTTCATCTCCTCCCCAACCCCATTTGTAGGCCACTGGAGATCCCCTTGCAAAGGCGTCTCAGGGAGGAGACTAACCAGTTCTTTATCATGATGATGCTTTTCAAAGAAAACTCTTTCTTAGGACCCATGTTTTTATCTAAAAGCAGTTCAAAAAGCCACACCAACTAAGAAGTATAGCAAAAACGCTTGGAACACAGCCACAAAAGGTTTAAACAACAGAGACTAACAGCACCAACTAATGCCGAGTGCCTGAAACACAAACTGCTTTTGTTTACAAAAATCACGTGCATCGGGTCGGATTCTGATGTTTTTGTTTGAGGTCTGATGGAACATTTTCTCGACATTTCACGTCAAAATCCAATTATGTTGAATATTGATGCGGTCAAGTATGGGGGTTCTAATATAAATTGCCAAAATATCCTCATGGAGTTAGGGTGGAGAGGTTACTTTGTTGTCAACCTGGAGTTCCTGGGTGATGCAAATGGTTGATGAGCTTACTGCTAACTCAAAGACTATAGGTTTGGCGCCGTGTAGAGATGCTGTCGAAGGAAGCCTGACAATAGTGTGGAAAGACTCAAAGACTGAAACCCCCTGGAGCACGGCAAACCCTGTAGAGCCCATGAGAAGAACTCAAGTAACCATTTAGTCACTGCTTTTCATTTCTTGATTGTCAACTAAAGCTTCATATCATGAAAGACTTTTGATCTCATTTTTCAATTAGTTATTTGTGATAAAATGGCTAAGATCGATGCCAACTCATAGCAACCCTGTAGGACAGGCTAGAACTCCCCCTGTGGGTTTCTTTTTATGCAAGTAGAAACCTTCATCCTTCTCTAAAGGAGTTTCTGGTGGTTTCAAACTTCTGACCTTGTGGTTAGCAGCCAAATGTGTAACATACAGCATTAGAAATCTAGCCACCGCTTTTAGAAATCACGATTGATCACCCTCAACAACAGACCTTTGCAAAGAACCACAGGGAGCTCTGCCCCAAACCAAGGGGTTTTGTAAAGAAATCAACATAATACTTCAGTTCTTAATGCACCTGGTAAGGGTCAATATCTTCTTGTTATGTTCAAGAAAAAACATGAAATTTCATCATAAGCTTTCTAAATTTGGATGATCTTCAAGACAAGATAACACATCATCTGCATACTCAGTAATGGCCCAACAAACTTAAAACACATTTTAAACTCACAGCAAAGACTCCCCTCCCGCATCTAACTACCACCACTTCCAAGTGTTATTTCCTGGGAATGGAGCAAGAAAGAAGAAATACCACTCAAAGAGAATTAAAAGTAATAATATCTGGTTAGTTGTTTTTAGGCGGGGGAAGTATCCCAGTTCAAGATGTATTACCCATCAGCAGCCCTAGTTTATGGTATTCCCAAGCTTTATGCAGTGATAAATTCAGATCTATGGCAGTTCTTAAGAAGCCCTGATGATATAATGGGTTATGTGTTGAGCCACCTACCTCATGGTCAGCAGTTCAAAACCACCAACCGCTCTGCAGGAGAAAGATAAAACTTTCTACTCCTGTGGAGTTACAGCCTTGGAAACTTACAGGGGCAGTTCTACTCTGTTCTATAGGGCTGCCGCCATCAACTGGATGGCAGTGAGTGAGATGGCAGTTCGTATCCATTCAGGTGTAGTTGGTACCCTCTTGTGCTGTAAGGCATATGAAGGTGCGGAAGGGGAAGAGGGAGGAAGGGTTTTAGTAGGTGGGTTTTTCTGTTAATGGAAACTATACTATGGTACTCGCTGCTAACTGAAGATCTGGAAGGCAAACCCACCCAGTGACCCTGCAGAAGGAATGAATTGGGAATCAGCTCTGATCAAGACCACCATCTCAGAAACCCCACGGGGCTGTTCACCTCTGCCCTACTCTGTCATGAGCACGAACCAACACACAACAGCAACAACAACCAGTCAATTTACCTTGAATGCCTACGAAGTCCAAAGGAATTCCACGGAGGAGCAAACTGTATGGGAGGGGACCACGGGGGGATTTATGTCAGGAACAGTTTAATTGAAAGTAAAGACTTTTCATTTCTGCTGAGAGCATATCAGCAGTCAGGTGGGGAAGTTGGCAACTAAAATATGCATCATCCACTCATCGGATGCATGAATTATGAATGAGCCACTGTGAGCAGTTGTTCACAGGGACAGTGCTGACATCTCACAGGTGACCTGGGGTTTAGGGTCAGGGTGGTCTTGCAAGGACTTGATAGAAGAGGGTTAAAAGGATGTCGTTTCTCAAGCAGAGACAAGCTGGGGAGTGGATGCCGACTCCACCCCTGGCTCTGAGTTTTCCACCAATTATACAGAATTAATCAAATCCCTAGGCCTAGAATCAAAAAGCACTTTCCTACTTGCTATGCAGATGTAAACTTTCCTTCTCTCCCTCTGTACCAGGAGCCAGCCAATTTGTGGGCCAAGGAGATCTCAGCCGTGGTGGCACCTCTCCAGGAAGGCACTGTCACTTGACTCAGAGCCCACATCTGATCTCAGCTCAGAATGACAATTTTGGCAAGAAAAAGGGGGGTGGGGGGTCAGAAGGGGACTTTCTAAGCCATACCTAAACAGGACAAGCCTAGAAGCTTGTCATACAGTTACTAAATCTGTTATGAAAAGGGTTAAGAGCTTCATGATGGCTCAAATATTACCCTAATGCCCACTTGATTAATCCCCCTATAATCATGCCATTTCAGCGTTCATAACTATCTATTTCATATTCAGGATCCTAGCTTATACCTTCTCGCTGCTTAAATAATGGGTGGTTTCCATCAATTAAAGGTTAATTATCCCTTAATTATCCTTCAATTAAAATAATGGTAATGATCCTCGAATCATGGAAACCAGAAACTAATATTCCCCATCCACTTGGTGTTGATGGAGACCATGAATTCAGAAAGTTGCCCAACTCAGAGGAGGGATGCAGAAGGACACAAATTACACAGCCACCCCTTGAGAATTTACAATCTGATTTGGAATCGAGACACCAATTGAGTAACCATTGAAACACATGCATTCCGATGTCGACTATTAGCCTGGAAAGTTAGTCAGGAAACAAACATATCAGAATCAAAATGGATGCTGATAGGAAATTGAGCTGATCATAATGAACACCTACTCTAACACTTTATTCCTTAGCTGATCGCTATTGCATAATGCTTTTTATTTCCTGGATGAAGATTATTTCTAATCTGTGTCCTGTTCACAGACCTTCCTGCTGCCCCTGACCTTGATGGGTGATGGGGTGATTTGGAGTTTTTTTTAACTCCCATGTGATTTGGGTCACTTCCCCCTCCCATCGATTTTCTTCTCCAGATCTGTCTCTTCTACTCTACCCTCTCTTCTCTGCTTGCCACTTTAAGAAAATTCAATATATTTAAATTCATATTTATAAATAAACAGTCCATTGCTATAACTCTACAGAAGAAATACACAAGCCGAATCTAATATCATTAGGATACGATAGATCAAAGGAAGCAATAACTGGTAAGAACATCTCAATTGTGGTGGTAGAAACAAAGGAGGTAAGGATGGTGTAGGACCAGAGAGTGTTTCCTTACGTTGTGCGCAGTGCTACTGTGAGTCGGAGCCAACTCTTTTTTTTTTTAAAAAGATCATTTTATTGGAGGCTCTTATAGCAATCCATACATCAGTTGTATCAAGCATATTTGTACATAGGTTGCCATCATGAGTTTCTAAACATTTACATTCTATTTGAGCCCTTGGTATCAGCTCCTCTTTTTATCCTCCCTCCCCCCTCCCCCCTCATGACCGCTTGATAAACTATAAATTATTATTAATTTCATATCTTACACTGACTGCTGTCGCCCTTCCCCCATGGTTTCTCCCCCCATCCTCTCCTCACTTTCCCCCTAACCGCATTGTATCACTACTCCCATTTCTATTCCTGAGGGGTTTATCTGACCTGGATCCTGTGGGTCATGAGCTCTTGTGTATACCTGTGTACATGCGTTGGCCTAGCCTGCAGCGAAAGGCAGAACTGAGGTCATGATAGTGGGCAGAACCAGAGGAATATTGGTTCCTCAAGGAACCAGAGGAATATTGTGTATTTCCTCGGTGCTATACTTCACCCTGGTTGACTCATCCCTTCCTTGTGACCCTTCTGTGAGGGCATGTCCCATTGTCTACAGATGGGTTTGACCTTTCTGCTCCAACCCCTTCCATTCTCAACAATATGGTTTTTTGTTTGTTTGTTTGCTTTGGGTCTTGTGATGCTTATTACCTGATCTCATTGATACCTCATGACCACACAGGCTGGGGGACTTCATCCATGCGGGCTTGTTGCTTCTCTGCTAGATGGCCACTTGTTTAACATCAAGCCTTTAAGACCCCAGACACTATATCTTTTGATAGCCAGGCACCATCAGCTTTCTTCACCACAGTTGCTTGTGCACCCATTTTGTCTTCAGCGATGATGCCGGGAGGGTGAGCATCACGGAATGCCAGGTTGGTAAAAAGTGTTCTTGCATTGATGGAGGGCTTGAGCAGAGGTCCAAAGCCCATCCACTACTTCAATGTATTGCCATATAAATATATGTACCTATGTCAATACCTCTATTTTTATGGCTTAATATATTTACATAAGTGCATACCTATGTTTATACCTTTATCCATAGCTTTCCTTCTTAGATCTTTCCTCTGTTTCCTTTTACCATCTTCTTTTCCCACCATCACACTAGCCCTGCTTCTGCCTCTTAGTAATTCCTCTCAGCTAGATTGTTGTTACTCATATTTTTTTTAAATCACTGCCATCGAGTCGATTCCAACTCAACAGAACAAATTCATTATGTTAAATGCCATGCGATCTCAATTTAGGATGTGGAAAGAGCATTTCCTTTACATCCTTTAATCCTCACAACAACCCAATGAGGTAAATACAGAATTATGACTTTAAGTAGGAGAACTGAGCCTAAAACTCTAGCTAAGAATAGCTAGTAGCCAAAGACTCTATGAGAAGGCTTCACACAATGTGTTCTTGTTTCACCACTATGGACAGAACTGATATGTGAAGCTTCTGAGTCCAAATCCAGGGCCCCCTTTCACCCTCCAGAACCACTATCGCCTGGTTGATTCTGACTCATAGCAACCCAGTAGGCCAGGACAGAATTGCCCCATATGGTTTCCAAGACAGTTCATCTTTACAGAAGAAGGGTTCATCCCTTGGTTTGAACCATCTACCTCAAGGTTAGCAGTCCAACACCTTTTTTCACTTTATAGGCACCCTTTGAAACTCTCTCCTTCTTGAAGAAGAAGAAAAAACCTTTTGAGTTATTTTGGTTGTTATTTCAGGGCAATCTGCATAGAAGGATTGTCACGCTATTTTTTAATAGCTTGTGGTTGCTGTATAATAGATGCTCCGAAATTGTTTGTTGGCTGTGTGAATGTAAACAAATGCTGTGAAGTTGACTGTCACCCTGCCTTGTTTCGCTCCTGAGTAGCTCTGTTATTAGCTAGTAGCATAACAAACAGCTTTGCTTTCCAAACAAACCAGTAATCCAGTTGAAGGCATTGTGCCTAGCTCGGGTGCGCTAGTCAGAGACTGTGAGAAATGCTGCACCAGTCTGAAAGAATAATTTTGACAGGAGAGACGTGAGGACTAGTCTGGGTTCAAGAATTCTAAGCTCCAGTTTACACTAGGCTTGGGCAATTAACCTAACCATTAGTGATTCACTTCCGCCCCTTTCTCCCGCATATAATAATTAAGGATTGTGTTTCCTGCCAAGTATGAAAGTCTAAGAGATGTTACAAAACATGGGACAAGCTTCTCTCTTAAGGTTTCAGGTTTTTAGCAATCGCGCACACAGGGTTTGTGTGATGGGGTCAAACTCAACCACTCAGATGTTAAAATCTATCAAATCCTTTCATCCACCATCTAATGAGCATCTCCTTCATGCTCAGAGTTACACCAGGCACAGGAGTACACCAAGACTCAACGAGACGGACGGACACAGTGGCTGCAACAATGGGCTCAAACATAAGAACACGTGTGAGGAAGGTGCAGGCCGGGCAGTGTTTCCTTCTGCCATGTGTGAAGTCACTTGTTAAGAGTCAGAACTGACTCGATGACACCTAAAAACAACAAGGCTAAAACAGTACAGGGTGAGGATGCAGGGTGCAACTAAGCTATGCGTGATTCTGGGAAATGCAAGTGTCTGACTTCTCGAACATCAGTCTTCTCGTTTGTAAGTTGGGACAGTTCCTGACACGTTGGAATTCCAACATGATGGATGTGTGCCAGCTCTCAAAGACCGTACCGTCTTGTGAAAAGATTGACATGAGAGCAATGACAATTCTGGGTAGCGTTGTTATGAAGAAGTAAGGGCCCGGAAGGATCTGTGAGGATGCTGAGTGGATTCCTGACACATCTGTAGTTACACAAAGGGACTGCCAAAAGTTCATGGAAAAATCCCACTATCTTTTCATTCCATTCTTCCACAAACATCTCTAAGTATATTGGCATAGTGCTGACGAACTAGACCGTGTGCTTGTGCTTTAGGTGAAATCAGTACAGCAAGCTTTATGAGGTGCATACCACTGTCACACATCTTTCTTACATGAGAAAACAAAGGTCCTGAGAAGTTAGTAGAGTTGTCAAAGGCCACACACTGGTGAGTGACAGGGGCAGAAACTCAACTCACATATGCCATCTGAAGAGCCCAAACTATTAGCCAGGTTGACACACCGACTCTTTTCATGGGCATTTCCAGAGGATCAGAGAGTTGTCAAGAAAACAAAATGACAGGAAAAGAAGGCCAGCAGCTCTGAGGTCATGAAAGAGCCCTTTCCCTCCCACCATGCCACTCCTCAACCTCTAATGCCCAACGAGACTCCACCTGAAAGTTCAAATGCCTCTCTAGACTGGATTCAGAGCAGTGTTCAAGCCCTCAAATGGAAGGAAATGCTGAGTGTGCCCTAGGCATGCACTGGAAGCTTTTGATTCCAGACCATCGCAGATTCACACAGGGCAGGTGAATGGGAAGAGGAAGTCGGGGGAGCAAAGACTGAAGACTGAGGCCTGAGATTGAATCTCCTGCTTATCCTAGATGCTCGAGTCTTTAATATTGGTTTGAGTCCTCAGAATCACGACCGATTGAGAGACAAGAAGCGAGAGTGGAAAAGAACCCTGCTGTTGGCTGTGTCCCTAGGCAGATTTTTCCACCAAATGAGATTACTATTAATTACGCTATCTACAAAACCAAGGTTCCCTAAGGGATGTTGTGAAAATGAAAATGAGTTACAAGTTAACAAGGCTGCATAAGGGACCTGGTGTAAGTGAAAATGAGTTGCAAGTAATCACCAGAAACTCATGACCCTGGACTTGCAAAACAGTGGCCAGTGACCTGGAAGAGTAAGCAGTTTACCTGAGTTAACAGCATCTGATTAACCAAGGCACGGGGAAAATCAGGCTCAGCAGCCAATCCAGCTCGCAGATACTACATTAGATGTATGATTGGAGAGTTGAGATTAGAAGATAAACCACAAATATCTCCCAAATTTATACATTCATTAATGTTTTCCCAATCCATATCCTCCTCCTGGTAAGTCAGAACCTCATTACTTTACACCTGGTCTACTGCTACAGTCCACTCTGTGGACGCCTTCACCGTGTCTGAACCACGAATCCAGCCTAAACACAGGCTGCTCTTCCCAAGGTCCAGCTCAGTTTATATCATTCACATCAAATTCACTGAGTGGCTCCCCACTAACCTGACACTCAAAGCACACCATGAGCTCCCACCAACCCCATTTCTTTCGACTTCCTGCCTCATTTGCTCTTGGCACTAACAAAACAGAACAGCGCCTGTTTCACATAAACTCAAAATTAATAATAATAATACCTCACTTCCCTGGTGTAATTTGCAAGCCGTAGTGACCCTATAGGACAGAAAAGAACTGCTCCCAAGGGTTTCTGAGACTATAAATCTTTGGGATGGTTAAGAAAGTCTCATCTTTCTCCTGAGGGACAGCTGGTGGTTTTGAACTGCTGACTTTGAGGTTAGCAGCCCAATGAATAAAATCACCAAAAAGTAAGCAAACAAATGAAAGTCAAAAACCTTCAGATTTCTATTTCATAAATGTTTCTCTGCTGCTGACAAGTTCACTGAATGCCAGCCTGGGGATGAGTGGCTCAAAAGCAGTCAGCAGCAAAGCCACGTAAGCAGTTAGCCACTCCTCAGCCAAGAGGTCTTTAAGCTGCGAGTTTCTCACATTGCGCCCTATTGGTTCCCATGTGGTCCAGGCCCCTTTCTTAGCTGCCTCAATTACCTCCATCTTGGTATCTGGAACCTTCTCCAAGAACTACATAAAAGAAGTAAAATTAATCAGCTTCATTTCTTTCCCTTCCTTCTCAATTTGAATGCCTTCAAACAGCCTAGAAAGCACTGCTTCCGGGGTCTTTCCTGTAATCCTCACTCTTTCTCAAAGGCCTTCCCTGACATCCCTAACAAGTTAGAGCCAGATGCTCCTGTTACTGCCGTCATTCTCCTTCATGACATGTGCCATATTCTTAATGCCTGCTGTCCTGAAAATACTGTCCACCCTCCAACAAGCAGAAACAGTATTGGTTATTGCTTGCTGCCCCACACATAGTGGGGCATTATAGATGCTTAATAAATATTTGTTGTGAATGAATACATAAACAAATTCAATGAACAGAGAGTCCAGTGATTTGTAAGCCTAGAAATGTTTTGGTGGGTGCGACTACGTTTGTGTCCTGGTTATGTTAACTGTCAAGAAGTTGGTGCCGACTCCTGACAGTCTGGTGTGCAGTGACACCGAGCTTGGCCCCGTCTCTACCGTCTTCACGAGTCTTCTACGTTGGAGACTTGGTTGCAGCTATTGTGTGGCCCAGAGCTCATCTTCCATCGTAGACAGTACCTTTGGACAGAAGGCATGTTACTGTAGGCACTTAGAAGATGCTGTTGGGCAAATATATGTTAAAAAAGAGTAAGGAATGTGAATTTGTGATTTCCACATTGGGCAGCTACTCAGCCACCCGTCTTAGAGAGAACCCTGATTATGAGTGCCATTTGAATAACCAGTGTGCCTAACTCAACCAAAAATTAGGTATAGGGTCCGCCAAACCGGTATGAACTGGCTGAATTCCACCCCTGCTGTGTGTTATTTTCAGTCAGTGCACCTTCAACAGTAGCAGCAAACCAGGAAGAAGGCTCTTGTACTTTCTTAGCACAGATTTCTCCAGAGCCAGGTCAAGGTAGCCCAGGGATATCCCTGTGCCCACAACACAGAAGGGGATGGGGGGGGAGGGGGGAATGGGCTCTAACCAGGCGTTTTATGTTCATTGTAGGGATACTGGTCTCCCTAGAGCCTATGTTCCTTGTTGACATCTCTCAGTTTGATTTGGTCCTTGAGTATATGGGAGAAGTAGGAGGACTCTGAACTAAATTCTGAACAGAAATGTAATGCTGTTGAGTAATATGCTCATTTACCAAGTTGTTTTCTTATTATAGCATCCATAAATTAGGAGAGATGCAAACACCATCGAGAATATGATGCTTCTGACAAATTAATGGAAGGGGCATAGCTCAGGCAACAGAAAAAGAATAGCCTATTCGCTTTCATGATGCACATGCAAACCAGTTGTCTGAGCAGATAGCTAAAGTAAAAGGGGGATTTTTTTTTCTTTTTAATTGTCAGCCTGCAGGACAGTCTGTTATAAAAGAAACACATATTCTAAAGAGATATATCACTTACCCAGTGAGGCAGAAGAGATGCCGAGATCGAGGACACACAGCTCTGCGGTTGGAGAAACAGGGAGTCTGGTGGCATCTTTGTCCCTGGCCCTTCAGTATTTGGGGCCACCCCTCCTGAGCTCTGTAGGAATACCTTCACGCAATGCCTCCTTCCTGCTGCACAGGGGCATTCTGAGTCCTCAGGCGACCGTGGTTAGGTTCCAACAAGCTGTTTCCCATCCCTAGAGAGCCCCGTGAGACGTGGCTGAGACCCGTGCCAGGCTCCCAGTCCTGGTAATGGTGGAACCATTGTGGCAGCCACTGCATCCGTCCATTTCTGTGAGGGCCTCATCTTGTCCACCAACCCTCTCTTGAATATGTCTTGCTCCATCCTGGAGGACATGCCCAAAGTACATGACGAAGCCACGTCTTGTCATCTCTGCTTCTAAGGAGCAGTCTAGCCCTACTTCTGCCAAGAGGCATTTGTTTCATTCTTCTGGCAATCCGTGCTATACCAGGGTGGTTCAAAAGTTCATAGAAATTTTTACTATCTTTTCACTCTATTTCTCTGGAAACTTTTTGAAGCCTTCTCACATTTCCTATTCCTTACCTGCTCATGCAATCGGATCAATTGTTCAGCTTTCACGTGCATATGAGGTGACTGAAAATACCAGGGCTTGAGAACCAAGTGCACCTTAGGCCTCCAAGTGACACCTTTGCTTTTTGGCATGCTACAGAGGCCTTTTGCAGCACATTTGCACAATGAATATGCCGCTTGATTGCTTGACGTCCGAGGGCGTTGGTTTGTGGTTCATGTAAAATGAAATCTTTTCTCTGCTTCAGCTGATGCTGTCAGTCTAGTTGTGAGGTCCCAAGCTAAAACCCGCTGCCACCAGGCCCATTCCAGCTCGTAGTGACTCTACATAAGCTCTCTGAGGCTCTAAATCTTTACGGGAGCAGGATAGACCTAACTTTCCAGGAGCAGCTGAGAGGGTTGAGCCGATCGACCTTGTGGTTAGCACCCTCATGCCTACCTGACAGTGCCACCAGCGCCGCTGAGCTGTGAGATATGCATGTGAAAATAAATTTAACCTCATGGATCTTTGTATTAACAGTTTACCTTTTCCTCTGGACTAAATAACCCCAATTCTAAGTGAGACCTCATGAAGTTGATTTCTATCTCAACTCTAACCACCTGGACTGACTATTTTCCAAAGCCCACTTGCGCTCTCCCCACCAGACGAAACGCTTTCCAAAGACCAGTACGTGCAAAACCTCGGCTCAAGGTCTCTGACTGAAATGAATGAAGGAAAAGGAATAGTGTTTACATTCTGTAGATTACCTAATGGCGATCTGAACACCCCCATGCAAGGACTTCTCAAACCTCGAATTAAGGTATCACAATTGGTTTGGGGTTTTTTTAGGTTTTGTTTTGTTCTCCATTTCAACTATTACAGACGGGACATACAAAAGGTTGGTGATCTAAATTCACTCGGAAGACAGGGCAGGTACTATGCCTCTGAAAGCCAGCCCTGAAAGCCCCTGGGACAGAGTCCAAATCCAGATACATGAGACCACCTTGGACTGAATGTGACTTCATGGCAACTGGCTTAGTTGTTTAATTTTTTTTTCAAATGTGATTTTTGACCAGTGAACCAATATTCTCTCTCTCTCTCTCTCTCTCTCTCTCGCAGGGTTTTTTTTTAAAATAGTTTTATTGGCATACACTTCATATATCATACAATGTAATCATTCAAGCATATTAAGAAGACTTGTGCAATCATCACCACAGTCAATTTTGGAACATGTTCTTCTTACACTCCTTGTCTTCAGCTCCCCCCATCCACCTCCCTGACCCCCACCTCCTCTGCCATGACCCACGTAATTACTAATTCAGTTACTGTCTATAGAGTTGCCTATCCTGGATTTCATATATATAAAGTCATAAAAAATACAGCAGGAAGCAAACAAACCAAACCCAACAATGATGATTACCTAAAACAATGAAACCCTAAAATAAAAAGAAAACTGAAAATATTAAAAGTAAAAGAACGTTGAAATGGGCCAAAGGGGAGAGCAAGTGATAAGAAGTTACGTTTTAACCTAACTACAGCTTCCATCATTGACTTTGCAGTGCTCTCTGTCTGATAGTGAAACTAGTCTCATCCTTAGACTATGGGCAGAGATTTCCTGGAGGTTTAAGCCATGCGGGTTTACCAAAGGTTTAATAGATATACAAGTGGATTTGGGGCTTTCACTGTCATCCACAGCCTTCTGCAAACTGGGTATTCATAATTTAAGCCCTAAGACCCATTCCTTCTTTGGCTTTGGATTTTATTTACAATCCTTGAATCACACCAGCAGATGTGCTTCTACCATGTGGACTTAGTTGATGCCTCACTCAGATGGCTACTTGTTTGAAGACAAGCCTTTTTAAGACCTCAGACACTATTCTTTCTGATAGCCAGATGCCATCTGCTTTCTTCATCACACTTTTCTATAGCCTATCTTCAGTGAGCTCTTCCATGAGGGCAGAGTATCGAGGAAGGTCATGTCATAAGAACTAATTGCTCTGAGATTGGGGCTAAAATTAATTACAAGTCCCAAATCCATTCCTATATCTATGGTTTGTATAAGTCTCTGAACATTTTAAAAACATTACCATCATTTTATGATAGAGCACATTGTAAATCATCCCCCTGGGGCATAAGATAATTCCATTGATAGTGTCATTAGCTTAGCCAATGGTATAGAATTGAAAACTTTGTTGAGAAAAAGAAATTATATAAGTATAGGCTGGCTTCAGGCTGCAAACCAAGAATTGTTGACTTGTACAAATTAAACTCTAAAGTGACTGGACAGTATTTACACAAACAGTGGGGGTTGGTGATAGGGCAAAACTTTCAATAACACTCATTCACAGAGGCAGAACCATGCCTACCAGACATGTCATAAGAAAGCAAAGAGAGCACTGAAACTAACTATAAGGCAGTCCTTGGCCACCTTCAAAGCAAGAGATCCAAACCAAAGTCCCAACGACCTCCAATTCCATAAACTTGAGATAGCAGTCATCTGCTCTTCTCACACAGCAGTGCCAACCAGCATTTCATATTGATGAAGATGTGTTACAAGACGCTGGAAGTGAGCCACCAAATATTTCCCACACATAGGGCCCTGTGTCTTTTCAACACCTCATAGATCACTAATTGGAGTCTGCATAATCTACTGCCAAATCGCAAACATTCTTTTGAAATGAGTGGTCCATACACTTCCTTTTCAGAGTCAATGAACAGAGGAAAAGGAAAATCAGCAAACAATGATCTGATTAATTTGGAAGGCACTGGATTTCTGGGTCTTGATTATCTTCAGAAGAGGACAAATGGACATCCTTTCTGAAAGTAGAGTGAGGGAGTTATGTTTGAATCTTTAAAACCAGTTCACTTGCTAGCTGCTTAAACTACATTCATCAGTGCAGCAAAAGAGAAGCAAATTTGCAAGCCCTGTCGGATGTGCTCTGGATGAAACGCAGGCGAAGGAGAGCACACCGGCAGCGACCAGTCCACACAGGGATCAGCTTGTAAGCCATCGCAAGGCTGCGGTCTATTCTGACTCAGGGTAACCCTGTATGTCTAAGAGTAAATCTACATAAGAGTTTTCTGTGCTGAAATATTAACTGGGACAGACGGTCAGGCCTTTCTTCTGTAGCACTTATGCACTAGAACTGCCAACCTGTAGGCAAATAACCAAATAAAATAATTCTTCACCCATGGAGGAATTAGAAACTGTTCAACATTGAGCCTGCCCTCTGACAAAGAGTTGCGTTTTATCACTGTCATTCACAAGCATAAGACTGTATGAACAAAAGGTATTTGAGGGTACAGAACATTAAGGCAGTCAGGAGTGAAATTAGTCATATCTCTCTTGCATCTTGACAAGATGGGTTGACACAGTGCCTCCAACAGTGGGCTCAAACATAAGAAAAATGTGATTGTGAGGATGGTGCAGACCGGGCAGTGTTTCCTTCTGCTGTGCATAGGGTTGCTATGAATCAGAATATCTTATGTATTTTTAACTTCCTATTTAGCCAATTTAAATAAACTAGGGGTTCTGAATAAAATGCTTATAGTACTTTGGAAAACTTAAGTTTTTATATAATTATAAAAATAAGAAAATGGATCTTTACATTTCAATATTTTTTTCTTTCTCTCCTGAGTTACTGTGTGAAAATCACAATGAGTTGGCTTGGTAAGGATAACCACAAAAATAAAAAGTATATAGTGAAATCAAAATGGTTAAGAAAACACTGGTAGATTCCGTTAAAGAAGTAGCACAGAGGTTCTAGAAATAGTTTTAAAATTCTGAGTTGCCATTAAAGAAAAATGTGCTTTTCAAACAGTTCATCTGAGCTAAAATGAGAAAGAAAGTGCCCGTAATTTAGAGACTATGAAATTGATATATACTGTACCCGGTGTGTTAGTCTGGGTAGACTAGAGAAACAAATCATAGAGACACTCATATGTGTATAAGAAAGAGCTTTATATAAAGAGTAATTGTACATTAAGAAAGCATCCCAGGCCTGTCCAAATCAAGTCCATAAATCCGCTATTAGCACATATGTCTGATATGAATCTATAAAGTCCTCTTCAGACTCACGAAACACATGCAATGACGCCGAATGCAGGAAGATCACAGGCCAGTGGGTGGGAAGTCTTGTGGATCCAGTGACGTGGTAAGCATCTCAGTGCTGGCAGTGGTCTCCATGTTGCTCCTCCAGCTCCAGGGCTCTAGCACAACTAGTTCCATGTGCCTTTTCCACAGCAATGTCTCCCAGAGAGTCAGCCTGTGCCCTGCCTCCTGCGAGCTAGTTATCTCCTTAGTGCCTCCAAATGAGATCATCAAGCTGCAATCTTATTGACAGGCTAAACTCCACCCCGTCACTAGTTAGTCTCAAATTGACAACAGATTATGTAACTACCACACCCAGCTGTCAATCAGAATATGTCTGGGGTTCTTAAAGGCTTGTATTCAAATAAGCAGCCATCTAAGCCAGGAGTCAACTAAGTCCAAATGGTGCCAGGTTGGCACAATAAACTAACTACTTCAATGGTCTTTTCTTTCTTACTCATTAGTTGTATTTTGATCTTTATATTTTTTCCTTACCACTATATTTCTATTTTGACTTTTATTGTTTCTATTGAGTTTCCCAGGTTGTAGAGCACAAAAGTGGGTGCATAAAGATAACGACTGATACAAGGGTTTATAGGACATGTGGTGGTGAAAGCTGGGAGATAGGGAGGGTGAGGGGATTTGGGAAGTAAGCAATGAAGGTGGGAGGGAGGAGGGAACACTAGAACTGATTGTGATTACACAACCTTTTTTAAAGGCAATTTAACCATGGGTGGGGGGGTTCTAAAATTGACTGTGGTGATGATTATGCAATTCTTCTTGAAATGATATGTGGACTAGATGCCAATCAAAATGTAAAACAAACGAAAAAAAGAAATGAATATATATTGTTCTGTATGTCCCCCCATACAGGTCAGGGTAGAACTGCCCTTTTCAAGGGAAAAGTCTCGATGGAACCAGGTCTTTTCTTCCAAGGGAATCACGCACCTTTGGAACTACTGACCTTTCATTTAGCAGCAGAGCCCTTGCCACTTTGCTACCAGGGAGATCCAGATACGTAACAAACACCGGACTCACTGCCACAGAGACACAGATCCCAAGTCCGCTGCTGTTGAGTGGATTCTGACTCACAGCAACTGTGGAAAACAAGGGTAGAACTGCCCATAAGTCTTCAAGGCTGTGAATCTCCACCAAAGGAGACTGCTCTGCCTTTCTCCCCTGGAGTGACTTGTACGTTCCAGCCACCGACCTTTTGGTTTGCAGCCAAGTGCTTCGCCTCTGTTCCATTAGGGCTACACACACACACACTCATACACATGCACACACAAACATTCATCCATATGCACAAGCACACACATACAAACACACATGTACACACATACATTCATACACATATGCGCACATACACTCATATACATACAAATACACATATACACACAATTACATACACTCATACACATACACACATATATACATATATACATACACATACACACACACACATACAATAGATATATAGTTAGAAATCTCCCTGTTGGTGGATTTTTTTTTTCTGAGCATGCATACCAAGTTGTAGACAATTATGCTGTCAGTTGAATGTACTGACCTGCCCTGCATTTTTAAGAATTGAACCAGAAGGAAGATTTAAACCAATTTGAAGGAACAGCTACTTAAATTCAAAGCCCTTTGATGGAGAAAGCATTTGATGTGACTTCTGGGAGAGTTTACTTAGAACTGAATGAAGTCCTTAAGCACCAGTTGAACACAAGGAAAAGCCCTTTCACATCTGAATCCCCTATGGTTGGAACCCATGGGTAGCAGCAGTCAAGTAGATTATTCATTGTTTCACAAGGGGATCTAGACAGAATCTTTATTAATCTACATGAATACCCACTTTAACTTGCTTTGAGATTTCTTTTTCCACATTTTATATCATTAGATTAGTATAAGAGGGCTGCATTTTGTGGAAATTTGGAAATGTTGTGGAAAAAATGGAAATAAATTATTTGAAGCCCTCTCAAATAATTATTATTAGTAGTATAAATAAGTATCATGAATGACAAGATTATTCTATTTAAAAAAAGAAAAAATTATGTGTACCTTGATCTACATTTTTATTTTTAAAAGACCAGTGATGGATTCTAATATGGCAATGTTTTAGACTTTCACCCATGCCTTATTTCATTCCATGAAAAAGACACACTGCACATTTTGTACACTTGTCAGCTATGAAAAACACCTTCTCATCATTTACAGTGCCACTAATTAGCATTTTTTTATTGAAACATACTGACTTTTTTTATTATCATCACATCAAGCTGAGACCTGATGACAGTGAGTTTGGCTTTGAGCCTAAAAATGCTGCACTGGATTGACTTTACTACATGATCATTTTGCTAACACTTAGGAGTCAAAACAAACTAACCTCAAGTCAGTAGAAAACAAGTTCTTTGGGCTTACCTAGGAACCAAATCCAGACTCTTGCCCAAAATGAACAATGGAAATTCCTGTGGCTATTAAGAGAGAGAGAGAGAATCTCCACCACCACCCCCCACCAATATCCCACTTTTCATGTACTTCAGCACATCCAAACCAAGCCTGACTGAGGAGTCCTGAGATCCCTGTGGTCTGCTGTTTCCCAAGTATTCCAAACCCACGCCTGGACCAAGAAGCTCCAGGAATCTCATCAGAAGCCTTGACCCCAGGAGTTTTCTAGTTGTATTTCCAAACCAGAGAGGTTTGGAAAAGATCACGTTGAACCTTCGACCCACTCAGGGTTTGCCCATCAGTGTGTCTGTTTCCAGCGCTCACCTCCAATACTTCTCCCGCTCTCGAGCAGAGTTTAGTCTGCCATCTGCTCTGGAGGGAACTTGGCTGGGCCCATCGATACTGTTCAGTTTAACAGCCTAATAAATATATTGAAATAACCCATGAAAACAACATTACAGAGACTGCCTTGTAGCCCAGCGGCCATAGTCTCTTCGGCCAACCTCAGCATTGCTCAATGTTTGGAATCGCTGAAGTATCAAGAAGGTTGGACAAGAAGAAAAGTAAAATTAGAAATTATTAAAGGCACACACACACATATATATATATATATATATAAAGTTTAATTCTCCAAAATTGGGTCTTGTGTTTTCCAAGAGCTAGAAAAGACAAAAAAGAAGTAGTTCGATCCACAATTAATTACAGAAGCACCAGGAAATTACTATAAAACTTCTCTGTGCCTTAATTTTCTCCTCAGGAAATGGTGGTAAGAATAAATCCTTCTAAGGTGTTAAGGATCAAGTGAGATGAGATGAACCCTACACAATGCACAGTGCTGTCAGAACAAAACACGGTAGTCTCTTTCCTTAGCTTCCATTACCATTCATTAAATCAATCAATTCAACACATATTTATTGAGCATTTGTTTTGGTGCCAAGCACTATCATTGGTCCTGAGTACACACTGGTGAATAAAACAAATATAATCCCTGTTCTCATGGATGCTACAATCTAATAAGGAAAACAGAAACTATTGATCATAAGAAAGATCTTTAACCAAAAAGGGGAGGAGCAAAAAAAGGAGGGAGAGGAACAGATGTAAGTTATCTCATTGGTAGAATGGAAGTAAAAAGGGTTCAGTCATTTGCAGTGGAGGGAGGTACTTGATTTGAGCTGCTGGTGATCTGCGGGTACTTGTACTTCAAAAAAACATCAACCATTAATCCCCTATCGAGCACAGTTCTTGCCTGACACACAGGCAGTCACCATAAATTGCAGTCAACTCACTGGCAACTGAAAGCATTCATTGACTGTAGTTTTGTTTAGGATTTTTTTTCCCCCGATTGATCTTGAGAAAGAAAACCTTCTAGCAACTGCATTGGACTTCACTCCATTTCCACCTATGTCCTTCTAGTGCTCTGCTTCCCACTGAAGAGACCGTGACCACCTCAGAGCATCCAAGATAGACAGACCTCTGTACCACGGAGCCCTTTCCTGCATACGGACAGCCTGGCGAGCTGTCATCTGGTCATTGCATTTCCTTTTCTGAGAAAGTTCACTGGAGAGGTTTTGACAGAGGAAAGCTGTTGATATTTAGAATCCTGACTTTCTTGATCCTTCTCAATCGCTGAGGCCAAAATGTGAGCTGGTAGCTGGCCCGGTTGCCATGGTGGAAAATGTCCTAACAACAGGCATGGGTCAGGTATCCATTTTGGAACTTTCAGACTTGTCAGCAGCTCTCGATGAGGCTGGTCATGTGGCTTTTGTTGGCTCCCCTGTGCATTCTGGTAGGGACAGCTAAGAGCCACTCAACACGCCCTTCTCTTTTGGAAGAAGACTCAGGGAGCGGTGTTGCATGTGACCGGTCTGTTCTGAGAACGAGATTGGCTCTTCCCTCATTCCGGCCTTCTCTCCTGGTTCCAGCGGGATGTCGGGATCGCTGAGGTGGCAGTGTTGACAGGGGCGCCTGCGTTTTAGTCTGCCTTCTACTCCACAGTCCAGGTGGGTCCCTGATGGCCTCTTTCTGTGCCTCACAGAACTAGAGCTTCAACTGGGGGACCTCCAGCTGAGTGATGTTTAGGGAACTGTCCTGAACTCAATACCTACAAGGGGGAGTCAAAAAGTGTGTGGGGGGAAAATCTTATTAAGGAGATACTGGAATTTTTCCACCAACTTTTGAAGCCCCCTGTATTACTGGGTGCCTCTAGATATCAGACACAGTAAGAGGTTTTAGAGAAACTGTTTTGTATGAAGAATGTGATTGGAGTAATTAACTAAAGCTTAAAACTTTCTTTCCTAAATCACAAAATTAGTCATTGTGGAGTTTAAAATAAAGGTCTACTTAAGGAATTTGGTTTTTTGTCCTAGGTACCTGAGACAAACCCTATCGCCTTGGGGTTTATTCCAACCCATCACAACCCTGCAGGGCAGAGTAGGACTCCTCCGTGGGGTTTCTAAGGCTGTGAATCTTTATGGAAGTAGACTACCCCATCTTTCTCCTTCACAGAAGCTGGTGGGTTCAAACCCCCAAACTTTCTGTGAGCAGCTAAGCACTAAACCACTGTATCCCCCAGGCTTCTTAGTTTCTTTAGAGAGAAACTCGAAAACCTTAGAATTCCCAGTGATGATGAGACTTCCAGACCACACCTGAGGGTCTATAATAATAAAGAGACTCTGGTAGAAGGCAGCCAACCAAGAAAACCAAACCAAACTCACTGCCAAGGAGTTGATTCCTACTCTCAGCAACCCTGTAGAACAGAGTAGAACTGCTCCTTTGGGTTTCTGAGACTTTTCGTCTTTATCGGGGCAGACAACCGCAACTCTCAGCAACCCTGTAGAACAGAGTAGAACTGCTCCTTTGGGTTTCTGAGACTTTTCGTCTTTATCGGGACAGACAACCGCATCCTCGTCTAGAGTTTGGAACCAATGACCTTATCATTATCAGCTCAATGTGTAAGCCACTGTGGCACAAGGGATTTATTAGCCAGATATTTATCAACTGACCTAAGGAAGAGCGAAGGAGTTGAAGGTGGTGTTCACTCCATTGTGTCTACATAATGAGGCCCCACTAACGTTTCTAAACCAGGCAGCTGCCTGAGCTTCCTGGTTGGTGAAAGCAGACCACGTCCTTAGGAGAGGAGCACAGTCCTGTTGGGTCCACGACAACTCAGAGTTGGGAGCCTTCTTCCTATGGCTCTCTTCATTTGTCCCTGCCTACAATGAAACTGTCATCGTCAATCTAGCACTTTCTACCCATTCTGTGAATGATGATCAAACCCAAGGAAGTAGTGGGAGCAACTGATCATAAGTGTGAGAGCTGGGGGGCCCTGAGGTAACTGCTGGTATCCTGAGGGGCTAAGAGAGACCCACAAACTTTGTAGGCAGCTGAGCGGAAGTGAAGGTTTCATGGACACCTCCGGCTCATGGCTGGCTTCTTGGACAGATGATTCATCCGAAGGACTGACTGTGCGCTTAGCTTCTGAGGTCTGACCAAGCCCCACGGTTACAGTCACAGGAAGAAGTGCTGCACGGGACACCAGTGGCAGACCAGAAGTCGTGGAGAAGTAGGATTGCTCTGACTTTTTCACACAGGCAACTGTACAGCCAAGTAGAGTGTACGAGGGTATCCGAAAACCAGTGGCCATGGATGGCAATCATGTCTGTCTTTTCAGCTGAGAATCAACATAGTTTATAAAAACTTGCTTTGAAAGTAAAATGCAAGTAGCTGTGTGTGGGGGTATGAAATTTCACCACAAGTTCCAAATCTGAATCAAATGAAAAGTTTAGACCCTGCAAGCTAACCAAACTCCCTGCCTTCGAGGCCATGAGGACTCCTAGCAACCGCCCAGGGCAGAGGAGAAACCCCTGGCTCCACAGTGGAGACCTCCTTCCTGGGCAGAGGGCTCGTCCCCATCCCATTCTGAGAAGAAGGCATCTGAAGCAAGGAGAATTCGTTCCTCTGTATGAGATCATTCCGTGGTTAATTCTAAGGAGGAAAAAGTTCAGAAACAACTTCACTAAATCAAAGACTTTGATGAGCGCTTGTGGTTATGAACAAAAATGTTTTCTGGTCACAAGTCTCTCTCTGCCTCATTCATTCTCCACTCCCCACCCCACCCCCGCTCTCCCCTCCTCCCCATCCTCGTGTGTGTGTGTGTGTGTGTGTGTGTGTGTGTGTGTGTGTGTGACACTTTCATTCGCCTCTCTTGAGTGCTTTTCTTAAGCCACAACAAGAGCATATTTGAAAGTCTTTTTAAACTAGAATTTTTCAAAACATTGGGGGGGGAGGCGGGGGATCATCTTGACATTCTCTGACAGCTGTAATATGGAAACTATTCCTAATGCACCAGGAATACAGCGATGTTAGACAAGGACCCGCCCTGCAGATTTTCACAAAAAGGCAAGTGTGCCGGACTGTATTGCTGACAGCTGCTGAGCACTTCTCCTCTTTGTACACAATGAATGAGACTTTCTAGAGGCGCCACAGTGGCCTGTGACTTCTTCAAGAACAACGTGCACTTCCCTCTGCCTCCCATTTCAGGGTGGCACCATGGCTGCCTCAACTGTAGGTGGTTTTTTGTGTTGTAATTGCCAGCACCACTGCTTTATCACAGAAAGATCTGATTGTGGGTGAATGTGGTTACATATCACAATGTGGTACTTACGACCCAAAATGCTGTGTGGCTCCCGACAGCCCCTTCCCTTTCCTCCCTTCTCTTCTTGAAGCACCTCCTATTAGAATAATTGCTGAGAATAGTACCCTCTGTTGTGAGAAGAATTGCTGAGGTTACATAGCAAAGGCCCAAGGAAGAACGTCTCAAGAGGGGATGGCTGGTCAGAGGCAGAGAAAGCAGACTCTGGCCTTAACTACAAGAGCAAGGGTGGCTTGGTGGTAGAATTTTTACCTTCCATGCCGTGGATCTAGGTTCGATTCCTGGTCGATGCATTTCAGGCAGAGCTATCAAGGCTCTGTCATACTGCTATGCAGACTCACATACTGCATATGCACTGCTGTGATGTAGAACCTCGAGATCAGGTTCTACATCAAATTATTACTAATTATTAATTCTAAAATTATTCAGCCTACCTTTTCACACGCAAAAAATTACTTGGCACCACCCCCTGGCAACCCAGAATCCAAACTATCTGCTTTTGCAACCTCCCTGGATCGTTCCAGTGCCCCCTCGGGGATGGTGTCACCCATTTTGAGAAACACTGGTCTTGATGAAGACACACCTGGGGATACCCTAAAAATCAACCATTGAAAACCCCGTGGGTCACAAGGGTCTGCCCATGTTGTGCACGGGATCGCCAAGCATTGGGGACAGCAGCTAGCAACAACAGCAAGCCTTGATTTCATCAAGCATTGACCTAAAACTTCAATGAAGATCCTATTTTCGGTGTCTCCGTCTCTGCGTCTCTGGAGGGCTGGCATGTTTTTATGGGGCAGCTGGATATGGTGGATAGATACGCTTGTTCATCTCAACGCCCTCCCAAGATGCTAAGAAAGCAATAAAAAGGAATACAAGTTCAAGGACAAAGAGTGGAAAAGGAAACATCAGCTAGCAAGGGATCCATCTGGAGGACAGCCAGTGGACAGGCTGGTGTTTGATTAAATTATGTTTCCTTCTTTGTACCATTCTGTGCCTGCAGAGGGGTGAGACATGGGGAAAGCAAGCTCATTGATGACCGGAACCTTAGAAAGGCTCAGGAACGAGAGACTACAGGGACTCTGGAGACAGAGAGCAGGGAAGGGGAGAAGAGTGAAAACATAGAAAAATTGATGTGAAATCTATACAAGTTATAGCGCAACCCCAGCCCCCAAATCTCTTCACCCTCCTAAACCTTCAAGCAAATATTCCTCTTGTACCTTGGGCAGGGGACTGGGGTTTCCTCTGAGGAGGCTCAATCCAAAAGGCTCTAGACAATGAGACATGGGAATACATGAGGTAGGGGCAAGATACCA
Source organism: Echinops telfairi (assembly GCF_000313985.2). Taxonomy (NCBI): domain Eukaryota; kingdom Metazoa; phylum Chordata; class Mammalia; order Afrosoricida; family Tenrecidae; genus Echinops; species Echinops telfairi. The sequence continues at coordinate 34,183,678 of NW_022107431.1, read as the reverse complement.
TTCTATGATCACAGGAAATAAGCCAAAGTATGTACACCAAACAGTAATAGTCCCGATTATTTCTCTGTGGAAAGCGTCTTGTCCAGGACAAAAAACAAAAATAACTAAAGTTATTCACCTATCAGGGTCCCTTGGAAAAATGAGCAAATCTTTCTCAACCCCTCCCAATGAGTAAAGATAGAATAAATGTCTACACAGGGAAGCAAAACACCAAGTTTTTTCTTCTTATGTAATGTTAGTCAGGGAGCTTATAGAGGATGTTTTCATCAAATTCAGGATTCAAAAAAGAAAGAGAGAGAGCAGCTGATAAGGAAGATGTAAAGAGAATGTCTAATACCAGAGATGGGGAAAGAGGAGGAGCAGGAAGATAGTGACAAACAACTATGAGGGAAGTCTATAAGAAGAACGACATTCAGAAGAAAAACTTCAAACCTTATCATTTCAGATACACACTAAATTTTTAATGCACAATAAGGAAAGTATAAATGTAGTACCCCCATGGCTCTGCTACGAAATACTAGGATTCTAATAATCCCAAATTGGAACGATTGGGAAGGAAGATGAGGGATGTGTATAAGGGTTGGAAGGGGGTGAGGAGGGATGTGTATAAGGGTTGATTCCTTATCACCATCAAAGGAAGTCAATGTATAAATCTAAAATTGAAAATGTACAGCAATATAAGTATACTATTTAGAAATGTGGAGATAAATACCACAATGGAACATCTAAGGCTGTTTAAAGTCATTTCCAATGGGGTGTATGACTGGGAAACAGGAGGGGTAGCGAGACAGGGAACTTCTTTTGGGTTGTTTTAAGCCTTATGGAAAGAACCCTGGTGGAGCTACAGTGAAGCACTCGGCAGCTAGCCAAAAGGTTGGTGGGTCAAACCTCCCCAGGAGCTCCATGGGAGAAAGACCTGGTCATCTACTCCCATAAAGATTACAGCCTAGAGAACTCTTATGAGGAATGCTAGTGTCACTTGGAATCGCTCACATCAAAAACTCGCTGCCAAGGAGTACGTGTGACCTATAGAACAAGGTAGACATGCTCCAGTTGGGTCTCTGAGACTGTAACTGTTCACAGGAGGAGAAATCTCCATCTTTCTCCCAAGGAGCAGCTGGTGGTTTCAAACTGCTGACCTTGCAGATCACAGCCCACTACACCACCAGGACACCTTTCCTGGGATCATTATGAGTCAAAATTGATTCCAGCTCCTAACAACAAAGCCCTGTGGCATTCGGTGACTTTCTAAACCATCTCCTGTACTGCTTGGGGGAGATGTAATCCATTTAAAATATGACTATTCACCCATAGGAAGAGGAGCCGTGGTGGTGGTGTTGTGAATGCACTGCGCTGCTAACCGCAAGGTCAGCAATTCAAAAGCACCAGCTGCTCTGGGAGGGAAAAATAAAAGAGGAGGCTTTCTACTCCCAGTTACGGACTGGGAAACTCACAGGGGTAGCTCTAGCCTGTCCTATAGAGTCACCGCGTGTTGGAATCAACGCCATTGCAGTGAGTTTGAGTTTTGAGCCCATATGAAGTACACATGTCAACATGTATTTTAAGATGAAAGAAATATTTAAAGTACTTTTAGTGAATATTGCCCTTCAAGGCTTTGAGGTCTTCTGAAAGGTAGAACTTTATCGATGTCAATCTTTAAAAAATGATTATGGTAATGCATAATAAAGAGCCACATGATCATGCCTATTGTTGTGCTTACATAATCCTGCATTGTAAATTTTTCACATGTGCACCAGACTTCTTTCATTGTTCATTGAATAGCTACTTGATAATGAACATGGATCTGTTTGGAGATACAGTCTGGCTCACGGAGCTACAAGCAGGAATCCATGATTACATTAAATCCTCCAGAGTGATCTTCTGCTAATCCAAACCTGGATGGGTTTCTTGATTCTAATCTTATCGCAGGGTGAATTACATTAGCTACTGGATGGAATGAATGTTCAGTTCCATTGACGGTGAGCCTCCTGCCAAGCGCTATGTGAACATAGCGCTTGGTGTGCCAGGTAATAAATTGAAGAAAGGAAGATCACACACGGCGGATGTCTTAGCACCTGGCTCTCACCAGCAGGAATCTTGAGCCAAGAGTTGTAGGTCACGTACCAATGGATATGACTTTGCACAGTACCACACAGCAGTCAAAAAACCAGTTTGTTAGGAGAAAGAATCCCCCATGCTGAGGAGGGCCAGCAGTGAGGTGCACTCATCTTTGGATTGGTTTTTGATGGAAAACTGAGCACACGGAGTGTCTTGGCCACACTCCACCCTTACAACACATTGGCCTTAAGGGAAAAGGGAAAGAGCGCGGACCCAACAGCTTGATGGCAGCCATTGCCACTGCCTGATTGATTCCCTGGAAAACCTCCACACTGAAGTTGAGCTGGCATCTTTATGAAACTTGGGCATCTGATCTTTCTGGTTCCATATGAGTGATAATGCCAAAGGAGAGCTCAGAATACCAATAGTCATTTAAGTTTTTAAAAATATCCTTGGGCAGCAGGGAGACACTAACAAAGTTTATCTTTCTTCTTCTGGTATCTTAAGGAGGCAAAACGAAAAAGAATCGCTCTTTTTTTTTTTAATTAGTAAGAAGTATTTGGACCTTTGTCTAAAGAAACCTGCTCCAAATCCTAAATATCTCATTTTTGGCAGTATAAATTATATCATTAGAGGTACGTGAATTTACATTAATAAGTACATACGCAATTCAGAATGAATAACGTGGAAAACTATATGCTATACACTTATAAAAACAGCTTTGTGTTTTCAAAAGTCTATACATGCTTATTATACATGTTTAAAATAAAACCAAAAGGTGCAAAGTGAAGAGTAGCCAAATGTCATCACCTAAGGAAAAATCTGCTTGGCTAATACCTTCCCAGATGACGCTATATAGACACGCATACAACACAGCCTTCAATTTGACATAGACGGATCATGCCCTTCATACTATTGGGTAAGCTGGCATATTCAGTACTCTTAAGTGAGTAAGTTTCCATCAGGCCTGGGAGCACCCTGGCTAGTCTCTTCTTTTTGAAACCCATCACTTGGCTTGCTCAGTAGATCAGCTTTACCTATGAAAACCATAGCTTCACACCACATGTCCAAAACCAAGCCACATGCCACAGGTGGCTATTCAAGCATGTTAAACAGAGAAAGCTTTAAAATTCAGATTCTCAGTTGCACAACTAACCAATTTCAAGACCCAATAGCCATTATACATGTGGTGGCTCCACTGGAAGCCAGGCCAGAGCAATCTCACCATTCCAGAGATTTCTCCAGCACAAGAGCTGAGTTGAAACCAGGCACTTTGCAGACACCACCACTGAAGGCCGGATGTTTGATTTCTATGCCTGGATTTTCCAATTACATTAACTTTTGACTCTTCAAACATATATATATTTCACTTCCAAGTACATTAACTTTTGACTCTTCAAACACACACACACACACACACACACACACATATATATATATATATATATATTTCACTACCGTCAAGTCAATGCTGACTCATAGTACCCACCTTTGGGTTTCCGAGGCTATAACTGCTTATGGGAGTAGAAAACCCAGTCTTTCTCCTGCAGAAATTCTGGAGGTTTCAAATGATCAACCGTGGGAATTGCCACCCAATAGGTAAGCACTCTACCACTAGGCCTCCTGCTTGCCAACGTAATAGACGGTTAAGTCTCAACTGTAGTTGCCAGAGTGCTAACTCAAGAGCCCAGCCAAGTAGATGAAGAAGACACGAGGGAAGACTCTCACACCATCTCTGGGGATTTCTCAAGGAGCACCGCTTCCAGCTGCTCTGGTGGCCAGACCCACCCTGGATTTCACACAGTACGCCTTGGGAGCTCACGCTCTTTCTTATCTTTAAGTGGCAGAGGGAAGGAGAAGGAGCCTTCCTAGAGAAAGTGTGGGAGCTTACGGGTGAGTCCACAAAGAGCAGCAGAGTCTGGGAACGGGATTCAAACCAACCACCTGCCTGCAGTGCCTCTAGCCCTTCTTGTGTGTCACAGCGTGAGAGGAAGATAGCAGGGAGCATGAGATTCAGCCGCGTGTTTTCAAGCTAAGCACGTAACCCTTCCAATTTGGGTCTCCGTGTCTCTAGAGAACATGGTACAAAATTAAATTTTAGGCTCATTTCAATAACCTGGGAAGATAAACTTCCCACTTTCCGAATGTGTGCTCAGGGTGAATAAGCACCTAAAGTTACATGCTCTCCAACCTCACACATGTCCCTCATAAGTCTCTGGAGGCTGCAAGCTTGGCAGCAGCAGCAACATTCTCACAGAAGGCTCCTTCTCCTTCCCTCTGCCAGTTAAATTTTAACTTCCTCAAAATGGCCTCCGGGGGTTTCCTTTCAACACGTCTTCCTCCAGTCCTAGCAGGAGTATGGAAATAGGAGGAGAAGAAAATAACAGCAGGAAAAGAGGTTTTTACTTTCTTTGGGTTCCCAAAATGGTTCAATCGACAGGACAACTTGGAGCCTTTTCCTATTTGGTGTGAATAATCTTGTCTCTACTGAGTGGCTATCTGTTGTATACGAAGATCTTTCTTAACTCCCTATGCAAAGGAGCAGCCTTTCTGTATCAATGTGTCCATTCCTTTGCTCGAGAAACATTTATTGCAGCTGCTATGAACTAGAGTCAGAAACAAGTGCCCTCTTTACAAACATTAAGAAGAAACCTCTCCTATAGAGGTACAAACGTAGGTGTGTACTTATGTAAATATATTCATTCATTAAACTAGAGACATTGGCATAGATACATATATTTATATGGCAATACACTGAGGTAGTGGACAGACTTTGGGCCTCTGCTCAAGCCCTCCCTCAACACAAGAACATTTTGTTCTAACAACCTGGCATTCTGTGATGCTCATTTTCCCAGCATGATCACTGTAGACAAAATGCGTGCACAAGCAAATGTGGTGAAGAAAGCGGATGGTGCCTGGCTATCAAAAGATATAGTGTCTGGGGTCTTAAAGGCTTGATATTAAACAAGCTGCGATTTAGCAGAGATGCAACAAGCCCACATGGAAGAAGCACATCAGCCTGCGCAATCATGAGGTATCGACAGGATCAGGAAACAGGCATGAAAAGACCCAAAAGAAACAAACAAACAAAAAGACATATTGTTGACAATGAGAGATGTCAGAGCAGAGACCCCAAACCCATCTGTAGACAATGGCACATCCCCTCACAGAAGAGTCGCAAGGAAGGGATGAATCAACCAGGGTGAAGTATAGCACCGATCAAACGCACAATATTCCTCTGGTTCCTTGAGGCTTCTTCACCCCCCACTCTCATGACCCCAGTTCTGCCTTCCACTTCAGGCTAGACCGGAGCCTGTACACTGGTACAGTAAGAGCTCAGGACACACGGACTCCAGGTCAGATAAACCCCTCAGGAACAGCAATGGAAATAGCGATACCAGGAGGGTAGGGAGAAGGTGGGAAAAGAGGGGCGGAAGGGGGAACTGATCAAACGATCGACACATAACCACTACCACCACCCACTGAAGGGGGCGAACAACAGAAACCAAGGGGGGAAGAGAGACAGCGGTCAGTGTGAGATAAGAAAATAATAAAAATATATCATTTATCAAGGGGTCATGAGGGTGGGAGGTGTGGGAGGGAGGGAAAAAGAGGAGCTGATACCAAGGGCTCAAACAGAAAGTAAATATTTAGAAAATAATGATGGCAACATATACAAATATGTTTGATACAACTGATGTATGGATTGTTATAAGAGCTGTGAGAGTGTAATATGATCTTTGGGGGAAAAAATCACTCCAGTCTTCAAAAGAGCTCTAAGGAGGAGAGGCCATGTACAACGGTGGCTGCTAGGATGCGCCCTTACACAGAGAGGCACAAATCAAGAACGCAGCGGAAAACTGGAACAGTGTTCTCTCTGGAGGAGGTAACTGAACTGAGTCGCCCAGCAGAGCTACAAAGTAGCCATACTGTGAGGGTGAGATGGACTATCCTGGTATAAGGAAGGGAAGAAGGGATTGGCACCATGTTTATAGAAAGCACACATTAGGTTGAGATGCCAGAGGGTATTCTGGTAATAAGGCCGGAGAAGGAAATAGGGGCAGGTTCTGGGAGGCCCTCTCTGTGTCTTATCCTGAAGGTGATATAAAGCCAATGAAATTGTTTGAAAATGACCATAACAGTAGTGGCTCATGATTTTAGAGATCGATGGGGCATGATTGTAGGGACGGACAAAAGAAGGAGGCCCCTGGGGATGAGGAGAGAGCGAGAAATGTCTAATGTGGGGACTCCGGTGCCTTGGAGGAGAAAGAATATTGCTACTGCGGGAGTTTTTCACTTTCCTGGGAGCCCTCAGTGAGGTGAATTCAATAAATATTAGAAGGTAGGATTTTCAGGAATGGACAATCAGTTGGATAAAGGAAAGAAGACTAGAAGGGTCCCCAAGGAAACGGGGCAGGAGGGAATTAAAAAATAGTCTTTTACGATTTCTTTTTTTTATTTCTTTTTTGAGGAGAGGTGGACTACCCTCCCTGGCCTGTGCAGTACAGGCCAACCGTTTTTCAATAGAAAAAGAGAACACCTTTACACTGTTTTATGCACAACCGATTGTAATTATCGAAGGAAAATCTCACCTCTTTGTGAAGTGTTCTATTTTCTACATTTCAATGACTCATACAAACAAACAAACAAGCAGGCAAAGAAACCTGAGGCGCCCTTCCTTGTGTGGGACAGTGTGCATTTGGGCACCCAGCTAAAGAGAACCCATCTGATCTCAGAGTCAGCAGTGTCTCCTAAGCTTGAGTCTCTGCGAACACCGGAAATGGAGCAAACAACTTACATTCAACTATGAGCCTAACAGGAGCCCTGGGGGTGCCATGGTGACTCAGGGAACTGCTATCTGCAAGGCCCAAAGTTCAAAATCACCAGCTGCTCCAAAAAAGAAAGGTGTAAACAGGTACAGTCTTGAAAACTCACAGGAGCAGTTCCATCCTGTCCTATAGGGTCTTTATGAGTTGGCATCGACTCAATAACAGGGAATGATGACCCTAAAGGTTCGAGGTTCCAACTCACGCAGGGATGCCATGGAAGAGAGGCCTGGCAACCCGCTTCCATCAAGATTAAAGCCAAGCAAGTCCTGTGCAGCAGTCTGACTCTATGGCACTTAAGTCAAGGGCCAGCTTAACAGCAGCTGACAACAACAACATTCTGTGTTAAGCATTGAGAGTACAAGAAGAAATAGACCCTGCATTCGAATTGCTCACCATCCTGTGTCTATTTATCCTGTGCTTGGGTATTTGTTGGCTATATCTAGTTATCATCACCCCAAATTACAGCAGTGGTCACACGAGTCAGAATCACCCAGAAAGCTTATTAAAATACAGCTGCCTGGACCCCAACCCCAGATTATGATTCGGTAGTTCAACAGGGGTAGGGCCTCTGAATTAACATTCCTAACAAGTGCATAGGTACTTCCATGGCTGCTTTTTGAAGGACCACACTCTGAGAACCACGGTGTTATAGATTTGATGGAGAGTAACTCTAATCTGTGAAGCAATGTGTCTTTCCTGTGTTCCTAAAGTATCCATAACATGGAATTGACGTCAATGGGAATTACATAGGCCACAAAGGGTGTCACAGCGAGACCTTAAGTGTTTATGGCCAACCCCTCACAGCCTAGCTTCTGTTTTCCAGTTGCATTTCCCACTGGGCACCACTGTTGCTATTGTTCCAAGAGTTGCTGCAGTTACGGCTCTCGATGAGGTCAAACAGTCCCAGCTGGCAAGACGAGAGCAATGGGAGCAAACTTTGCACCGTCTGAATTCTCTTATTCCACCTGAATGTAAAAGTCAAGCGCTTCATCAACTGATCACCGAATCACCTACAGATGGTAGTGAGATTTGCCAAACATTGACACTGGAAAAGCTGTGGTGGTCTACTCAGGACCAGTCATGCAGTTAGGCTGGACCACAAAAAAGATCAATGGGTAAGAGCCTGCCTCCTGTAGCATTGGGATTTGTCGGTTTATCAGTCGCCCCGAGGTTCCGAATCCTTTTTTCTTATGAATGGTTTTCGATTGCAGATCTCATCAGGGGCAACCCAACCCAGGTTTCCCCCTGTTTGCTTACCATGTTCATTCAGGAGTCTTTCTGGTTTTTGCCTTCATGGTTTATATCTTTCAGTCCATGAACAGGAAACCACCCCCAGGAGACTATTGAGTCATTCCAGGAACCACTGAGGAATGTACGATGGGAGAGGGAAGTGAAAAGAAATTGGAATGATACTGTATTTAGCAAGTAGTGAAAGAACTGGCTTTCTGATGGGTACAAAATGGGGTGAGAGGGTGGTAGACATGAACTCCCGGGTTTCCAATTCTTTTGACCCAGAGAAGAATGGCTTTAATTACGTAACTGTGGACAGGAAGAGGAGCTTGTTTTCAGTGAAATGCCAAATTCGGTTTCGGTCGTCCAGGGGATAAGGAGACAGCAGGTGGAAGTGTCCTGGAGTCGTTGCGGGTCCAGATCTGGAGACTGGCTTGGAGGGTGGCGTTCATGCCTGACACCCTGTCCGTGAGAGCTCATTGAGAGGGTCGTAAAGGAACACTCAGAGGATTAAGAACACAGCCTTAACTTTCCATCCAGCAAAGTTCCAAATAAGGTCATTCTGAATCTGATGCCTTTACTTATTTTCTGTTGAGTATTTCAGCTAGAGTATGTCATCGCTCTGGAACACAGAATAGGGCTGCAAAGAATAAGACATATGCAAGAGCACGCGTGTGCCCCACCTCTGGGGGGCGGGGGCGGGGAGGCACTCACTTCATTTCAAGTTTTAGTGGTTCAATGGGGGCATTTTCAGTTCTCCTAAAAACAGAATTAAAGTGTCTGAAGTAGTCATGCTAACGACCATTAAAATGTCAGTAGCTTTTCTGGCCCCCTGCACACCGAAGCCCCGCCCGCCCGCCCGCCCGCCCCCGGGCCCGCCCGCCGTATCATTCCTGGCATGTGATACTGATGTGGGGAAACTTTCAAGCCACATTTGAGAAACCTCCCCCAAAGTTTCAGACCCACTGGTTTGGAAGAGCTATTTCAAATAACTCAAAATATACAGTGTAAACAAGCTGGCCTTTTAGTATGAAGTGTACTAAATTAAAGAAACCAGATGCTTTGGCTGGCTTGGATCCGTGTCCGAGAATGACTGGCTCTCTTCAGGAACCTTGTTCTTTGGAGTCTCCTCACCTCCTTCTCCCATTATGCTCTCCTTACTCTCACTCCTCGCGGTCTCTCTCCTCCTCTCCTCTTTTCTCCCCTCCTCTCCTCTCCCCTCCTTCCCTCATCCCTCTGGCTCTGTTTCTCCTTTTTCCAGAGAACTGTACGCTCATCAGCTACCAGAGACATATCTTCCTAATACAAGCATGATTTATAATCCTGTTCTGAAAATAGCATTCATTGTTGATTCAAATGGTCTGTCTGTACTCACTGAAATGTATTTACTGACAAACCTTCTTAGAATAAGAGTCTGAACCATACCTACAAGTCATAGTTCTACAAGCATGTAGCCATTTCCTTGGATTTAAAAATTAAACATTAAATGTTCCTCTTTTAATACTACTGCTAACAGGGATATTTTACAGGGCCTCTAAGACATCATGTAGCTCTGGTATCTATTCATATACAACCATGACGTCTCACAACCCAAACTCAAATAGCCCATTCATTAAGTTTGAGGAGGCTTAATAAAACTGAGCAGCTTTCCCTACTCCGAAGTGTTTACTAATCAAATCAATGCTGCCCCCCCCCAAAAAAAAGCAGTTAAACTGCCTAATTTTTGGATGATGAAAATATTTTGGAATTAGATAGAGATGGTAGTTGCATAACATTCTAAATTTGCTAAATATCACTTCACTTTAAAGTGGTTAATTTTTATGTTAGATAAGTGCCCTTTAGTTACTAAAACGTTTTTTTTTTAACTTTTAAACTTGCAATTAATGCCTTGGGAAATTATTTAACTACAATTGATATATCCTTTCATCTGAAATATTTCAGGAGCTGTGCGAACAATATACTTTCAGCTTTAACTCTCAGACTAGGACCTCAGAGAAGGGAAGGGGGAGACCAAGTAACGAAGGACAGAATAGGAAACAGGAACATGGAATGCCACAGAGCCAGATGGCAGGAAAAACTGGTCAACAAATCTGATTCAGTGATCGATGTGCCATCTGAATCAGCCCAGCTTGTCATCGAGTTGATTTTGGCTCAGGGCGACCCTGTATGTTAAGCATTTTCAGAACAGAACTACACTCATAGAGTTGCCGATGGCTATGATGGCCAGACCTTTCTTGCGAGGTACCTCTGGGTGGAGTTGAGTCTCCCAACCTTTCAGGTAGTAGCTAAGTACCCTTTCTGTGCCACCTGAAATCCTGGTAGATCATATAGTTGGGGGCATGATCATGTTCTGAATTGAAGATAAACACTAATAGATGCATGCATTCATCGTGGCTTAGCTAATAAAGGAGGTAGTAAAATGTTTAGTAAGTATAAAATATTCTGTGTTATGTGTAAGGGGAAAAAATCGTTTGTTTCTGCCCCACCACTGTGAGATCCTATTGTGTGTCAGTGAACTCAGACTTGTACAGGTCTTCAGTGTTCTTTTATAGAGATCTTTTTTTGTGCTTCAGTAAATCAAAGCCTGAAAGCAGAACGGGTTCCAACTAATTTGGTTAATTTCATTCAAGTGGGTGGAAAGAAAAAATAAATAAATAATACAGATACTCTCCACAGCCTCTTTGGTCTCCAAAGGACCCCTAGCCACCACCCTTTGTCTTCGCCCCCTGGCCCCTGTGACTGTTGACCCTGGCACTAGCAGCAGGAGCAGGGTGGGAGGGGTGGGGCACATCCTGGAGATGAACATTCCCTGGTGTTCCCACCCCGATGGAGCCCGACAGTAAGTCTTCTCAATAATGCCCTATCGTATTGGGCATGTGGTAGAGGGTTCAAAACAATCATTGACAAAGCAAAGCTACAGGGCCATTTTGTTGGTTCATGTTTTAGTTCACCGAGTCTGAAACAGGAGAAGAAATCTAGACCTGAATCATTCTTCTTGTAGACTTCACACCAAGAAAGAGGCAGGGAATTCTTTTTTGTATCTTACTTTTTGCATCCCTTGTACCAAAAGTACTAACCTGGTCCTCACCTGTTTTGAAATGTATAGGGATCTATAGTGGTTAAGCATTGGGCTTCGACCTGCATGGTCCACAGTTCAAAACCACCAGTAGCTCCGGGAAAGAAATCAGGAGCTTTCTACTTCCATAAACAGTTATAGTGTCGGAGCCCCACAGAGGCCATTATGAGTCAGCACTGATTCAATGGTAGTGACCAAAACTTAGTAGCCTGGCGGCCCAGTTGGTCTAGTTTTTGTAATGCCTTGGGAGGCTGGTGTTCAGGCCAGCAGCACCGTGCCTGGCTGACCTGTAAGCTGATGGAGTCAGTTCACATCCGTAGGCAGATATGGAAATCTTGACTTTCATCAGGAAGATGTGGCTATCCAAGGAACATAGTGTTAAGGGCAAAGGGGCCGTGGGGGTGATGGGGGAGAGGGAGTCAATATTGAAAAGTAAAGGGAATCAACAAGGCTCTCACCCTTGTCTGAGGACAGCTGGTGAGAGTGCACACTAGGTGTTGTGTTTCCTCAATGTGATGTGAGTAATGTGTGACCCCCTCCCCCTCCCCCGTTAAGCTCTGGCTTCATGGGCCCACCAAGTCTCTGGGAGACACAGAGATGGCAGAGTTTGATGGAGCCACAGAGGCCTTTTCGAATTCAGGTCACCTTCAACAAAGGGGAAGCTTGGACCTTTGTAAGCTTTTTGGATGGCTCTTCTCAGAATGTTTGCCCAGCCTCTTCTGCTTTGCCCTGACTGGCCAAGCCAGACCATTTCCCACTGGGCTTGCAATTGCTTCTCTCTCACTTAGGTATTTTTAACCTGGTCCAGCAGATAGTCATTCTGCAGTACTTCCTAATGGGCACCCACCGAAAGAAATGCCACTTTTCAAAAGGGAAGCTGTCCCCTCATTTTGTGTTCTGTGCTTGGGTTTTGTACCTGGGTGACTGGAGTTGCAGTGCCTGGGCTTGGGGAACACTTTGGTGGTTGGTGCCAATCCAAATAGACTACTGCTGCTTTCTTATGTCTCGACTTGCATTAAAGTAGTAAGCCATTTCCAGTTCTAGTGTGAAGCTACTAATCATTTCAGCACTCTGACTCTTCTTGGTTCTTAAATATTCTTATGCCATCTGCTTAGTTCCTCCATTTCCACCACCCTCGCCCCATGTTGAAACTCAGCAAACGGATACACATCACAAGGCTGGCCTATGCGCAGGCTGAGCGTCTCTTGTCCCCCCCCCCCCACCACCACCACCACCACCACGACATCCACAATGATTTTGCAAGTCTTGGCATTACTCTAACTCTGAGCGTGCGTTAGATTTCAGGGTCACTTTCTATTGGGTTCCAGTGCATGCAGTGAGGGAGGACCGGTGATGCCGAAGTGCTTATTGAAAACTCCAAGCCCAAGAAGAAATGTTGTTGGTGATGCTTTCCAACCGCTTGGGAATGTGAGCAGCTAAAGCTGTGTGTAGGCGGTGCCAAGGTAGACGGGGCAGCTGCTTCAGGAGAATATTGAGGAGCCAGCTGTTATTCCCATTGGCACCAGAATGAGCCAATCGCCACCCAGACTGCAGGAAGCCCGGGCCAGACTCCTGGAGAAAGAGCACATTTGAATGCCAGCTATTAAAGATCCTTGTTATCTCTGTGCAAAAGCATTCTTGCCACCGATTGGGTACTGCATTCTCCTGTCACTTCTCACTCTTCACAGGCAGCCACGAGAAAGAATAATGGGGAGCATGCCATCTTTCGCTTTCATTTTACATCATTATAGCAAAGCACATTATGCTTTAAAACCCGGTGCTAGCTGGCTGGGCATCTTACGCTTACAGACATTACAGATGCAACCAAATGCAAGTGGATTTTAAGGGGTGAATAATTTATCGTTGCTGAGGAATCAGGCAAATGTTCCCAAGCTCGCTATCTGGGAACCAGATATGTTGGCTTAAAAAAAAAGCAGCATTTCAGTATTTCTCTGAGACATGTGTTTACCTCAAAGTAGAGCAAAGAAGGACATTTCCCCCAAATTTACTGGTCAAAAAGTTGGGAGGGCAAGAGACAGTTCTCCCCAGAATGTAGTCTGACTTGGAGCTGAGGTCAATGTCATAAAAATCGGGCCTAGTTAACTGTCACTTGATGTAAACAGTTTTTAAGATCTGATAGCATTCACTCAGAAAGTAATTAGGAGGCAGTAGCTTTGTGCTTTTCTACTTTTCAATACATCTAAGCCATGGAACTTCACAGACTCATTAAACAGCATCATCTCCTTTATATACAGATTCCTAATTCAAGGGTAATTTTACTCTCCTATGTGTATTTAGTGGAGCCCTGGTGGTATAGTAGTTATGAACTGGGCTGCCAATTACAAGATTAGCAGTTCGAAACCACCAGCCTCTACTCAGGAGAAAGGTGAGGCTTTCCACTCCTGTAAAGAGTTAGAGTCTCAAAAACCTACAGGAGCAGCTCTGACCTGTCCTTTAGGATTGCTGTGAGTTAGCATCAACTCAATGGCAGTGAGCATGTGTATTTAGACTTTGTAATATGATGTAGAAATGTAGCAAAGTTATGTTCCACTGCTGAAAATGGTCAATCTCTTGCTCTTAAAACTCTCAGAAATGAGAGAAGGGAGGGAGAAAAAGAAAGAGCAAACTGATTATATTTTCCATTGTTTCAACAAGTCAATACTAGTTTTCTTTTCTCTAAGGAAGAGTAGCTTATCAGTGGCAATTATATGGCGTGGCCAGGCCATTGTCAGCACACCCATAGCTGTGAGACTGAAATCCAATGGTACTCTGAGTCTCGCTCTTCCCTGGGACAGCTTTAAAACAAGCAGGAAAGTGGCTAAGGAGCAGTCTTGAAAAGGCACAGGAGGTAACTAGGTAAGAGTGGAGGAAGATGCACTAAAGACCCGGGTTTATAAATGAAGTGCTGGTTAGAGCATGATACAACAGGAGAAGTTAGCGAGACGAGAGTATCCCAGAATGTGGGGATAAACCAGTGTGCCCTTCTTTAGAGCGCTGTGACAGACAACCTCTCTTGAAAATCAGGAGATGAGAAAAAGGAAAGAAATTCGCTTGAAAATTCACAGACACTAAAGGAGGATCTGCGCTATGTGTTGTCCTGGACATCCCCTTCTGGAGATCTCGCGAGCACACAGCCTCTGACTCAGGGGAACCAAACCCACTGGAGGAGAAAAAGCAGGGCCACATTCAGAATGTTCAAGGTAAAATATAGAGCAAAACGGGGATTCCACAAGTGCCATAAGACAACATGGGATCAAAGACAAACACAAGACCCTACATTATATGATGCCATTGATATAAAATGTCCATAATAAGGAAATCTATAGAAATAAAAAATATTTCTGCTGTCACCGTGATTAAAGTACTCAGTGGTTCAAATCCACCAGCCATTTCAGTGGGAAACTATGGGACGGCCGCTCCTGTGAAGATTTACAGCCCTGAAACCTCATAGGGCAGCTCGACTCTGCCCTCCGGTTGCAATGAGTCAAAATCAACTCAATAGCAATGCATTTGGTTTTGTTTTCTGTTCTTTTAAAAATAGAGATAGAAAGTCAATTACTGGTTGCTTCTGGCTGGGAAGGATGGGAGGATGATAGCTAAAAGGTGCAGGGTTTCTTTTGAAGATGAGGAAAATGTAAATTTAACTCTGGAAATGTTGCAAATTTTGTGAATACTCTAAGAACTATTGAATTATAAACTTTAAATAGGCACATTGTATAGTGCATGAACTATATCTCACTGGCCAATATACTACCCACTGCCATCAAGTTGATGCCAACTCGTAGACTCATAGTGACACTATAGAATGGAGTAAAACTGTAAGGCTGTAAACCTTTCTGGGAGTAAACTGCCTCCTCTGTTGCCTGAGACGTGCCCGGTGTGTTCCAACTGTGATCTTCCTGCTAGCTTCCCAGCTCGTAACCCACTACACCACCAAAGCTCGTCTCATCTCACTACGAAGATATTCTAAATATAAGGTCATAAAATTTGGGTGAGGGAGAACTGGATTTTTTAAAAGCCAAGTCAATGGGAAGCGTAATAGACATTCTACGACTAGTTCTTCTTCCTCAGGGCCCTCACCACAAGCCTGTCTCCCTCCTGCACCAAGCCATAAGAAACAAAACCCAGGGAGCTCAAAAATATTCTTGTTCACCTAGAAAGAGTGGCTCACAAGCGAAATACTTGAGGAAACAAGAGGTTCCTCAATATCCATCACCTTGGAAGCTGATATAGTTAAAATTTATTGTGCCATCCTGGCCGATAAACCCATGTGGGGTTAATTGAAGGGCGGAGAGATAAATGACTCGGTAAGCCTCACCTTTCTAGTTCTCTGGTCTCTTGCTTTGTGATGGTTGGACCAGGGTGCAGCTGCCTTAGCCAGTTCCCTGCTTCAGCTGGCAAGGCTCACTTCCTGCAAGACATCCCTGAGGAGAAGCCACATGGACCTACCCCGATGCAGCCCTGGGTACTGGAGCAGCTGGGTGGAGACCCCTGCCAGCGCTGAGATGCTTACACATTCACTGATTCAGCTTTCCTCCTGCAGTCGACATCATTGCGTCTGTTTTGTGAGATGGAGGAGGACTTTGTGGATTGGTGTCAGACATAAGAATTAATGTTGGACTGTGGGCTTGGGCAGCACTGGGTTGAGATGTTTTCTTGATGTGCACTTAACCTTTATATAAACCTCTCTCTTATAAATGAGTTTTTCTGTAAATTTGTTTCTCCAGAGTACCCAGACTAACACAGAAGCCAACAGAAATGTGAAGCTTGTTGGGTCCAAAATCAATCCCAGGAGAATTATGAGTTTATGAGTGACACTCAGGGTCTTTTCTAAGCAAACAGGGCTTTTGTTCATAAGCTCGAGGGTTTCCAACCAGTTTGAACCACTTCACAGGTTCCAGGCAGCACTGTTGGCCGCCATCTTTGAGCAGGGCACCACGATAACTAACTCTGCTTATCAAATGATTACAGGGAGATGAAGTTTCATGTAGGGTGTCAATCTGTCATATTCCCCATTCCAGTTACTTCTCTACTTCACTTAAATGTTACAAATTCGGGTCTGTTCCTCGTTTTGCTTCCTCAGCCATGACTAGACTCGGGAAGCGCCAGTTTGACGCTCTGACAACAGCACAGAATGTTGGGTAAGAAGAGCAGACGGTAGAGCTCTCTGAGGTCCTCGCATAAATAACAAAAAAGATTGGCACCAGGTAGGCCTTACCAGAGACTAGAGCATTGACAAAGTTCTTGTATTTGAATTTATTTCAAGCAGTCAATAAATAAATGGTTCCATGCTATTAAACATGGAGAAAAGAGGAGAGTACAAACAAGGGCTTCTACCGCCTGCAATTTGGTCTGTTTCCCCAGCTCCCTTCTCAAAGAAAGATGGAATTGTTCACTTGATGACCCTAGTACTCGGCATATTTTCTTTGGGGCCTTCTTTTGAATATTATTTTTGTGTAACGCCAAGTTAATGAATGGGAAAGTTGAAAAACATAATCAGAATGTTATATTGACACCGTTATAGAGTTTTTAAATGCCAAAAAATAAAAATTTTGCCAAAGTGAACATTTCATGTGTCTTTATATAGGGCATATTCCCAAACAGAAATATTACCAGAACTGAAACTGAAAACCATTGCCATCAAGTCAATTCCAACTCATTGTGACCCTGGGGGTCAGAGTAGAACTGCACACTGGCGTTCCACAGCTGTATGTCTTTCTGGACGCACACTGCCACGTCTTTCTCCTAGGGAGCTCCTGGCAGGTTCCAGCCACTGTCCTTTCAGGTAGCAGTTGAGTGCTTTAACCCCTGTGCCACCAAGCTCCTTAGGAAAAATACACTTGGATAAAATTAGATAACCACCTGTAGCATTTTGATGTGTGATATAGATGCGTTTCATTTAGGCAGAATGCTCAAAGATTTATATTCTAAATATTTACTGCACTTCTTTGTGTGTATCTTTTTGGCTCTTCTGTGTTTACTCTGTCTAGGGCTCAGAGAAGGAATTTTCAGCTATTTGGTGGGAGCTACAAATCTTCTGCCCAACCACAGGCATATAATCCCCCCCAGGAGCCATCTGTCTTCCCAAACTGCCTATTTTAGCGATACACACAGTGATTGCTAGCAGTCGTATAGACACCAAATGGGATTTTTAGAGAGAACCCAAAGAGGTCTATATTAATGGCAACCTTGAATGACCCAGAAGTGACTGTTCATTTTGTACCATCATGGACGACATCCATCTAAGTCACCCGCCCCACCCACGTTTATCCTGTAGAAGAAGACTGAATTGCTGTGAAGCAGCAAGGCTTCGGAAAAAAAGGCCATGCTGAAAGTCTAGGGAAAACAGCCCAACAACAAACCAGAAAGTCCTTCAGTAAAGTTAGGGATTATTATTGCAAAAGGGGTACTACAAATCTGAAGGTTCTTGCTTAAGAAATTAGGAGAATGTGGGCTTTAATTGAACGAAGTGTAGAGATATGAAATGGCTTCACAGATTGAAGTTAGGTTTTGTATCGTTATCTGCTTTTGTTTGTTTGTTTGTTTGTTTGTTTGTTTGTGTTCCTTCAGAACTTGAATTGTGACTTCCCTACAAGTACATTGTAAGAAATGGAGTTCTATCCTATCATGCTGTGAATCTTACCAGCCAATTTGTGACCAATATTTTTCACAGAGAATAAGTCTTATTATTGCCATAACAGTTTTACTTTCCTTGAGTGCAAAACGGTGTGACAAAGGCCTTCCTTGACCAACACAGGACAAAGACGCCTCTAGGTCAAAACAGATCATTGGCAGGCTGGTATGCCTCTCTCATGGGGACTTAGTTGATGCTTTACCTGATTCTCTTTGTATTCTATTCTTACTCTAAATTTTCACTACTTTTTTCTTTTAAAAATGTCTTCAAATCTATCTGCTCAATAAAGCTTTTCTAACTCATCATCGAAAGATAAGCTCTTTCTCATCTACTCAATTGTTATTGAGTAGCCAGGATATTTGTTTTTGTTTGTTTGTTTTTTATGAGAGGGAGTTTTATATACAGGGATGTACATTATAAAAGCATCTCAACCCAGTTCAGTCCAAGTCCTTAAGTCTGATATTAGCCACTATGTCCAATATCAATCTATAAAGTCTTCTTCAGACTCACGAAACAAATGCAATGATACTGAATGCAGGACGATCACAAGCCAGTGGGTAGAAAGTCTTTGGATCCAGTGGCCGTGTAAGTGTCTCAGTGCTGGCAGGGGTCTCTATGTGGCTTCTCCAGTTTCAGAGGTCTGATTACAGCAGGGTAGGACCATGTGAGTAGCCAGGATATTTAGCTTCTCTTAGTTTCTTTCTGTTAAGTTTTCAAACTAGGAGAGATTTTTCCACTTCAGCCCAAGATAAGAAGAGCCAAGAAATCCCACCACCGTTCTATGCTGCTTCACAATCACCTTTAGTCAGTTCTTGACCTTCAGGTTCAAGAGTCAGAATCAACGTGGTGACAATGAGTTTGGCTTGGTGTTTGGGAAGGGAGTCTGAGCATAGGTACTTTTAAAAGTTTCTCTGGTGACTTCAATGAGGAGACAATGTTGAGAACCACTGATGCGTACCCCACTTTGTAACTGAGCACACACCTAAAAGGGCACACCCCAAAGCATAATGATCCAACCCAATAGAAAGGAGACAAAGCAAACTCAAGTAGTAAAACGGCAAAGATCCATCATATGTATGCTTTGGGGGCTTTAAGAATTATGTCTTGTTCAAATTTGAGCACTTATAGGTTGGGGGGAATTGGGGAGCTAACAAGAATGAGTATAAGAAAGAAGGAAATGTTCTGAAATTGATTGTGGTGGTTAGTACACAACCTTTTTCAATATACTTGAATGATTAGATTGCCTGATATATGAATTCCATGCCAATAAAATTATTTTCTAAAAACATAGTCAGCTGTGTTTGCAGGTTTTTCCAAGGCTGTTGGTGGTGGTTTCCATAGCATTTGCTTCAGCATCCAACAGCGTCATGTCCCAGAGAATGAACCAGTGCCCAGCCCTGCCCCGATCCTCGTGATCATGGTATGCCTGAGACCATTGTTGGGACCATTGGGTTACTCGGTCTCACTGGAAGTTTCCTCATTTTTGTTGACCCTCTACTTTACCAACTTTGATGTCCGATTTCAGTGACTGGGCTTTCTTCATGATACACCCAAAGTTGTCTTAATTGTATAGATCAGAGTTTCCCAAATAATATATTGTAAATGGGCTCCACTGTGCTGAGACATTGATTCTCTTCAGCCCCTGGGGCAACCAGACAAATTGAGGACAACCAAGATCCAAGACCAGTAGACGCTTGCCATGAGCAGCCCAGTGAGGACTCAAATGCTGTGTGTGCATGAAGAGAAAATGTGCTCAGTGAGATACTGGGTATCTGAAGTAAGACGCAAGGCAAAGGACAAGTCTGTACTCAGTGTGGAAGAAACGAGAATTTCGACAAATAAATCCATCCGTTAGTTACAATTACATTTGCAGGAGTAAAACCGTGAAAAACTGCATATCAAATATTGAAGATTTAGCAATTACTACTGAAAGAATGTGGCCCCCTGATATCACCTGGCAGCATAAAAATCATCGCCATAACATGATATTGTTTATAAACACAGTAGTCCCTAATATAATATTACATGGGTACAATAGACTGGTAGTCAGTTGTCAGTAAATATCGAATGAATATTAGTATTATTATTTACTTATTCATCATCTCCAAGAGTATTATTTCACTATACTTAAATGAGTTTTTCAGTTCTAGTTCCGAAGCTCAAATAGATTAAAATCATGTAGTTAGGTTTGGACATGATTTATTTACCACAAAGAGAAGAATATTGTGATTTACTATATATATTTCAGACCCTGTTAGAACTATATAAACATACATACATGTGCTATGCATAATATATATTATATGCATAATAATGTGTATATTAAATGTATATGTGTATATAATGTGTGTGTGTGTATATATGTATTTAAAGTGAGACAGATGCTCTCATCAAAATAGATTTTAAAAGTTTATAAGGTTCAGCAAAGACAGGAATCACTAAAGACAAATGTATTATAATGTGTCTGCATTCTGTTAACTCCCAATGATGGCTAAGACATACTCTCTACTTTGAAGTTTATCAATAAGGAAGATAGAAATCACATTACTCAGATCACAAAATATCTCCGTGAGCAAAAATAAATAATTATACTTAAAGAAGTCAATGGAAATGTGTACAGAAAGTTCTCTGATAAGATCAAGTATTTTAAATATGTAAGTAGCAGCAAGAAAAACAAGAAATTTCCTAACCAAAGGAAAACACAAAATGTGTTCAAAGCAATAAGAAAGAGGAATCCACTAAAATACTCCTCACACTAAGTTTGGAGTGAGACCAAGGACAGAAAAAGACCAGGCCAAGGCCCAGGAAAGTGGCCATGTGCTACAAAGAAGCAGAGCTTTAAGGAGAAATCAACCCATTCTTCTTTTTCTCAATGTCTTTGCTTTTTCCTCTTTCTTGTAAAAAAAAAATTACTTCAAACTACAAAAGCCATAACTTTGTTTTTAATAAAGGTCCATGTAAATGGTTGGCATGGAAGTCCAAGATAGTGAAATATATATATGTGTGTGTGTGTGTGTGTGTACATATACACACACATATATGCTATAATCCAGTGTTATTTGGCAAAATTTTTAATCTGCGAATTCAGTGTATTATAATGAGTAATCCCAAACCTTTACAGATGGGTTTGCTGATTTCCTATCCATAATCCTGGAGGAGTTCAAGAGAATAAAAACCAGAGAAGCAATAAGAGTTGTCTGAGACTTCAAAAGGGTACAAGTGACAGATTCCATCTAAAAAACAAACAAATACCAAACGATCTCTGTTTATCAAGGACTCCCACTTCAGTTTAGTTGCCAGGGGGAGATGACCGGGTAAACAAATAACTGTAGGACAAGAATGCCTTTCAAACCCACCAGAGTTCAGATTAAACAAATGAATGAATGATTCAAGTGGCCCAGTGGTAAGTTGGTAAGGCTCAGCCACAGAAGTACAGGTTTCAAGGAGTGCTATTTTTGTATTGGCAGTGACTCCTGAGTTATATATTCTACCTACTTCTTAAATAGTTTTTATCCCAAATAAATGCGACAAGCTCATTATTTGGCTGTAGGTGTCTGCGTTTGTCTGGTTGACTAGCGAAACAAATTCATAGCCACTCATATGTGTAAGAGAGAATTTTATATCAAAGAGAAATTGTACATTAAGAAAGCAGTCCAGTCAAGTCCATAAGTCCGATATTACTCCATATGTCAATAATAGTCCATAAATTCCTCTTTAGACTCAGGTAGCCATGCAATGACACTGAATGCAGGAAGATCACAGGCCAGTGGGTGGAAAGTCTTGTGGATCCAATGGTAGCGGAAGCATCTCAGCACTGGCGTGGGTCTCCATGTGGCTCTTCTAGCTCCAGGGCTCTGGCTCGATCAACGTAGCTCCATGTGGTTTGTCAACAGGAATGTCTTACAGGGAAAGTGTATCTCCTGCCTCCAGGGAGGAATACAGGAGATCCCAGAATCCTCAGGAGAAGGCCATGCCCACGGGGAGGCCTCATTGACTATGGCCTGATTGACAAGCTAGACTCCACCCCTTCGCAAGTTGACAGATTATGTAACTGTCACAGAATCCTACAGCCAAAAAACAAACTCCCTGCCATTGAGTTGATGCTGACTTATAGGGACCCTATAGGGCAGGATAGAACTAACCCTGTGAGTTTCTGGGACTGTAACTCGTTAGAGAAGTAGAAAGCCCTGTCTTTCTCCCTTAGAGTGGCAGGTGGTTTCAAACTGCTGACCTAGCCGTTAGCAGCCCAACTCTTAACCACTGTGCAACCAAGGCTCCTCATTCATCCTATAGAATCTTAGCTGAATTAATTTTACAGACAAAATATGTACTCTAAAATATGCCTCTCACTAATATCTATCTTTTAATACTTTAAATAATACATTTAAAAATAATAATAATAATAATACATAAAATACATGATTTTTTCTATTTTGTATCGCATATATTCAGACAATTGTGTGGGCAACCTGTCTGAACGAATCAGACCTATGCCCATGGACCACGATCTGTTTCCCACCTCCTTCACACTTGAGACGAGAAGAATGTTGGTGTGGTTTAGCAGCACCCTTGTCTAGAGAGGCCCTTGCAGATGTAGGTCCCAGGAGAGGGCAGGGCCTCTACTGCTGAGTGAGGAAACCATTCTGGTGTCAGTGAGCAGAGAGGGGAGTCACAGAAACAGACCCTGGTGAGTGACTGAATTTGCCATAACTGGGATGGAAAATGCTGACAGAACATGGTATTGGGGCAAAGAACACATTCTCTTATAGGTAGAGTAAAGACTCGCCTACACCTACCACAGATAATTAGTCTGTGTATATCAGCGTATCTTTTTCTCCGTTCCCCTCCCTTTCTTTCCCCTCCCTTCCAGTTCCTTCCTCTCCCTTCCCTTCTCTTCCCCTCCCCTCCCCTCTCTCCTCCCCTCTCCCTCCATCTTCTCCACTCCACGCTTTAGTGCTCTGGCCCCCTCTCTGTGCCTAGAAGTGCCAGCCAGCCCCTGCTGGTCTACTCGGGTTTGCTGTACCCTCTGCCTGTGATGCTTCTCACACATAGTCCCAGGACTCCTTCCCTCACTCCATTCACGTCATTGCTCCAATGTCGTTTTTCCAGGGAAGGCCTCCAAGACCCAGCCTTGTTGAACCTGCAGCCCCCGCCCCACCCCAGCCACGCCCCTGCTTTATTCTTTCTTGCACTCAGAATCGACTCCACACCATGGCAGTGGTTTGGGTTGTCTGTTTTTCACTGCACATCACTTATGTATACGAGGCGATTTGCTTACTGCCTTCTTTAATTGCCAGTCCCCATCAAACCCACCCTCACCCCCACCCCACACACATAATGCACTAGAATTCAAGCCCCATGAGGGCAGGACAGTTTTGTCTGTTTGGTTCATAACTGTATTTTCAGGCTCTAGAACAGGGCCCGACAGAGAGCAGATACTTAAAAATATATTTGTGGGATAAATTAGTGACTATTCCATTGGTCTGCCACCCAGAAAAGAAATCAGAATGACGGACATGGCCTTAGCGTCATATACGACAAGTGTGCAGGAAGTGGGGTGTGGTGGCGGTGGGCCTGGTCCCCAGAGACGTGGAGCCAGGGCTCTCTAAGCTCCTTCTAATGCTAAAATCTAAGCACTACACACACAGGAGCCATGGGGCACCATGGTTAAGTGCTCAGTCACTAGGCAGAAGGCCAGCAATCCAAACCCACCAGCAGTTTCCCTGGAGAAAAAGCCTGACAGCTGACTCCTGTGAAGATGCTCCTCAACTGCCATTTGTCGAGCAGATCCAGAGAGACTGGAGAAGGCAAAGGAGAGCTGTTCCCTAGGGTTTCAGAGCCGAGAAATCAGACTGCCCCGTCTTACTGCCACAGAGCGGCTAGTGGCTTTGAACCTTCAATCTTTCAGTTAGCAGCTCAATGCCTAGCCAAACTGTGCCACGGGCCCCTTCCTGTAAAGACTACAGTCTAAGAAACCCTGTGGGCAATTGTACTCTGTCCTGTAGGATCAAGATGGCTTAGAACGGACTCAGCCACACACATCAACTACTCCTCCTACACACAGACATAGTCCATGTACATCAGCACATGCTCAACAACGTCCCTCAAAACATTTCTCAGAAGATTCTTGGAAAACATGTTTCAATGGACAGATGTGTTTGGGAAATGTTGTGTGACCTTATCCTCTTGGATATTAACCCATTAAAAAGTCGGAGGAAGTCTGCAATTCAAAAAATAAATATATATTTATGCTGTTTCTGTTTCCCAAACACATTCAACTCCTCTGTCCGTTTGCCACACTGACGGCATGTGTGTGGCTGTGTTGCCAGAAGCTGTGCCACCATTTCAAGTGCCAACAAGGTCACACATGAAGAACAGGTGTCAGTGGCACTTCCAAACTAAGCTGGAGTGGGAAGAGGACGTGGCGGTGCACTTCTGACTCCAAACTCTAACTCTGAGTCGACTCAGAGCGACCCCATAGGACAGGGTGGAACCACCCCTGTGGGTTTGTGAGACTGCAACTCTTTGTGGGTGCAGAAAGTCTTTCTCCTGAGAAGCAACTATTAGTTTCAAACAGCTGACCTTGTGGTTAGCACCCAAGTGCATAACCACGACATCACCTTAGCTCCTGAAAATCTTATGTTTAGCAACAGCATATTGTGATAGATAGATGATAGATAGATAGATGATTGATAGATAGATAGATAGATAGATAGATAGATAGATAGATAGATAGATAGACAGATAGATACATAGATAGATTTTAAGTTGAATTCTGTGATACCTGCTTCCCATACACAAGTTGATTCTGACCCCGTAGGAAGGGCAGAACCACTCCACGGGGTTCCTGAGACTCTTTAAGGGAAGAGATGGTCTGATCTTTCTCCCAAGACTGGTGGGTTTAAACTGCAGACCTGTGGTTAGCCATCCAATGCTTAATCTGTGGCACCAATGGGCTTCCTTCCATCTGGCCGCCAAAACCAAAAAACCACTGCCAGCAAGTCAGTTCTGATTCATGGGGACCCTATCTACATCGGGATGTTGAGGGTGTAACTCAATCTAGATGAGGGCAGACAGCCTCATCTTTCTCCTATAGCGCAACTAGTGGCTTTTCGATTAGCAGCCAAAAATGCCACCCACTACACCAGGGCTCCTGATCCTTCACTATAAACAACAACAGAAACTGTGACATCGAGTCGATTTGGCTTCATGGCGACCCTGTAGGGCAGTGAGAGGATTTTAACATATTAGTTAAGGACGTAGGCTCTCCACACACACTCACTGACCATGTTACCACAGATGGTTATTTAACATCTCTGGTTCTCAGGAAAGGAGCCCCGATGGCACAGTGGATTAAGCACTGCTAACTACAAAGCCAGTGGTTCAAACCCACCAGCCCCTTCAAGGGGAAAGAAGGCTGTGTGCTTCCACAAAACTGAATCCCCTCCGTGGTGGTTCTACTGATATAGGTTATCACTATGCGTCAGAATCAATTTGATAGCAGTGGGTTTGGGTTGGTCTATTGTGGTTGTTTTCTGGTTATTACCATAGAAATACAGCTTTTTTTCTTTAATAGCAATACATGATTCTATAACATAGCTGCGATATAACCCATTCTAGCGTCTTCCTACTGAGTCCAATTATCATCCCAAGCGCTGTGTTGGAAGACATGATGAGAATTTAAAACTCTCAAATGCTTCCTGGTCCTGAGCAGGCTCTGACGTGAGGAAGAGGGTCTCGAGGCACCTCCCGGCCGGCAGGCTCCAAAGAGCAGGCTCTCTCCCGGAACTGGGAGAGTTTCCTGCGGGTGGTCAGCAGCGTCTTTTCTTGCCGTGTTTTGGCAGGTTTGTCCTTGTTCCTGGCCAGAATCAGGAAGTTCAGAAGCACATGAAAACAAACAATGCATCCAAACGTACTCTCAAATTATTCAGCATTAAAAAAAAAGAAGAAAAATCATTCAGCAATCTTGGGAACTGTTTGGTATCGTATGAATTAAAGCTGCCCTCACTGGTGTTCCCGTCTTTTTCTTCCCTTCTAAGATGTGTTCTTGGCAGTGCTTTCCAATCAGTGGTCCTGTGTGTCCTCCTGAAGTACTCTCAAGTTTAGGAAGTGTTGATATAGGTTCCGAGCATCTTCATGACCTGGGCTGTCTTATCCTTGGGCAACTCAAATGACGTTTTGTTATCCATATCATTCTTAGAGGTTACTGGTATACTTGAAGTAAGTGTGATTTTCCCCCTTAAAAATCTCTTCCTACAATGTCAAAGAAGCATAGTTAGACCAATTACAAGCCAACATGAGAAAGTCCTGCTTCTCAAAATGTTTCTGGCTACTCCAAGTTCACTTACATGTCAGCTCCTTAGCAAACTGAGACCAATCCAAACTCAGTACCATCAAGTCAATACCGACCCGTAGTGGCCCTACAGTACAGAGTAGAACCCGTGGGTTTCTGAGACTACAAAACTTCATGAGAGTAGAAAACCTCATCTTTCTCTCAAGGAGATTTGGAACCGCTGACCTTGTGGTTAGTAGCCCAAGACACAAACCCACTATGCCACCGGGGCTTCTGGCTCCTCAGCAAAGTCTTTGAAATTCCCCAGCTCCGTGCCATGCCCAAAGAAGTCTCATTCTACCTCTCACTCTAGTCATTCAACCAAAGCCAGTAAGCTTTTATCAAACCTCACTTCACTTGCCTTTCCAGCAAGATCTGTTGGGCACGAAGGAGTACGCTTCTGCTTTCCCTCCTGCCTCTATGGCTGCCCCTTCTCTGCCCCCTGCATGCTAAGCCCTCTTCACTGCTTGCTTTCACTTCCTCAGCAACTTCCTAAATGCTTCTTTAATTTACAAATGTCTATCCCCAGCCCAGAGAGCCCTGGTGGCATAGTGGTTACAAGTTGGGCTGCTAATCCAAGGTAAATGGTTGAAAGCCACCAGCCACTCCATGGGAGAAAGATGAGGCTTTCTACTCCCATAAAGAGTTACAGTGTCAGAAACCCACAACAGCAGTTCCACCCTGCACGGTAGGGTCTGAGGTCCCCAACCCAGATAGCCCCTCTGAGCCCCAGGCCCATAGGCCCAACTGCTTCTTTAACATTCTTCTTCAAAATTCTCAACATCTCTTACACTCAGTACGGCCAACATTGAGCACATGAACCTGGTCCTTGTCTCCTAAACTCGGTCCTACTAGAAAACCCTGTAATTAGCACAATGATGCAATTATGCCAGCCAGATATTCAGACACATCCCTCTGACCTCGTATGCAACTCCTCACCGTATCTTCTCAATTGTACCTGCTAAGTATCCTAGAAATCTCTTCACTTCTCTCTACCAGCACATTGATCTAGTACAAGCTACCCTTTTTCCTCACTAGTAGAGTGGTCTTTTAACTAGTCATTCTTGTTTCCCCACCCCAATCCATTCTCTAACTGCAACTGAAGTTGGTTTTCCACATGCAAATCTTACCATCTCAAATTCATCTTAAAAACCATTCCATGGCCCCTTAACTCTCGTGCAATAAGTCAAACTCTTCAACTTGTCCTACAAAGCCCGAACACCTCTCTAATCTCATTTTGCACCATGCCCGCTGTATCTGCTATGACACCCTTGGTCCTGCCAGGCATTGCAGATCTGCCGTCTCTCCTGCTGGGGGCCCTTCGGACATGCACATCCCTCTGCCTGGAATGCTGCCACCTAGGGAGACCTCATAATGTGTGCTCCAAGCCAGGATACCTCTAAGAATGTTCGTCATTAGTTACATCAGACAGTGCATCAACTGGGACTTTCTAGGACTAATTGGGATATATGTTCACCTCAAAATAACTGTTCTTTGTCTACCAGATCTTAGCTCAAATGTCTTCTCTTAAGAGAAGTTCATACCAACCTTGTTACAGCTTCTTAAATCACAATACACCTCTCTTTTGTTCCAGTAACCAAAGTTGCAGCTCTATACTTAATGCATGTGATTGTTCTGTCCTGTTCCCTCCACTAGACTAAATTACATGAGGCTAAGGATGTTCCCTTGATTCCTCCCCAATGTATTTCCTCCCACAAAATACCATGTATTATCAACATCGCCTGTCTTAAATATAATTTATAAAATGAAGTAACTCTTCTCTGAGAAGTCCCTTTTGCAGTGTCTGGCATGATCAACCAGCCTGTTATGCACACAGCAGCGTCTTCCTCTTTTCTCATCCTCCATATGCAATTTCTCACTTTAATGATTGTCTTTGTAGCCTCTTCCCTTCTCCTCCTTCTCTGCCTTTGCCTTCTTCTCTCTTTCTCCTCCCTACGCCCCACCCCACCTCTCCACCTTTTTTCAGAAAAACAGTATAATCATTAGATACCAAGAGCATCTCTTCCTGATAGCAAATGAATTCTGCACGCAGCCTTGTTCATTTAAATCGTTTGGTTGTGCTCACGGAACTGTGCTTGCTACAGAGATCATGTGAGAGTCTGAAGCGCACCTTCCATCAGACTTCTAGAATGAGAAGGTCTCTTGTAAAAATATTTGATTTAAGCATTCGACGTTCCTGTTTTCATTATTCTCGTTGCTATTTGTAGGCACCGAGTCGACTCTGACTGTGTTCCCTGGGGATCTCAAAAGCTGCTTCAGGAAGCAGGTTGTTGGGTCTGTCCCTAAGGCTCTCGTGGATGGTCTCAAACCATCAACCCGTAGGCTTGTAGTTGAGCAGTGCTTAACTGTTTGTGCCACTCAGAGATTCCTCCCCTTGACTGCCTGGAACAGCTTCT
This sequence comes from Echinops telfairi, assembly GCF_000313985.2. Taxonomy (NCBI): domain Eukaryota; kingdom Metazoa; phylum Chordata; class Mammalia; order Afrosoricida; family Tenrecidae; genus Echinops; species Echinops telfairi. Next base: position 34,155,102 of record NW_022107431.1, on the reverse strand, counting down.
AGAATTATTGCTGTTCTTGTTGGGTGCCATCCAGTCGGTTCCAACTCATAGCGACCCGGCGCCAGCCTCACCGTGGTTCTCATGTTTGAGGCCCCCACTGTTGCCGCCACTGTACCCTCCATCTCGTCGAGGGCCTCCCTCTTTTTCTCTGCCCTTCCACTTTACCAGGCAGGATGTAGCTCTTTTTCTCACCTGCCCTTTTCCAGGGACTGCTCTCTCCTGAAATGAGGCCCGCAGTGCGTGAGACCAAGTCTCAGCGTCCTTGCTTCTAAGGACTGTCCTTCTTCCAGGACAGACGTATTTGTTCTTTTGACAGTCTGTGGAACTTTCAAAATATTCTTTGCCAGCATCATAGTTCAAATCCATAAATTCTCCTTTGGTCTTCTTTATTCAACGTCCAACTTTCACATACATAGGAGAACACTGAAAAAACCATCACTTGGGTCAGGCACACTTTAGTCCTCAAAGTAACATCCTTGCTTTTCAGCACTTTAATGGAAGCTTTGTGGGATTACTAGGAAGTAATCTTAGTAAGATCCAGAAATGCCTAAATTATTTATCCACTCAGATCTAGGGTCTCCATGAATCAGAATGGACTCCATGACAACTGGTCTTTCTTGTCATCTTCAGGGGACAGGGATGTGGGAATCTCAGAAGAGCAGCAAAATACGAATAGTTGCTACTGTTTCTTTCTTTCTCTTTTTTTGAGTTCCTCCTCTGACTCAGAACTTGCACTGCGCTATGTACTTCTAATGGTAATGCATTTATTTAAAGTGATGAACGTCTCTTTGGGGAGATTCCAGAGATGTAAAGCATGACCAGAGATAATGTGAGTAATTTGTGAGCGTCACACTGGTGTGTTCAGTACTGAGGGCAGACCCAGGTCACACAGCCCCAAAGATAACGCCTTGAGTTAATTCCCTTCTCCCCAATCTTAGTAAGTAGACTTGTTCTTCATGTTCTTTTAAGTGCTCTTACAGCTTCTTGGAATTCTATTTAGGCATCCCTGCTGCTGCTTGTTCAGCATCATTTTTTATTAGGCTCTTCTGTCCCCAATGACGGAAACTCACTTTTCTCTAATGTTCCCTCTGAAAAGCCAATAACTGAAAAATGTAGATAGTTTCTCTTGGCACTAGTCTGACTTAAAATTTTATTTACTTTAGAAAATGAAGGAATTTCTGTGCTACATCCTCATTTGCATCATGTAAGTGGCAAAATTTGTAGTTATGACAAGGTATTTAATAATGTTAAGCTAAAGGAAGAACATTCTCAGCCTATCTTAAACTGAAAGAAATTGAGAAAAAAATTCAAGCCTTGGGTTGTAATACTGAAATATTCTATAGTAAAAATATTGAATCCTGCAGAAAGCATCAAAAGAAGATGGAAAAAATACACAAAGTCACTGTAACAAAAAGAACAGTTCACATTCAGCCATTTCAAGAGGTAGCCTATGAGCAAGAACCAATGGTACTAAATTAAGTCCAAGCTTCACTGAAAGCATTAGCTCAAAACAAGGCTCCAGGAATTGATGGAATACCAATTGATCTGCTTCAACAAGCTGAAGAAGCAGCCACTGGAAGTACTTACGTGTCTACGTCAGGAAGTTTGGAAGGCAGCTACTTGGCCAACTGACTGGAAGAGGTCCATATTTAAACCCCTTCCAAAGAAAGGTGACCCAACAGAATGTTAAAATTATAGAACAGTATCATTGATATTACATGCAAGAAAAATGTTGCTGAAGATCATCCGACAATGGTTGCAGCCAGAGGTTCGGGGACATGGAAAAACGGATGTCATTGCTGATGTCAGATGGATCTTGACTCAAATCCAAGAATACCAGAGGGATGTGTACTTGTGATTCATTAACTGTGCAAAGGCATTCGACTGTGCGGATTATAACATGCTATGTATGGATAGCATTGAGAAGAATGGGGACTCCAGAATGCTTCATTATGCTCATGTGGAACTGGTACATGGACCAAGAGGCAGTTGTGCACACAGAACAAGGGACTCGTGCATGGTTTAAAATCAGGAAACTTGTGTTTCACCATGGTATCCTCTCACTATACTTATTCAATCTGTATGCTGAGCAAATCGTGAGCGACACTGGATTATATGAGGAACAATGTGGTTATAAGACTTGGAGAAAGGGTTATTAACAGCCTCCGATATGCAGATAATACCACCTTGGCTGCTCCCAGTGAGGAGGGCTTGAAGCACTCTCTGATGAAGATCAAGGATTGCAGCATCAGTATCGATTATAACTTGGTGGAAAGAAGACCCAAAATCCTCAGAGGGGACTGACGGGTAACATGGATACATGAAGAAAAGTTGGAAATTGTCAAGGGTGTCCTTTTCTTTGGAGCCACAATCAATGCTCATGGAAGTAGCACTGAAGAGAGCAAATGAATGGCCTCTTTGAGTGAATCTCTCTGGGTGAATCTGCAGCACACCACCTCTTTAAAGTGTTGAGAAGGAAGGGTGTTACAAGTCTTCCTGACTCAAGCCTGGGGTGTTTTCAATTGCCTCATATGCATGTGAAAGTTGGGCAATGCATCAGGAAGACTGGAGAAAAATGGATGCATTTGAATTACAGTGTTGACAAAGGATATTGAAAGTGCTGTGGGTTGCCAAAAGAACAAACAGATTTGTCTGGGAAGAAGGAGGGCCAGAAGGATCCATAGAGTCCAGGATGGCCAGGCTTCCTCTCACATGCTGTGGACATGTTGTCAGGAGAGACCAGTCCCTGGAGAAAGGCTATCGCGCTTGGTCAAGCAGTGGAAAAGAAGAAGACCCTCGACCAGAAGGATTGACACAGCGGCCGCAAGAAGGGCTCAAGCGGGTCCGAATGGATCCTTGGCACCCAACAACAAGCTAAAGCTGCCAGCTAGGACAAGATCATTTGAGGATTCTCCTTGGATGAAACCCCCCTTTGCTGGGCCTTTGATATAAAGAGAGGGTTGTTTTGTTTTGTTTTAAGTAGAGCAAGTTTTATATGTGGTGAAGGATTTCTTTTGTTCCTTTTGGCCAAGTGTGGCTTCAGAACGAGGAACCCCTGGTTCGTCTCTGTGCTCCCCAGAAGTTCTTTCAAGGACCACCCAGGCGTGCAGCGCTAGAGGGAGAAACCAGTGAAGAGAAGCTACCCTCGCAGGTAGGCGAACAGAAGTCAGGCCAGCCCTGCCCAAGAAACTGAAGCAGAAGGTGGCACTTCCATAGGCTAAATGCAGGTCATGGCAGCTCTCTTGGACTTCATGCAAGAGAATCTCTTCCTGAATGATGGAAATGGACTGCCTATAAGTGTCTGAGTGGCACAGATGGTTTAGCACATGTCACCTCATAACCCAGAGGTGTCTCAGAAGAAAGGTCTGGTGACCTCTTTCTGGAAAAATCGGCCCCTGGAAACCCTGTGGTGCACAGTTCTCCATGGAGACCCAGGTGAGGCACCGTAGGGCAGAACCAACTACCGTGGGCTTTTGGGTGCTTGTCTTTTACCATAGCACAAATCTAAACTCGGTGCTTAAATTGCACAACCTTCCCCACTGTCTGCTTGGCTAGATAAACATCTTAGGAGAAACCATTCACTCTGCTGATTCTTAGAGTGGCCCTGGGAACAGTCAGCTGAGGCGCTGTACTGGGGAGTAGGTTCTTGTCCCGGCCTTGAGGTTCTCTCTGCCTCCATTTTGCAAAGTTGTAGCAGAGACAGAAATTAGTCAAGTGCCAAGGGAACCCAAAGGAACGCATTCCATGGGTGAGTCTTCCTTTCCACCCTATGCCACCTCATGTTGCTGACACGACCACCAGCAATTCTTGTCCTTGCATGCCTACCCTGGGTCTCTCTAAGAGCCAGCTAATGGCTCTCTTCCAGAGCCGCACTACCGCTTTCCTCAGTCTCAGGAGCCCTAGAAGCCCAGTAGCTGCCGCCCTGTCCCTCCCTCGCCCCTCTCTTCACCCTGAAACGACCTTGACACCATCTCTGGAGCTCAATTCTGGGTCTTGTCCTGTGGCCGATGTTCCAGCCACTGTACGTTGTCATCACTGTCAGAATCTACCCCCCTCCTTGCTAGTTACATAAGAGGCCACATAAAGGTCTGCTCCCCAGCACAAGCTTTTATTAAGCAGAGACGGCGCCAGGGGCCAAGTGGGCAACAGGTCCATCCTGGAACCGTGTCCCGGTGGGGGGACGGGGGTGGGGCGGTGGCCATCGTCTCTGGGCCTGGGCTCCTACAAGGCCTCTGCTCTCTGCGTGTGTTTGTAGCCTGAAATACCGGAGGGCGATGTGTTGTGCTTTCAGCCCGAAGGGGCAAAGGAGAAGCAGCCCTTTCAAAATAAGAATTCCCCTGCTGTTTGTTTCATTTTGGAACACAATAAGAACAGACCGAGGACATGACTCTTGGCTGTCAACGCTTCCTACGCTGCTTCCACAGAACATGCCCTGTGCCAGAAAGAAAGGGGAAGAAACGTTGCTCAAGTGAAACAAGGCTTAATGAGTAGTCACAATAACTGTTTAGCTTGGATATCAGGCCTTGGGTAAATAGATGATTGCCTGAGACCCCGGGCCAGGAAAAGCAGTCCAGTTGAGACACGACTTGTTCTGTTCTTCGGACAGCAGCCCCGAGGCCTCACCTCCGCCGGGGACGGCTGTTGTGAGTGAATTATTTCTTTCTGCCTACCAGCATGTTGAAGCAATTTAGGATGGAAAGGAAGGGCCTCATCAAAGCAGAGGAAGAGAGAGAGAGCCATCTGGAGTATCTGCTCGGCACGTTAGAGACGTCCTACGACGGGAGAACCTTCCTTGAATGAGCATCTTGTGTTTGCTCTTAGGGAACTTTCCGTGGTGGAGATGTTCTCATAGGTGTAGTCAGCCCTCACGACACATAGTAATGTAGGGTTCCTAACTGGATTTAACCTTTTCTTAGGACAGTAATCTGCTATGCCAGACTCCAGTATCCAGTGCTGCTGTAACAGAAAAGCCAGCAGGTGGTTTCCACAAAGAGATTTTTTTTTTCAGTTGTATAGATTAGTACTGAATGTTTATTTGTTAGTTTGTTGTTATTAAATCATTTTATTGGGGGCTCATACAACTCTTATCACAATCCACACATACATCCATTGTGTCGATCACATTTGTACATTTGTTGCCATCATCATTCGCGGAACATTTGCTTCCTACTTGAGCCCCTGGTATCCGCTCCTCATTTTTCCCCTCCCTCCCCTCTACCCCCTCCCCCATGAACCCTTGATAATTTATAAATGTTTATTATTTTGTCAAGTCTTACACTGTCCGACATCTCCCCTCACCCAGTTCTTCACCGTCCGTCCCCCAGGGAGGAGGTTATATGTAGATCCTTGTAATTGGTTACCCCTTCCCATCCCACCTTCCCTGCACCCTCCTGGCATCGCCATTGTCACCACTGGTCCTGAAGGGATCATCTGTCCTGGATTCCCTGTGTTTCCAGTTCCTAGCTGTACCAGTGTACATCCTCTGGTCTAGCCAGATTTGTAAGGTAAAATTGGGATCATGATAGTAGGCGAGGAGGAAGAATTTAAAAACTAGAGGAAAGTTGTATGTTTCATCATTTATCTTACTGTTTAGGAAGCTAGAAGTCTGAATTCAGGGTCCCGGGCTATAAGGGAAAGCTTTCTCTCTTCCTCTTCTCTTTCAGCACCTGCTTCTGGGAGATTTTCACATGCATCAGCATCTGTCTCACCACAACCACCTGCACCCCCATCTCTGCTCCTTGTTGTTTACGTGTTTAATCACTTTCACATCTCAAGAAAAGATGGATTGAAAGGACACCCTACACTAATCCTGCCTCATTATCATAAAAAAAAACCATTCCCAAATGGGCTTAAAGGCGGGGCACAAAGTTAGGATCTACACTTACTTTTGGAGGGGGATAGAATCAATTCCACAGCAATGCCTGAGGGTCATCATTCTTGTCTGAGTAATCAGTTTCTAAGACCAGAGGAATAGACTGTGTAAGAAGGGGTGCTGCCCTGTCATAGTTGGGTTGCTAACCAAAGGCAGGCAGTTCAAGTCCACCAGCCAGTCTGTAGGAGAAAGAAGAGGCTGGCTGCTCCTCCAAGGAAACCCTATACTATACTATAACCTATACTATAGTATAGTATAACTATAGTATAGTATAAACCCTATACTATAACCCTAAGTCATTGTGAATTAGAATGGACTCCATGCTGTGGGGATGCATTAGTAACAAGTCTTAGTAACAAACAAAAAATGAGTAACAAATGTGGCTGTGAAGTTTATGATTGTTCCTATTGATTTGCTTTGTTATGTGTGTTTAGGAATCTTGGCTATCAACTTGCTTTGTTGTTATTTTGTTGTTTGTTTGTTTTTATTTTCCCCCAAATTGGGTCACACCATGAGAATTCCGCTTGATTGAGAATTTGAGTAAATTGGTTTCTAGATCAACTCAGTTTTGCCTAATAGGTTTTTATGTTGTTTGTTTAAGATGAACTTGTCACTAAAGACTCCAAATCCATTTCAGTTTTACTTTTTCGTTTTTAGTTTTTTAAGCCACTCTGACCACTATTTAGGATTGAGGGATGAGGAATCCGGAGGGTTTTTGTTTTGTTTTGGAGGGAATAAGAGGGTGTTAAAGAAACATACACAGCCCCTCTCAAGAACTGAGATCAACACTATATTACATTCATGGGCAGTTCCCATCTCTTCCCACTTAGTCTATAAATTGTTTCTCTTTTAGTCTATAAATTGTTACATTCTTTAATATCAATATGGCAAATCAATATCAAAATACAGGAGGTATTCAATAGGTTACCAATATAAAATTCAAAGCTTTGAATTTTTGAGTGAGGAAGGGAGAGAGAAGATGGTTCTTGTTTTACCTCTTTGTCTGAGGCGGCCAATGGCACCTCCAGGATGTCAAAAACAAGGTTTAGAAACTGGATCTATGATTCTTCTATTTAAAAGCTTCCCTGATTTAGTTATTGTTGAAATATATTAGGTCTAGCATATGTTTGTCTCTTCTCAATTCCATATTAAATGTAATACTTGCTGAATTTGGTCTTTGTACCTTCCCTTGTTGACAAAGACATTCACTTGGAGTCTACTAAATCTCAAAGAGGCCAACACAAAGGACCATCAAGAAACACAAAACAAACAAACTTAGTTTGCTCATCCTTGCTCTGCAGGAGTTTGAAATGAAAGAAAAGCAACAAAAATTGCCAAGTATTGAGGGTTGTTTCAGACGCTCCTACACTGACTCTTCAAAATGGGGCTTAGCTTCCTTTTATAAATGAGACAACTGAGGTTCTGGGAAGTAAGTGTCCCAAGATTGCACGGGTAGCAATTGTCTGTGTCCAGTTTACACACACACACATGCAACCAAGCCAGGTACTGTTGAGTCAATTCTTTGTTGTGAGTGTCAATCTGTTTCAATGTAGAACTGCGCTCCATAGGGTTTTCAATGTTTGTGATATTTAGGAAGTATATTACCAGACTTGACTTTCTAGTGTGCCTCTGGGTGGATTTGAACCACTGACATTTCTGTTAGTAGGTGAGCTTTTATCCATTTGTACCACCCAAGGTCCTTTCAGATTTATGCACAGTCCACCTGACCCAAAATCCAGATTCTTCAGACTCCATTGTGTTACCTCCCTGGCTAAGGAGGCAGAACAGAGACTTTAAATGAAACCAACAAGTCAATACATCATAGAAACTCTACAGACAGTTCCATGTAAAAGGATGGCTAAGTGTGTGAAGGACCTGGAACTGGGTGGTCTTTATCTGGGGAAGAGAGAGCCACATTATAACCTCGGGGATACGGAAAGTAAATGTTCATCGGAAAGTAGCTATCCTGGAACCAAGAGAAATAACAATGTAGGTGATTAACTTTTACTGAGAAGCCTAAGAGCTATGAGGAGCCCTGCTGGTTCAATGGTTGAAGCACTGGGCTACTAACAAAAAGATCTGCCATTTGAACTCAGCAGCCACTCTGTGGGAGGAAGAAACCTAGCTATCTGCTCCCGTAAAGATGTCCCACCTAGCAAGCCCGGTGGGGCAGTGGAGTCTGCCATGCAGGGCCACGGGGAGTTGGGCTTGACTCCACAGGACACGGCAAAGAGCTGCAGGCCCACTCGATCCTTGTCTTTCCAGATTAAGAAGCTCCTCCATCGGTCGACCAGGGAAAGCGTAAGAAAACTATGGAAACTGTGTAAATTGCAAAAATTTCCACACATCCGATTTGCAAGCGAGTAGGAGCAGAGTTCCACTTCATTTGTTCATGACACCCAGCATTCACGAAATGTCCCTTCCCACTCAAAGTACTCTTAAGCAAGGTGAATGGAAGCCATGTTTCTCCGGGTATCTGGTGTTGGAACCATTAACCTAACTGGTTAAGAGGATTTACAGAAGAGAAGTGACTACGTGCTTGTCACTGTTTGCAAACAACATTTGTTTGGATTTTCTGTCTTCTAGGAGATGTACGACTAAGGGGTCAGACAGGGGTTCCTGCTGAACGCCGCGGTTCCTACCCATTCATTGACTTCCGCCTACTTAACAGTGAGTAATCAAGTGTACCTGGAAAGAAGCTTACAAAAAGAAACGAAAGAAATCCTATTTCCCTCTGCACGTCAATACCCTCAGAGGTCCACCTTCCTTCCTAGCTCGCTCGCTCTCCTCCCACTGGGCCCTCACTCACCCTGTGTCTCTCAAGCTCCTGTCAGGGAAATCATGTTGCCCTGCCCACCCTCTGACAGCTTGACAGAGTCAAAGAGGGTCATGCAAATGTTTAAAATTGTCAAGCTCTATAGGGAAAGCCATTCCTTTCTTTATATACCACCTTTTCTCACCTCCAGTCTGGACTAGCCTAGAGGAGATTCTATTTTATTTTCAAATCCCCTGGGAAAACCTATCCCCTGTCCTGGGCCTTAGCAGCCCCATCCATTATCTGATTCTCACCTCTCGGGTTCATCAGAACCCCGGAGGTCTGCTCTTGAATTCCTAGGACAATATTCCTGCAGGATGACTGTCTCAGAAATTCATAGTTCCAGCCTTTCCCTGTGTTTTCACCATGTACACGGGACTTCAAAAAGCTCACAGAAAAATGAAAATAAAAGATAATGACATTTTCCCGATGTGTTTTTTCAAATACATACAATATATATACTTATGCTACAAAGTATATGTGTATATATATGT
>NW_022107431.1:34105698-34145329 GCF_000313985.2 Echinops telfairi | reverse complement strand
AAAACTCTTTCTTAGGACCCATGTTTTTTTTTAATCTAAAAACAGTACAAAAAGCCACACAAACTAAGAAAATTATAGCAAAAAGCTTGGAACACAGCTGCAAATGGTTTAAACGCGTACTAACAACGCCAATTAATGCCCGGTGACCAAAACACAGACTGCTTTTTTACAGAAATCACGTGTGTGTCGGCTCAGATTCCAATGCTTTCTTCAAGCTCCGATGCAAAATGTTCTCGGCATTTCAAGTCGAAATCCAATTATGTTGAGTACTGATGCGATTGAGCACCGGGGTTCTACTGTATAATTATACGTGTATATAATTATATATGTTAGTATATGTATATATAATACCGCAACAGCAATATGTATATAGATCAACTCAGAGCAACCCGATAGAACAAAGCAGACCTTCTCAATAGGGTTTCAGAGATTAGAGATCTTGACAAAAGCAGCCAGCCTCATCATTCTCCGATTGGAGTGACTACTGAGTTTGACCAGCCAATGTTGCATTCAGCAGCCCAAAGCTTAACTTACTGCATCACCAGGGATACATTTATGCTGCCTCAGCGCGACCTCCCTGTTGGTTTCTGAGACTGACTGTTTACGGGAGTAGAAAGCTCAGTCTACTCCGAGGAGTTGCTGGTAGTGTCTAACTGCCGACCATACAGATCGCAGTCCAACGCATTCAGATGTGTGTGGGTAGTGCTTGTGCATATCTGTACTTTCAAGATTCTTCACCAGCACCACGTATGTTTAAGTACCTTCCTAAAAAATGCTACAAGTTTATAGAAGACAATATCTCTATAGATATTAAAAGATCACTAATTATTGTTAGTTTACCAAGTAGAGTTCCCTCAAAATGATTATAATAAAGAACTATAAATGTAAATCATTCCTACACTTAACTGAATAGCGTGGTTAGGACTGAAGGGCTCAGAGCATTTCCTCTGTGCTGATATCCAGCCCTTGTTCAATGAATTAAAAAGTTGAAACTATGGCCAGCAACATTGTCACTGCCTGCAATAACAAAAGCTTGTCACCACACCATTATGTCTGCCATATACAGTCACCGAAGATTGTCATATTCATATATGAAGTAGCTCTGCTACTTAACATATGAGCTAATTGATCTCTGGTCTCATGCCTGTCCTTTCCATGGCCTGCCTGAGTTGGTAATGTTTTTTCTGCTTAAAAGGAAGCATTTAAAATGTGCAGTTGATCCCCCATTATTCATGGATTCCACATTTGTGAATTTGGCGACTGGCTAAGATGTGCTTGGAACCCCGTGCACTTTCGTGGTCACCCAAAAACATGTACACTCACAATGGAGGTCAGACAAGGTGACATTTCTGACTTCTCAGACTGCAAAGAAGTATGTTTTTTTCTGGTCTTTCTAGTGCCATACTTCTCTTGTTGACAATTCTGCTATCCAAAATGGTCCCCGAGTGTAGTGTGGAAAGACTACCCAGTGTTCCTAAGCATGAGAAAGTGGTGATGTGCCTTCGTTCAAACTTGAGTTATAGTGCTCTTGATTTGTGAGTTCAGCATTGATGAATCAAGAATATATATTAAATGAGGTGCATTTCAACAGAAGCACACTAAGCAATGCATTGCTCACTTGATGACATGGTGACCAGAGGGTGCAGGATCATAGCCCTGAATTTCCCCTAAGGGCAATGGCTCGAAATTCACTAATTCAGTGTTTACAGTGATGTTAAAGATCATAACCACTGCAAATAACAAGAATCAACTGTAATGTTATAACAATTTCAAAATATAGCCCTAAGAAGCAGCCTGAGTTCCCTAGGCAGCACAATTAAGTGCTCCACTTGTAATTGAAACACTAAAAGTTCGAATTCACCCAGTGGCACCTGGGATGAAAACCCTCCATACCTACTTCTGAAAGGTGATAGCTCCTGAGAAACCCCACAGAGCACAGACCCACTCCAAAACACAAGGGGTCACCCGCAGTCAATGTCAACTTGATGGCAACTGGTTTAGGTGGTGGTGGTGGTGGTGGTTTGAGAGAAGCCATTTGAGACTTTGCTCTAAAATTCTTCATTCCTGATCAACTGATTGCCATTCTGCATACTGAGAGCCAAAGCTTACTTTAAATGTCTACTTAGATCACCTACCTTAATTTTGAGTCTTATATTTTCCCAAGTAGGTACCCAGACTAAAGACACCCGTTTCCTGAGGAACTTACAGTTTTTCTCTCTGTCTCCCTAAATGGACTCTAACCGAGGGACTTACTGCAGTTTGCTGTTGTGCTGTGGAGAATAGACTCCCAAGGACACATGTCAATTCAGTGATTTCCACAAGCACAATCCGGAGGCCCGGATGCCATCCTTTGAGTTGTGTAACCATCTCCACCTTCCTTTTCTGAATCGTTTTTCCTCCGTTACCTTGAACTCACTGCCCCCTATGCTTCTTACCTAACTTTCAAGTTGCTGTTGCCGGTTTGCAGCTTGAACTTTGTAAAAGCTAAGACTGAATCACTGAAGGCCTTATTCATGGGGTATGCCTTCCTTCCGCCTGCCTTCCACATTGCTGATATCCACACACCTGTCCCTGCCTACTCAGAGGGTCCCTGGCTGTTTGCTTCTTCTACCTACCTTAATGGATGCCTTGAAAAATTTGAACCTAAATAAGTCAAATTGTGTGTAACATAGTAAGCCACAGTGCATGTCCCTGTTGGCCCCAGTCAGGCAGGAGACTTCAGAATGACTATCTAAAATAACATACTTCCACCAGAACAGTGCTTCTAGGTATTAAAACAGATAACTTAGAACAGGAGCCATGTAATGACAGCCCATGTGTCAAATCTGCCTCCCTTTGCCTGTCTTGGCAAACAGAATTTTACTGGAACACCGCCGGACTCATGGGCTGTATCTCAAGGGTGGTTGGTGAGATGACAGCACAGCTGAGTCTTTGCCCCGGAGCTCACAGGGTCAGCATGACCAGAGCCAGTTAAGATGTGACCTTGTACAGAGAGTTTACTACCCTGGCTTTGATTTTTACATATTTTTAAAAGGCACTTTCAGTCCTATTTTTTTTCTTAATATAATCTGTGTGTGTGTGTGTGTGTGTGTCCCAGTGCCATCCCTTCATTTTCAAGAATAGACTCAAAGGGACTATATTTGCATGAGGCAGAAGTATAAATAGAAAGGAAACATCTCTTACTAATCGAGCTTTTTGATTCCACAGGGAGATGTTCTGTCTGGGTAAGCACTCTTTGGGAAGAGGTGCTCCTTTCTCTGTGTCTTGGAGCACCACTCAACCACAGTGTTCATGCACTCACTATGTGTGTAAACCGGTTGGCATGCTGTGTGTCAGTGCAGAACTGCACTCCATAGGTTCATCAGTGACTGCTTTTCAAAAGCCAATATCCAGGCCTTTCTTCCGAGACCCCTCAGGGTGGATTCGAACCACCCATCTCTCCGTTAGCAGTGAGAGTGTGGCACTGCCCATGAAAGTCATTGCTTACAAACGAGGATGCTTCCAAAAGTTCCTGGGAAAATTCCATTTATCTTCTCATTCCATTTTCCCACCAATGTTTTTTGTTTTTTTAATCACAATGTACATTCATTTTTTAATATTAAAAGAAGAGATCTATGGGTGCTTCTTCCTGTTCATTTCATTGGTTATGTAGCTGTAATCATCTGTAAAGTGAGGCCGTCACCTGTTTTGTGTAACAAGGCCCAGTTTGTACCTGTTCTCTAGGGATACTTATAAATTATGCTACCTTTCCCTCTCCAAGTGTTCTGGTTTGGACAATAAATTACTTGCTCAGACGGTCATGCCCACAAAAGAGAACTTTAGTGCAACACCTCTCAAATGTTGCATACATTACAGGAAAAAAGATGAGAAACACTTCAAAAGTAAGTGATCCATTCAGATCAGTGGAAATATATGACAGTGTCATTTCCCGCTTACATTGAATACACTTCCTACCATATTCTATGTAAATAATGCCCACTTTCTCCCTCTTTTTGCCAACCACTTTGCCCTCCCCATTATCTTTGTAAATATACTCTATGCTGAACTTTTTGGCAACCTCTTTTTAACGGTATAGCAATATTTACAAAAACACCTGTGGGGAGAGGAGAAGCGGAAGGCAAACAAAGGCAGAAGATGCAGACCCTTCGGTAAAATTACAATATGAATTTCTAGACCCCCCCCCTACACAAAGAGCAAGAAACTGTGACTTCAGCGCCAGTATGTTGCACACGTAGCTAAGCATTAGGGACAAAACAAAGTGAGAGGAAAGAGTAACAATTCATGTTATGGCTTCAGATAGGTCACTGACACAGAACTGGAGCAAGCCAAGATGGGTGAGAAATGTAATCTTCTTTCTCCCCACACCTATTTCCTAGAGATGTCTTCCGGTCCTCCAACTTTGGGAGAAACAAAAGAGAAAAGATGGAGAGAGAAGTGTGGAGAGGTGTGTGGCCACAGAGGTGAGAGCAGGAGGGGTCTCAGTTTTCTGCAGAACGGCCCCCGGGCTACCGTGGCCCCTTCTCCATCTCCTGATTTAATATCACCAGGAGCCTGAGTAGCTAATTACTAGGTGGAGTTGTTCCCGTAGCAACCACTGCAGAGCAACACAATGTGATTTCCACAGAGAAGGTGACAGACAAAGAAACCAGGGACGTGGCCCTTGAGGGAATTAAGCTGGAGGTTCTGGGGGACTGAATGTTAGCAGCCAAGAAGAGCCTGCAGGCTCCAGACCAGCCCCAGGGCTTTGGAATAGAAGGTTAATGAACTGTTTGGCTTTTCCTGTCTGTTTCTTTGTTAATCTTGATTTTGAAAGCTCCCTTCCCCCAGATTCGCCTCTCCAGGCAAGACCAAGTAGACACCCAAGAAGGCTGGTAATTGTAGAGCTGCAAAACACTTGCCTAGGCTCCCTGTTTCTGTAACAGAACCAAGTCTCCATAGGTGACTAGAGATAGATAGATGCCACTGGGTCGACTGACTCCTGGCGACCACAGAGAAGGAAACGGCGTTGCAGCCCACGGCACCCTCTCCTTTATGGGCGTGTTTGAGGCCATCCCGGTGACAGCTGTGCCCATCCATCTCCCCGAGGGCCTCCCTTCCCCTCCCCCTCGCCCTCCCCCTCGCCGGCCCTCTGCCTCATCAGACACAACATCCTCCTCCAGGTATTGATCCGTCGTGATGACCTTCCCAAAGCAATCAAGTCGGCCAAGGTTCTGCTGTGATCCCTACGGTTTTCCTTGTTCAGCTTTTAGAAGATCGTTGATGGTTTCTTCCTCATCTGTCAACTCTGCTGAAAGCTGGCATTTGAAATACCGGTGGCATACCTTCCAGCATCGCAGCAACACAGAAGCCAGCACAGTGCAACCAGCGGACAGACAGGCAGGTGGTGGAAGTATGCCAACCAAACTGCCGGCTGGCTTGGCTGTAACCTTCTGGAAGGTCGCCATCTTGAAAGCCCTGTGGAGAGGTTCCACTCTGCACAGAGTCGCCACGACGCAGAATCGACGCCACAGCACCAGCAAAAATAACAACACATGTTTGTGTGTGTGTGTTTGTTTGTTTGTTTGTTTGTTTAACATTTTAAAGAAAGGAGTAGTCAGAGACCCGAGTGCTTTTTTAAAACAAAGAAAACTCTTAAGCTATGCTTTCTTTCATATGTAAAACACTTTCACAAAAAAATTGGGGACCAAAACCCACCTGAAAACCATGGAATACCAACAAACCACCCGGGCCGAGCGATCCCGCATCTGGAAGATGAAGGGGCAGTTTGCTCGCACACCTGTATCTCCAGGAGAGAATGTTCAGGAAGAGGTGGCAGCCTGTCCACAGTATTCTTAAGGAGAGCTTTCATGTTGCTTCTGAGGACCACTCAAAATGCAAAGATCCTGAACACAAGGGTCACAAGGCGAGTTGGAAGAAGTCACACGCTCCCGCTGAGCTTTGTTGCCCAGGCAGAAAGGGGGCGGGGTCACTAGACACCTGCCTCGGACTTCTCCTCACCCTCCTCAGTGCCCACGACCGGAGAATTCGAGACCCACCTTCCTCAGGGAAGAAGGCACGGCACTACCCGTGGCTGTGCCCCTTCGGGCTCCCTGGATTGTGCTTGGAGGTGTATGCTCAGGACTTCACCGTACTGTCACCGCTGCACCTCAGAGGTGGCAGGGCAGGACCAGCAGGAAGGGAAGTACTGACCTTCCACTACACTGATGAAGACAGGGTTGATAGAGTCCACGACGTTTCACTCATTCGCTGCGACCTCTGTTCAATCAGTGAGCGTGAAGTGGGCGCCTCCTGTACCAGGCAGGGGGCCCGGAGCTGGAGATTCAAAGATGAAGAAGACACGTGTGTGTAAGAGAGTAAGACATAGATACCAATGTAAGACAATAAATGATGCCTCGTCTAGTAACATAAGCAGGGATAATAGTAAGAGTAATAGGCTCAAATTACCAATAACAATTGAGAAGGCACAGCACTGGGCAGTGATTCCCTCTGTTATACCTAACGCCGCCATGAGTTAAAGCCAGCCCGATGGCAGCTGAACAACAGCATAATAAGAATAAATATAATGGGGGGGGGCGGCTGTGTGTACAGGGTTCAGAGGAGAGAGTAATGAACTTTGAGGAAGTAATGAATGAACTTAGAGAAGGAAATGATGAACCCTCTCGGGAAATTCGGGAAGGTTTCCAGGAAGAGTTAAAACTATTTTTTAAATGGTTTTATTGGCATATGATTCACGTGCCATGCAATTCAATAGTCCAATCACATCAAGAAGAGTTTTACAATCGTCATGACAATCCATTCTAGAAAACACCAGCACTTATGGCAGCCACAAGGAAGTGAAGCTGCTCTACATGCCACGGCCCGCTTCTAGGGCCATTCAAACATACTCTTTAAGAGCTAAGGAGCCAGCAAGGCAAGAGTCATCGACAACTCTTCTCAACTCTAAGTACGTAGCCACCAGAGCAGTCTACAAGGAGGAGCAAAGCAGAAAAGTGGAGAGAGGCCACTCAATCTACTGACTGAGAAAGGCCACATTTAAAGGGAAACCGGTTTCACCTTCTTAAGGTGGGACGGAAAACAACCTGTCTTGTGCTCACCTGGTTGACATCATTTCATGGACTTGCTTTGTATCTGAGTGATGAAACGGAAGATTGAATCTGGGCGGCCAGTATCTCCTCTAAGTTACCAACCAATAGAACACCCATACTATGCCGTAACCCTGACATGCTCCCAGACTACACCAACAATTCAGGTGGGACTGGAGTCTGCCAAAGACACCACACTCAAGTGTCTGAGTAATTCCTTTGAGTCTGTGAAGGACTGGGGACCAGGGCGGGAAGAGGCAAGTGAAGGGCACCTACGACATCCTAGCCCTGGACTGAAGTTTATGTGTGCGAGAAAGGAAATATTGAGAACCTTCCTCTACCCTCAAAAGCTAATAATGTCTTTTCATGTACAGAGCAAGCATTACGCCATGGACCATAAAAGAGAAAGAATCATTTTGTTTAAAAATAATTGACATAGACAATAAAGGAGGCAAGAGCAAACAGAGAGGACCGGCGTGCCTTGTTCGGTGAAGAAGGCTGTATGGTGTTGCGCTGAGCCCACAAAGCTAAGCTAGAGTGTTGACTGGTTAAGGACTTGCCTGGCACGTGAGCTGACATGTGAGTGCCATTAAGTCATTAGATAGGAAGAAGATCCAAAACGCAGTCAATATGTTGACTAGAGCAATTAACAAGAGGCATAGAATGCCAAGATAAAGAATTTGAACTGGATTCATCAAACAAAGATCACTAGAGAATTTTGGGGGTGGGGTGGGAGGAGCGGGGAAGGGGATGGACAGGATTGGAGAAGGTTTCAGAAAAGTGACATCCATGTGGAAGAGAGAGAGACTCAGTGAATTGAGTAGAAATGCAATCAGGAGACACCCTGTGATGACAATAGAAGAGGAGGTACAGATGCAGAGTTGTTGCACAAAAAAGAGAGATAAAACCTAATGACCCTGAATATTCGGGCCCTTCGGGTTGGTCTGATGAGCTGAAAAACTGAAGATAAAGTCAAGGATGAGGAACGTTGAAAGGCGAGTCAAGGGAAGGATGGTGAGCTCAGTTAGGACAGGTTGAAGCTTTCACATGGGTCAAGTGGTCAAGTGAAAATGTGCAGGAAAGAGCTAGAACTCTGGGCGTGGAGTGCAGGTGAGAGAGGACTGCTGGGGAACTCCAGTTAGAGACCGTCGTCACCCATGAGTCACATCGCAGAACAGAAAACGAGGTATCACACTGAGTCTATTTCAGCGTAAGTGAGTTTTAAAAGCACTGCAAGCACTTTGAACATGGTCTCAGGAGAGACCTGTCTTTGGAAAAAGATACCATGTTTGCTCAAGTAGAGGGACAGCAAAGACAAGGAAGACCCTCCATGACACACACAGGGAATGCAGCAGCAGGCTCAAACGTAACAACCATTGTGAAGATGGCGCAGGCCTGCGCCAAGTTTCATGCCGTTGTCTCCACAGAGTCGCGGTGAGTGAGGTCCACCTCAATAGTGCCTGGCAACAGGCTGTTGATGATCAAGCCCACGATGAAGGGAGTGTCTCCACCTCTCCATTTTCCTGTGTGGAGCAAACACTTCACACCACACTCAGACCCTGTCCCCGCCATCGTGGAATCTAGATGCGCAAACATGGCCGCTGGCGTCCGACACTCCCTCGGCACAGAGAGATGGCAGCACTGCTTTGAGCAACGTCCTAACCCGTGCGCATTTCCAGCACAGAGGCATCTGGGGGTTTCTGGAGACCGTGCAATGCAGAGGAAGTTTCTTTTGACAAGTTACTCTATGAGTCACTGAGCTACAGTGACTTGTTTGTTAAACAAAATTAAAAGTCAACCTCCTACTCAGAATCAGACACAGCCTATCTCCGGTGGCTTTATTGAAAAACACCATGAGGGCTTGCTTTATCTCATTGCCTCCCATCCTCAAATTGTCAGAAAACCTGAACGATTTGTCAGTTTCCGTTCTATAGATAGAGGACAACGGGAAGGGGTGTGTGTGTGTGTGTGTGTGTGTGTGTGTGTGTGTGTGTGTGTGTGTGTGTGTTATAGGTGTGTCCTTAATGTTTTGTCTGTGCTTGTCCAGATTGAGAGCTTGAGGTTAACATACAAGATCAGGACCGATCTTGTTTTCGTTCTAACTAGCATGCTAAATTGCTCTGGGCACCTGGGTGCTTTATGACTTAACAGTAACCTTGGAGAGAGGGCAATAGAGCTGACACCTGGGGGAGGTGACAGCAATTACTGAAGACCGTCCCAAGGGGAGGATGGCCTATGTCACTGCCCCTAACAACTGTGACCACAACAACATTAAGATGAGAAAAGTCTCATCCCAGTGGCAGAATAAGCAAAGCCAGATGTGGACTCTCTGCGGCCCAGCAGCACACACCAGGCTACCACGAACACTAAAACACTTAGCTCACTGCCAGCGAGCCCCTTGTGACTCACAGCGACCTTAGGGAACGAGGGGGAAGTGCCCCGTGGGTTTCTGAGACTGTAACTCTTTACCGGAGTAGAAAGCCTCGTTTTTCTCCTGAGGAGCGGCTGGTGCTTTCCAACTGTGGGATACTGTTTTATGTGTTTTAGATGGATTGACTAATTTTACACACACACACACACACACACACACACACACACACACACGATCCGTATGAAGTATGTACTTCACTTTTAGATCAAGAACCTGAGGTCCTAAGAAAAGACATAAGCCATCCCCGGTCATGCAGGTTCAAGTTCCCCAAAATGCCGTTCCTTAGGTATGAATTTGAATGTGAAGGGTCAACATGGAAAAGCAGGATATCCTCTTAGGGGCCATCTGCGTAGCAGTTACTCCTGTTTCGTATTTTCCATACACTTGAGTGACCATTTCCTTTTTCTAGTGCATTTAGATTATACAGTTTCCTTTTGGATATGAAACTGTGCCAGTATTATTGAACAAATATTTCTACAATTTAATGAGAAAACATGTGGCTTAAACATCTAAGGGAACATTCGAGTTGGCGCTCTTTCAACTGTAGTTTTCAATATCCCTAGTGCTCTACCAGAAGGTGCCAGCTGACGAATTGCTCTTTTCATCACCCGACCTTGTGTGCTTTGATAAGAAAGAGCAGGGTGTGGTGGTGACAACCGAGGACACTGTCAGCCACCTCTGAAGAAGGAAATGGAATCGCTACTGTGACAAATGAAAGTCAGGTTTGCGGCTGCCACTGGTTGCTTTAATTTTTCTCAAGAGGGAGTTGGTTATTTCCTGTCATGCAAGCGGTGCGTTGTTGAAAGAAACAGTTTCTCCAAATGTTTATAATTTTTTAAAAAACAGACTCACGGCCTCGGACTCTGTGCTGACTCATAGCGACCCCCTGTGGGTTTCCGAGACTATAACTATTTACGGGAGTAGAAAGCCCAGTCTTTCTCCTGAGGAGCTGCTGGTGGTTTTGAACCACAGACCATTCAGATTGCAGCCCAACATGCAACCAGGACACCACCAGGGATCCTATGTTTAGAATAGTTTAGCAAAAAGAACCAGGTTACAAATTTGCATACCTAGCAACAAAGCCCCCGTTATGTATTAGAAATACACAAATTTTTAACAGGGCTAATTTCCAGATGGATTGTTTATTTCCTTCTATTTTCTGCTTTCACCACCACCACCACTACTTACATATTAACCTTTTATGATCATAATTAAAAAATGATTTTTTTTTAATTCAACATCCATCAGAAATGAAATCTCTCTTTTTTTATGTTAAATAAAGTAGTATCAAGAGGCACAAAATGAAGTCCGGGACGGGGCCAGAAAGCCTTATTTAATAGGCCACCTTGGATAAGTGATTGAAAATGCTGGCACTGGGTGTCTCTCAAAAGCTAGACATAGTACTGGACACTGGTGGCCTCTCAAAGAGGAGAATTCACCCAGAGGACCCAAGCTCCCATTTGCAGAGCACTTCAGACTTGACGACACTTTTCAATTCAGACTCAGCGTACAAATGAACACATACAGCTTGTAGAGTGGCTGTACAAGTGCATGGAAGAGTTCCAGCCAAGACTCAGTCTTCTAACGTTTTATCTTTGCGCTCAGCCACATGGCCTCCACATTTCTACTGTAACTTACAAAGACAAACTCAGGAGAAAAGAGATAAACCCGGTTCTGCTGCCCCAGGGGTTGGAGCTGGCCCCGGAATGTGTGGCCTGAGCTTGGAAACTGACTGCAGGGAGAATACCCAGCTTTGGTGGGGAAAGGGGGGGTTGTCACTGACCTCTCTGTAGGAGCCCTGGTGGCTTAGTGGTTACGCGTTGGGCTGATAACTCCGCATGTCAACAGTTCAAAACCACCAGTGTCTGCAGGAGACAGAGCTTCCTACTCCCATAAAGAGCTATGGTCTCAGAAACTCACAGTGGGCAGTTCTACTTGTCCTCTAAGGTCACTCGTAAACTCGATGGCAGTGAATTTGGTTTGTGCTTGTCTCCCAGGTTGTAAAACGGGTGAAAAGAGCACCTACCTCATAAAGTGGAAGTGAAAGGTCATAAAATAACACGCTTGGCACGATACCTGGCACACGGTGAGCTCTCCATAGTCGTTAAGGAGCCCCGGGGCTGTGGGGGGTTAGGCATTGGGTCTCTAACCGCGAGATTGGCCATTCAAATCCACCAGATGCCCCGCAAGAGAAGAGGAAGCTGTCTGTGTCTGGAAAGACTCACAGTCTTGGAAACCCTCTAGCACAGCGGTTCTCAACCTGTGGGTCGTGACCCCTTTGGGGGGTCAAATGACCCTTTCACAGGGGTCGCCTGATTCATAACAGTAGCAAAATGACAGTGATGAAGTAGCAACGAAAATAATGTTATGATTGGGGGTCACCACAACACGCGGAACTGTATGAAAGGGCCGCCGCATGAGGAAGGTCGAGAACCACTGCTCTAGCAGGCAGCTAGGAGTTGGAATTGACTCAGGAGCGATGGGTTGGGTTTGGGGGTGCTATTTGTAGTTTGGGGTATATCTGCCTATCTGTGACTGTTTGTCAAAAGAATCCTTGGTTGTACCATGGATTGAGCATTGGGTTACTCACTTCAAAAGTCTCTGTCACTCTGCAGGAGAAAGATGAAGCTGTCTCCTTTCCTGGAGGTTGGCAGTCTTGGGAAGACTCCCAAGCAGTTCTGCAGCAGGTCCCTCTGAGTTCAATTGGCTGGAGGGCAGTGGGCTTGGTGATTTCGTTTTGGCTAATATGTCAGAGGATCTGACAAGCATACAACGCTTACTATGAGGTCTGGTGAAGAGTGTTGTGTTGACCCTCTTCCGTTTGCCGTTCTCTCACTTACTCTTCAAACAAGTATTTGTTGAGCTCCCTCTCCGAGGTCAGATCGCTCTCTTTCCAGAGTGCGGTTATGAATACCGTGTTGCAGAGCCCAGGGCCTAGGAAAGGTGCTCGGGAGTGGGGTTTAAAAAACTCTTGCCACAGGTTCCAGCCAGCTTACATGATGGTGAGAAAGATCCAGTTGAGAAAGGACAATGGGCTATCTTGGAAAGAAATGATGGAGAGGCCAGTGTCCTGAGAAGGTGAGCGGGTCTAGCTGCTGTTGTAATGAGTGGGACGTAGTGAGGGTTTTATAGCAAACAGGTATGGAAGTTTCCATCTAGTGGTGTATGGTTTCTCTTACAATATAGGGAGCAAAATCAAACCCACAGCTATCCAGGTGATTCCAACTCAAATCTTTGTGGCAACAGACTGCATCGTAGCCCAAGGCCTAACTCACAAGGCCACTGGGACTCCTCACAGGGAGCAAAGTGGAGCGTCATAGAGGCAGGCCCGCGTGATGGCCCATCTGAGCTGACGGCCATGTATTTGTGGCACGACTTCACATGTGGTCCAGAGAGAGTTCTATATTCCACCTGATCCCCAGCACTCCGTCATCCGTATCCCAACTATGAAATGGGAAATTCTAACGACGTTGTGATGGTCTGGCCCTGCTTTGGTCAGCTGAGTCTATGCCATTGCTTCTAGATTTTCCTCACAGAGTGAACCATGAGCCCGAGCACCCCACCCCTCCCTGTGTTCTGTGAGTCATACACACCGAAAGGCATGTGCAGCAATGACAACAAGTGCCCCCCCTACCCCCCCTGCCTCCCTGTGTCCCAGCCCAGACCACCACTACCTGCATCGCATGAGTGGTCATTTGTGACAGAAAGACAGCTGTGGCTACAACTAGGCCATTTTAGACAAGACCTAGAGGGGTTCTCCCTCCTTGCTCCCCTTACCTCAGGGGCACACATAGATTACAAGCTTCCATATCTTCTGGCTCTCTCCCTCCAACCAATGGCCTGCTAACCTCAAGTTCAGCAGTTCAAAGCCATTAGCTTCTCCAAGGAAGAAAGAGGAGGTTTTCTACTCTCATAAAGAGTGACATTCTCATGAGTGAAGGGAGACATCAGTCAGTGTAAGACGTGAAAAAAATAATAATAATTTACAAAATATCAAAGGTTCATGAGGGAGGGAGGGTGGGGGAAGGAGGGGGAGGAAATGAGGAGCTGATACCAAGGGCTCAAGTAGAAAGAAAATGTTTTGAAAATGATGAAAATGATGATAGCAACAAATGTACACATGTGCTTGACACAATGGATGGATGTATGGATTGTGATAAGGGCCATACGAACCCCCAATAAAATGATTTTTTTTAAAATAAAGAGTGACAGTCTCAGAAACCCACAGGGGCAGCTCTGTTCCCGTCCTATATGGTCACTGAGTTGAAATGGACACTCCACAGCAGTGAATTTAGTCTTTTTGTTGGCTATGTGAAAAAGAACTCTCTCCTTTTCTCCTCATTTTGAGCCCTAACACATTAAGCTTTATTTTCTGTTCTAGAAACAAAAATCTTGGTAAAGACCAGAAAGCTTTAGGGGTACACAAAAGTCTTCCCATGGGTAAATTTAAAGTAGATCGTCTTGGGCAAACCTCCAGACACTGAAGTGGCTGAGATACCACTTTCCATCCATTTGTTCACTCAGTGAATAATTACTGAGGATCTACTATGTGCCAAAGGAGACCTAATGGTTTGGTGAATAAGAGTGTAGCTCTTAACTGAAAGATTAGTGGTTCGGATCCACCAGCTGCTCAGTGAGAGAAAGAGGAGGCAGTCTGCTTCCATAATGCTTGACCACAGGGAACACTCCATGGAACGGTTCTACGTTGTCCTCTGAAGTCATGAGGAGTCGGAATTGACCCGAGGATAGGAGGTCTGGTTTCCTATGCTCCAGCAGTGAAAAGAAGACAAATAAATCAAAACTCCTGTTTTTAAAGGACTTCGTCCCTTAGCCAACATTCCCACAGTTTATATTCTCAAATAATTATGTTTGAGGGCAATAATATATCTCTAAAGGGTCGCCATTATTTTGGCTACCGGTACCAAAGGATTGTTACTAATCACATTCAAAAATCATTTTCACAGGCAAACAGATTACAGTCCCCCAGGGATCATTTCTTAAAAGATAAGGGTTGATGAATACACTGGAAGACGAGCCGTCTCTGCTATCAAATGTTCCCTTAATTGAGAATTGCCAAATATGGGCAACATGATTTCAAAGAATTATAACCTAACTCGAGACTTTTAACACAAACGCTATTTGGGGCCTAATTTAATTTTTCTTCGGTGACTCATGACTTCTCAGAATCTTACAAGGCTTCAGAGTCAATTAGTTTAAGCTGCAATTATTAATTGGAAGCTCAGAAGAGTCTCGCTGAGGAATTCTGCCTGGTTGTTGTTTCAATTTCCATTTTCTCGGCCTGTGAAAACCAGGGACGCCACCCGAGAGGCTGAAAGAAATGGGAAGCCGTGGGTTTCTATTTCCGTTGTTTGGAAACGACTAATTGAGTGATACAATGGGTGGATTTCAACTAACCTTAATAGTTTGATCAATCAGAAACACCCACTATATGGAAATTGATAATCAGACACGTCATCATCGTCTCGTGGCAGGAATTATTCTCTTATGGTATTTGAGCTCCTTTTTTAGCTGCTATCATCACCTGAAATCCCCATTGGCATGACTTTTTTAAGTGTCTTAAATAGAAAAGATTGCGAAAAATGAATACTTAAAGCTCTTTGAAAACTAAGTGAGAGGCTCTGGCAACCATTTTCCATTTTCAATGAATGGCATAAATAAGAGGAAAGGACAGCTTGAGGTGATTTAAGGATAATTAAACATATGAAAATACAAAAACTTTGGCTGAAGCATCGGGCAGTTTTTCAATGTGGAGTGGAATTGAAAATGTTAAAGTTGTCCAACAGCAACCAGATTGTAATACTCTTCAAAAATAACACAAGGGACCGTCTGAACCCCGCTGGTCTCCCTTGTTCAGGTAAATGCCGAGTGGCAGGCCCAGGTGTGCATCCCCCTAGGCAGGGCTTGTTCCCCATCCTCCCTGAGCATGCATGTTGTACCATAACCTCATGCACTTCCTTTAGACCAATAGAAATTGATTTTCATTATTTTCATGTGAAGTTCATGAAAATTAGACTCCACGAGGAGAAGGCCCTTTATCTTGTTCTCTACTATGTTCTAGTGCCAAGAAACATGATTTGCACAGCCTAGGGGCACAACAGATACTTACTGAGTGGATAGAGAAAGGACTTACGGCGTTTCAAAAAAGGGCTCACAGCTACAGATGGCATCTTCTGCTTTTGTTAGTGTTATGAACTCTGCTGGCCACAGTGGCTGAAGATGTTCCCATGTTAAGAAAGTTCTTTAAAGAAAAGTTCAGTCAACCTTATCTGCATGGAGATGATCAATATTGTGTGGTACCGGTGTTTGTACTGAAATATTCCATCCAATTGGATGAAGGTAGACCTCAGTGTTATTTCCGCCAACGAGATCGTCTTCCTGTTGTATTTGTCAGATGTCACCAGACAGGAAATGATCATTCTGTGATATAATAAACACTATATGTCCATCTTAAAAGAAAACCTGTGGGTCACAACAGCCAATCTGCAATAAAGCGTGGAGGCGGCCTGGGACCAGAAAGCCTCGGGGTCACCGTGTGTCAGGGTGATAGCAGCTCCCCATGCTCACCACCACAGCGTATTATCAAGCAGAAATGCAAGAAAAGCAACTGATGGTCTAAATCACTCACCCATCCAGTGTCCCTCATTATCCTGGGCTGGTGCCGAAAGGTTAACACGCTCAGCTGCTTACTGAAAGGTTGCCGGTTCAGGTCACCTAGGAAGCAAGTCCAGGTGATCTCCTTCCAAAAAAAAAAAAAGAAACCATTAAAACCAGTTTGAAGCGGACTTGTACTGTAATAACATAAATGGTGTCACCATGAGGCTGCAACTGGCTACATCCCTAGTTCCCTTCAACTAAGTCCCACTCCGCCCTTATCATCACTGTGATGACCCAACGTCTCACACACACACACACACACACACACACACACCAGGGAGAAGGGCACCCCATATGTTTCTGGCAAATCTCAATAGCATTCCTGGGTTTGTTTGCTTTCCAACTCTTCTTGAATAACAACACACGGTTTGTTTAGTTTTGTTTTTCTTTTTTTATTGGTGATAGACCCTTGGGTTCTAAAGCTGTTTAAATCTACAAGGTGAGTTCAATGACTTCCAGAGCCAGTTTAGGCACATTCTGCCTGGTTTTCCTTATGACAGAACTGCCTTCTTGCTTATGCCTTGTTGTTAACCCTAACATGCCTCTCTTGGCCGAAAGTCGTCAAGAGCTGTCGTCATGCAGTGAACCTCCAAAAAGTTTGGTTGCTTTTAAGGAAAAAAAAAAATTCAGAGTTGGGGCTCCTGCAAGAACCTGAAATTCAGTCTAGGAGAAATCTGGTTACCAGAAAATCCGATACTTTGGAAATGATCTCAGCCTCCCAGGGCTGCAAATCGTGACGGCAAAGCTGGAAAAGCAGATTCTTGGCATCTTGTTGAGTGGGCTTGGACCGAGTTGGGCTGAGACACGTGCAACTGCAGCATGCATTGGGGTGTGCAGGGAAGGGGGCGGGGGGACTCATGAACTTTTCAGGGTGAAGGACCTTAAACTTCACTGAACTCCTGAACCCTGCGCCCGGGTGCGATTCTTCTGACATTTTGAAGAGTGGTTCTGGGTAGACTCCAAAGAGCATGCTCCTCACCCTTCATTTTTAAACAGTATGAAATCTGTCGTCGGAATCAGGTCATGAAGAGGGCAGACTGCCACTTGTCATTACTGAGAGTGAGGTTGTCTAGGACACTAAAGAGGCTGGGCAGGTCTTGCTTTTTTTTTTTTTAACCAGCGCTGTGGACTGGCACTTTAAGAGAGAGATTGATGTCCATGCATTTGGAAAGGTGGCCGCCCGTGTATGCGTGGATCAAGGGGCCCCTACACTCCGTAGCAGAGTGATGATTTGACACCCATCCCTGCTCCTTCTTACAGGAAGACTGATCATCAAGAATGACTGGCGGGGCTTTATTTGCAAAGATGAAAAGTTTAAAATCCTTAGCGCCGCTCACGAGGGAGCCTGGCTTTTCTCATTAATTCCATCACGATGAGGAAACGGCATCAGTTCACGGGAGATGTGGGCATGGGGCTGTGCCTGCTCTGCTACTTGTCATGAGTTTTATGAAGTTGGCTTTTTTTCAACCTTTTGGCACCCTGTTTCTCTGCTTAAACGCTGAGACTCACGATAGGAGTTATTAACTCAAGTATTTCGTGGAGGGAGCTCAAGTAGATAGAGTTTCCCTTTGACTTTTATACCTTTGCTCTCTTCCGTTGGTCCCCCGTGTTAACTGCTGGGGACTAAAGGGGCTCTCCGCCATGGTCACTGCCTTCGAGGAGTTAACAGGATGAGAAGGACAAGCAAGTGTCAATGCAGACATGGACGAATAATTGCTTTGCTGCCTCTAAGCTGGCTGTGGGGTCGGTGTGTGAGCTCCACGCTGAAAACTAGTCAAGACTGAAAAGGTCGAATAAGCCTTTCCGCCCAAGCACTTCCTTTCTCCGTTTATCCTGCCACATCTCTCTCCAGCTACCCCCAAAGTTAGGCTTCCCCATGACTCCCCTCCTGTAGGAGAATCTCACGCTGCGGACTGTGCTTTCTGCCTCCTCCCAGCAGGACCTCTTCACCTGGCATTGTCTACCTCATTGCCAACGAAGCCAAGCCCAGGCAGTCATGGGTGCAGTGAGTAACTTTGCAGATGCTACTTGCTCTTTGACGATGTGGCCACAAATGTTTATTGAGCGTGCCATCTTGCGTCCTACCCCTTTGCGGAAAGACACTTCTGGCTCCATCAACGGTGAGGGCAAAAGTGGATCATTGCGTTTCTTGAGAATGGAACCAGCACCAAATAACCTTTCTGGTGCTCGTTTCCCACCTTCTAATGTCTAGGCAGTTTTATGCTAAAATATTTCAGACCTATAATGATTAAAGTAGAACTCAAATGTGGTGGGGAGAAATGGAAAGGCCAATCCTCAAGTTTATGGAATGGCAAAAGGCCCGGAAGCACTAAAGCAATGTTGAAAGAGGACCGAGGTCGGAGACTCACACTTCCTGACTTTAAAGCGCATGACACAGCTACAGCAATCAAAACCTCCTGGTACGGGAATAGCAGCAGACACATAAGCCAATGGAATCTCAATGAGAGTCTAGAAAAAACCCAGATCAAAAAACCAACTGCCCTCCGGTCCATTCTGACTCATAGCAACCCTCCAGGCCGAGCAGCGTTTCCGAGGCTGGAAATGCTCCTGTACTGGAGGAGACAGCTTCCCCTTTCTCCTGCCGCGGGGCTGGTGGTTTTGAGGCGCTGACCTGCTGGTTAGCAGCCTAAAGTGTAACCCACTATGCCACCAACGGTCCTATTAGAATCAAGTCCAACATCTCTCATAGTCCGTTGATTTTGGACAAGGATGCTGAGTTCATAATGATATGGAACAAAGGAGACTCGCCAATCAATGATTATTCGGAAGATGCAAAAAAGGGAACAAGATCCATATATTCCATATACAAAAGCCACATTCAATGTGACCTGCATGTGCCAACTAAGACAATACCATTCGTAGAAGAAAACACAGAGGCAACACTGCTGGGCCTACGACCTTTTACAACTAGTGACGC
The DNA here is from genome assembly GCF_000313985.2 of Echinops telfairi. Classification (NCBI taxonomy): domain Eukaryota; kingdom Metazoa; phylum Chordata; class Mammalia; order Afrosoricida; family Tenrecidae; genus Echinops; species Echinops telfairi. The sequence continues at coordinate 34,126,203 of NW_022107431.1, read as the reverse complement.
GATTGGAGACTCAGTCTCCTTCACTGACAATTACGTATTATAAAATCATCCCTAATTAGAATAGGATTTAACATTACACAGTCATTAGAAACATTTAGAAAACGCATAAAAGACATGTATTCTAGGAGGAAGGAAAGAGAAAGGGAAAATAGAGAAGGCCAATGGGGAATGTGCGCAAAAACTCTTAGTGACCCCATAGGACAGGGAATAACTGTACCCAGGGGTTTCTGAGACCATAACACTGGATGGGAGTTGAAAGCCTCATCTCTCTCCTGCAGAGCAGCGGGTGGCTTTGAACTGCTAACCTTGGGATTATTAGGCCAATATGTAACACCCTATGCCAGCAGGGCTCCTGGTGGGGCCATGGGAAGCAAGTAAAATCATACTCTCAGCCCACATCTCCAGGAGCAGACTTCCCTGCAGGTAAAGTGCTAGGTGACATCCAGGCTTGCCTCAGAAGTGGTTAACGGTGAGGCCTGCGCGCATCCTGCCACAGGTTTATTTTGAGCAGCCTGTTTGCCCAAGTACTTCCCACTCCTTCTGTTTCGCAGCGTTGCCGTCCCGCTTGCTCTGTGTACACAACGAAGCTGTCCTTTCCAAACCAAAGTCTGTGGATTTCTTTGTGTAATACCATAATAATCAAATCAAGTCACTGTCAGTAATACATGTGGTTTCAGTCGCAAGATCCACAAGTGATTTATTATTCACTTCCTAATATTCCATTTGTATGTTTAGCGAGAGCAACAGGAAAGTTACATTCGTAGAGCCACTTCCAATTTTTGCTATGAAATTACTTCTCTGGGTTTTTTCTAGTTTTTTTTTTCCAGTTGTTTTTTCGGTTCTTTGAATATTAGGTTCTTTCTGCCTCCGACGCTCCTATTCAATGATAGAATTGTAATCTTCAACCTCTAAAATCTGTATTGATTTTTAAATGCAGGAGATTGAAATCTCTTTTGTCATTTTTAATGATTGTTAAAATTGTTCAAGAGGGAGAAATCTGAGAGCCGCTGAGTGTTGGCATATCACCGTATCCTGTCAAAATCGTGTTCGGCGCTGGCCTCTCTTGTGGAGACCCCTCCTCGCCCTTTCCTGTCAAGAAAGGATGTGGTCAAGTGTCGTGACCAGAGCCTCACCTTCAGTCCCTGCTCTGCGCCTTCCCACCGTGTGGCTTTGGCTAAGCCTTTCCAAACCCACTGCTTCATCTCTAATGTTCCTCTTAGTACCTGCTTGAGACCCGTGCTGTGACGATAAAGTGAGAGGACAAATATAAAGCACATAAGAGGTACTCAAGTTTCGTCTATCCCCCCTATGCCCCAAACCCTGTGCTTGTCGTGGACTGAATAAATGGAATAACAGGCTAGGTGTGGTTGTTTCGGGTTAAGTACCCAAGTATGGACAGGTTAGGGCCCATGCAAGTGTGCACTGCAGCAGTCACCTAAGACAATTCTTTCTCCTCTCTGATCTAGCTCAAGGTGGAAAAGATATAGTTTTCCCATAGTCTGTTAGTGGTATGAGTCTTACTTACTCAGAGTTTGATCCTTGAGAATGTCCTACACCAAGGATTGTAGATGTAATTACTGCTAAGTGGAACTGCGAGACATAGAGAGCCATAGGCTGAAAGAGACAAATCTCAGTGTCCACAGAAGCATCTCTAACTCTCTGCTGACTGGGGGGCGGAGGGTTACATTTAACAAGTTCAACTCCAGTCACCTATCATGCCCATTTAATTCAGCCCAGCATATCACACAAGTGAAATATAATCCAAGCAACCTTATAACCCAGAAAGAAAAGGTGCTTTGTTTATGATGCGCCTCATTTCCCAAGGAAAAGGCATAAAGGGTCCTTTTCTGGATATCTTTGGAGGTTCAAGTCCCAGGGCTCTTCCAAGGGGTAAAGTTAGTTCTAATCTACCCACCATTGCACCAAAGATGCTGCTCAGAATGACTTCAGAAAAGAAAGGAAAACTCAAGTTTTCGCAGACAGGAATCATTTGCTGAGTTAGATGCTTAAATCTTCCGTGCTCTGGAAAATCCATTCAGTTCAAAATTTACATGGTTGTACCTACCACGAACAAGGGAATAGGCTAAGAGCCACAATGAGTCGGGAAAAAATAAAAGCTTATACCTCATCACTTCCTTATTTCTTCCATCAGTAAATGCCCTTTTAGCCAAGTACCATACTAAAAAGTGGCCCTGTCCTAACTGGCTCACACTAGTGTGCACAGCTAAAAACATCATGAGAACAACCCCAAAGCATCGGGAGGACTCAAAGAAGGATCCAAATGCGTCGGACTCGGGGGTCAGAAGGAAATACTTGAGGTGGGCTATTGAAGAGTAGATGGATGGAATTTTAACAGGTGGAGACAAGGAAGATGGGAATTTGTCTAGATTCGGAAGCAGAAAACCAAAGGGGACAGACTCAGCAAGAACAGTGGCCTCTTTGTCTACAGGGGACTTGTGGGAAATAAAAATGGAAAATGAAGTTGGCATCATAGTGTGGAGGCCAGAGTGCTGGGGTAAAAAAGATCAACTTAATTAAGCAGACATTGGGGAGCCACGGAAGAATTTGGAGCAGAGGACTGGTGTGGCGTAAGTTGTGCTTGAGGACTAAATCTGTCAGTGTTTGTGGGGCTAGAACAGAGAGAAAGACGAGACGCCATGAGAGGTCAGGCCACTATTGTGGGCCGGGGTACCCAGGGTGAGGAGAGGATTACATGAGCGGTACAACATACACCAGGAAGGTTTTTAGTGACACAGACCAGTCTACAGATCTCCAGATAAAAGGCCACATTTATTTTAAATAAATGCTGAGAACTAGGGAGTTAATGCAACAGTTCCTAACCTCTGGAGACCTAAAATCAACTGAAAGTTTGGCTACCTCAATTTGCTCACCACAAACCATTGCCCTCCAAACGGAGCATTTGTTAAACATTTCAAACTCTGAGATGCGGGGAGTTCAATAAAACCACACTGTGCCTGGCACATATTCCATCCCTGGGACTAAGGAAATTGGATCTGCTTCTCGCTAATTCATTTAAATTTCATTCAAAATGTGATATTGAAAGACCTTTCTATTGCTCAGAGAGCTCAGAAGAGCTTGTTTTTCAAGCCTTTTCTCCCTGACAAGAGAATGATATTTTCCCAAACATCCCTGGACCCTGGAAGTTAGAGATTCATAATCCATAGAATCGGAATGGATAGTGTGGTAGGCAAAACAATAAGCTGACAACAGCACATTTGGCCCAAAGTCAGTGTATTGCACGGTTCAAGAAGACAAGACCTTGACCCTCCCCAGCCCTCTCCTTGCACGTGCCCATGGTTGATGTGGCAGGTGTGGGTGCAGTGAACTGGAAAAGTCTATGACTCAAGTCGGCCATATTGGTTTTCTCTTCGCTGTCAAGAACATAAAAGAAAAATGGCATGCAAAAAATATGTTAAAAAATAGAACTAAACAATATTACCCTGCCTTTTAAAAAGCTTTCCTGTTCCTCCTCCTCCTCCCACTCTGCGGCAGTATTGAAACAGAACTCTTCTCCTAGTGACAGTCATCCACAAGTCGTGAGTCTCTTTCCTCCACAAAGATGCTAATGACAGAGGGCTTTAATGCATCTCTTTTCTAGCCCTGGGTTTGGAGACTTTAAATAACTCCTCTGCTCCTTTAAAAAATAAATATATATATGTATATATGTGTGTGTGTGTGTGTGTGTGTTCCTTTTTAAGGGGATGGTGTGTTTTCATTTACTTTGAGTTTATTTTCTGGTTTGTCTTTTTTGGAGGAGATATTTGTTATTGTTGTCGATGCTGTTACATTAGGGATTGTGTGTGTGTGTGTCTATTTTATATTCAAACTAGTTTCCTTACTTGCTTTTTAAAGATAGAGCCTAAAAAATACCCAAGATGTTAAGAGATTAAATATGTTCTTTACCTCTGTTGACTTGCTTCAGTTTCAAAAGTCATTTCTGATGACTTTGTCTGAGCATGCACACTCGTGTGAGAACACTGTCCACTCTGACAGTGTTACAGCCCAAACAATATCCTGGGTGGTTACCAAGTTTCAACTCGCCGTAGTCTCACGTCCAGGTCTGTAAAACCCAGTTGCTGTTAGTTGATGTGATTCTGACTGATGGCGACAACATGTGTGTTCAGAGAACTGTGCCCTGTAGGATATCACTGGCTGATCACTTTTAAGTAGGTAATTAGGCCTCCAGTTAGCTGTTTGCGTCTCCCAGGGACTCCTCTGGGAATATATGTAGGAAGAAATCAACAAATATGTCCCTTTAATAAGCACTGATCATCTCTGAAAAGCTGGAATAGACATAAAAGTGGGCTTCAAAAAGTTAGTGGGGAAATGGAATTAAGGGCAGTGGAATGGAGCTTTTCCATGAATTTTTTTAAGCCCTCTTGTATTATTTTGTTTTGAAAGACTTTGGGGCATCTTTTTTTTTCCTCCATGACTAAAATGGAGATTTCATCCCAGAGATGAAACTGTAAAAGGGGAGCAGGGAGAGCTGAATTTTGAAGTCATGACAGCTGAGTCTGAATAATGAAAGTTGTTCTAAGGACATGGAAATAAATCAAAATGTTTAATGCTTGGAAATGTGCATTAGTCTTCTGCATAGACTGGCATCTTTAGCACCTAATCAGAAAGACTACAAAAGTCCACATTGTAAGATTTGCAAATCCATCAAAAATCCTTTCTACACTCAGCCTCTTTAACAGATTCCCCCCATTAATCCAATAGTCTACTACTGATAATCTCGACAAGACAACTGCATCTTAGAATGGTATTTTTAAAGCCACGTATATTCTTTCAAGAAAATTGCCATCCTGGATAACTCCACTAACCTGGCACATGTCAGGGATCCTAAAACTTGAGCTAATAAATAAGAAAGAAAGAGCTATAATAAGGCTTCTCAGGACATCTACCACAGAAAGAATTAACTTTTTCTCATTCTTTTTGAAGCTACTTTAATAAAACTAGAATTTCAGGCCGATTTGGCCAGCGTTCAGAATTCTTGGGATTAGAACCAGAGAGCACACAACAGAATGTAATGTAGTTCCATCAGCATGCTTGCAGAATGGGGTAGACCCTCAAAGAAAACTAACAGGAGCATTATCTCCAAGACCCTGGGAGCCTATAAGGAGAACCAGGCGTGCAAATATGAGTGATGGTTTGAATCATACAGGGCACACTTTGTACTGTTGTTGTTGTGTGTCTCACCAGATCTTTCTCCTTTGACTCAATGGGTGGGGTTGAATGCTTAAACACTGCACCACCAGTGTTCTCCTACAGCAGAGGTCAAAGGGTTGTAGAAGAAGGCACTGGGCCCTGGGACTCCATTCTGGAGGTTCAGAAATTAACTTCAAACACTAGTGTAGGCATTTTTGCAGCTTGCACTTTATAAATCGGCTGATCATTCAAAAATGGCACTGGATGATGATCTTTCTGTAAACAAATTAAAAGAATGTATTCCAATTAAATCCACTTTTTTTAATGGAGTTTCCATGATGTTCAAGATCATGCAATTGATACAAGTAGCTACAAAGGTTAGTTTCTGATCTCAGAGTAATTATTTACACCAACTATAATAAATACGAATTTTAAATCTTATAAAAAAGCAATAAAGAAAGTAAATGCATGGCTATTGACCTAGCAGAAAGATTGCTACAATAATTGTCAGTATCTGTGTTAATCACACAATACTTTAAAGGTTCAGTTGGATTAAGTCTCCAAAGCACTGGCATTTTCAGGGAGTTGGGCCTTCACGTTTCCTGGAGGCTAATTCTGCTCACTTTCACATAGCCCATGCCCATCAGGTCAATGAGGACACTCGTTGAGCCTCTAGGACAGGGTAGAACTGGCCCACAATGTTTAAAGGGGATCATCTTTCTGGAAGCTCCTCAGAGCAGCTGGTGGGGTCAAATGCCAGCCTTTCTGTTAGCAGCTGGACACTTTAACCACTTGGTCACTGGGGCGCCTTCCCCTTCACTTTCGCCAGAGCTACCAGCTAGTCAGCTTCCGGTACAGACTGGCCTCAAGGCACCAAATGTTCAGTAGATGGAAACAGCTTCGCCGTAGGGGTGTGCTTCTGGATTTGAGCTTTTTGTTTTTCTTCATCTCAAAGAATTGTCCTAGGTGTAAGGATCTCCTAGTATCAAAACTGATCAACCCTTATGAGAAAACATTCTCTGGACAAGGCACTCAAATGGAAAATAGATTTTCATTAACTCTTTTTTTATATTCACTATCAACTTGTGAAATTTACAAATGACCATAGGCAATATGAATGCAAACATAGATAGTGCAGAAGCGTTTTAACGTGTCCCTATTCGTGATACTCATGTAAGTGTTCAGAAACAAAGTGCACAGCAAGGGAATCTGGGAGTTGAGGTCAATGTTCCCTTCATCAAGGGGACTTCAGCAGTAAAACATTCTGCAGCATCTGCTCAGAATGATTCCCAATGAGAGTCTAGCCCGTAGAACAATAAGATCCAAACCACAAGGCCCTGTGAAGGTAACTGTGAATGTCTTTAAAATATTAGTTCGTAACTATGTAAAAGTAGTAAGCAAACAGCTTTACTAAGCATGTTGCTAACACTCTTGGTTTTCCCAAGAATTTATAGTTATCTGTAATTTTAGCTAAGGTGAGCATTTAATTTTCTACTCAGAAACTACCATCTCTTGATTCCTAATGATGAAAATAAATATGCTAGCTAGTCACTGAAAGTTCTTTTGGGAACAAATGTGTCAAATATTCACATTTCTACATTTCAAAATGCCATACCTACTGCTGTTTGTACCGAATGGTGCTTTTGGATTTTCTCCCCGCCACCACTCAGCTGTGTCTTCTGCTCCTTACAGTTTAATTTCCCTAGCTGCCAATTTCTGATGTCTTGTTGCTCTTACCTACTGCTGTTAGCTGCCACTGATTATACCCTTGTGATCCAGAGAATTTTCACTGGCTGATTTCTCAGATGTAGATCACCAGGCCTTTCTTCCGAGTCTTACCTGGCAGCTCTGATGAATCCAGAATTCAGTCGTATAGCAACGCACAGCTTCCACTGTCAGACAGGTGGTGACTAAACTTGAAGTGCGTTGTCTGGGAACCAAACTGGGGTCTCTCATGTGGGAGGCTGGAGAACTCTACCCCAAACCCTGAACCACTGTAACCTGGATAAACTATTGGTGTTGTCTTATTTTATTTTTTTTTATTTTTTTGCATTATTGAGTGTTCCTTCCCTTGGAGAACTATCTTCGGGTTTTGTTTTGTTTTGTTTCCATTTAGCGTTATATATGTCCTCACATAAGAAGATTAAGTAGTGTTGCTTGGGTGAGTGTACATCCAAACTCACTTTTCTGTTGTCTTCGTGTCTATTCAAAGATAACTGAGAAGTGCTACAAAGCTTATCAGAGCATGTTTGGGTGTTTTACAAAATATCTAACCCACCAAAAAACCTCCCTACCATCGAGTCTACTCTGGCTCACAGAAGCCAAAGGACAGTAAAATTGGTGCTTTGGGTCTGCAAGATGGTAACTGTTTACCGAAGCTGACAATTTCCGCCTTCTCCCGAGGAGCAGCTGGTGGATTGTAACTGGTTAGCAGCCCAGCGGGTAACCCATCACACCACTGGTTTCAAACACAACATTTACGGGGGCAGCAAAATATTTAGCAACAAGCTAAATCATATTTTAATACAATTTTTAAAAATCAACATTAAAGCAGAAAGGTTTGTGAAAAATAAAATATCAAATTTAAAAGGGTCAGGGGAAAAAAACCAATGTGGGGGAAGGTCAGAATCTTGCTGTGGTAGTTATATAATCTGGTGTCAATTGGGGACTTGAGAGGATTAAGTGTGAAGAGGTGGAGTCTAGTCTGTCAATCAGATCATAGCCAATTGAGGCTTCTGTGTGGGCATTCATTTCTCCCAAGAATTCTGGGAAATCTGGTTTTTCCTTCTTGGAAGCAGGAAAGACTCTTGGCTCTCTCCCTTGGAGACTCTATTGACAAGGTTGACTCCCTGCGAGACATCCCTGAGGAGAAGCCACATGACCCTACCCTGATGGAGCCCTGGGTGCTAGAGAAGTCACGTGGAGACCCCAGCCAGCACTGTGAGGCTTACAATACCACTGGATCCACAGGACTTCCCATCCACTAGCCTGTTATATTCCTGCATCTAGCGTCAGTGCATGTGTTTCGTGAAGCAGAAGAGGACTTTATAGATTGGTATCGAACATATGGGCTAATATCGGACTTATAGACGTGATCTGGACTGGACTGGGATGCTTCCTCAATATTCAACTGTTCTTGTATATAAACCTCTTTCTTATACACATATGTGTGTCTATGGATTTGTTTCTGTAGTCTACCCAGACTAACACACTTGCTGTTTTCTTCTTTCAATTTAAGAAGAAAACAAATGTAAACATAACACCTCCAGTTGATGGTATCATTGGGTCAGTAATGTTTTAGCCAAGTGGTAATTCGAACAGAGCAGAACTGCCTCACAGGATTTCCTCTAAGCCTTCAACCAAGGAGCTACTGGTGAGTTAAAGCCCGATGGCATGGTCACAGCTGCTTCATGCATCAGGGCTCACTTCATTTTAATGAACAGAAACCATTATTTCCCAGCATCTACACTGATCATGAGGAGCCTTGTGGCACTGCCTGGTAAGCATTAAGTTGCTAACTTCAAGGTCAGCGGTTCAAGCCCACCAATAGACCCTTAGGAGAAAGAGGAGACTGTCTACTCCCATAAAAACTTACAGGCTCCCTATGGATAGGTCACTGAGTCGGAACTGGCTCTATGGCCATGGGTTGCATTTGTCACTTTAAGTTATGTAACTACCATGATCCTAACCATGAATCTGCCTAAAGTATATTACCACTTAGAAAACTTACAATAATCCATGATTTCAATTTGCGATGCTTGTAGGAGAACGGTGAGGCTCTCTCCTCCTGTAAAGAGTTACAGTCTCAGAAAGCCACAGGGCCTGGTCTGCCCTGTCCTATGAGGTCGCCATTATGCTGATGGCATCTTTCTGTCATTCAGGGTGACCTCATTTGCTTTTATTATGTAAATACTGGCAAACACTGGGCCACACAGGAGATTTTCTAAAGAGAAAATCCTACAAACATTTAAAATAAAGGAATTTATTTAAAATATAAGGCAGATCGTCTCAGTGTCTCTGCCATCCTGAGCGTGGTGTTGCTCCGACTTCACCATGTCGTCTCATAAGACTTTTAGGATCAAGAGATTCCTGGCCAAGAAACAGAAACAGAATCGGCCCATTCCCCAATGGATTCGAATGAAAACCGGTAATAAAATCAGGTACAACTCCAAGAGAAGACATTGGAGAAGAACCAAGCTGGGTCTGTAAGGAGCCCCCTGAGGGATGGCACGCATGACCGCATTTTCCCAGTCTCAAATCATGTTGTGTTGCATTAAGACTTTCGTCCCCATCTGATCAAATGATCTTTTATTGGCAAATCTGATTTATTCCTTGTTATTTTTGCTTCCTCATCAAGTCTAACAATAAATAATGTAAGGCTGGAAAAAAATATATATATAAGGCAGATCATCGTACATGGAATACAGGTCCTCTTTTACATAACCACAATTAAGTGATCAGATGCACCAAATAGACTGTAGTCTCCCATAAATTATCCAGCTTTCAAAAAAAAAACGTCCTAACAATGCTGCCTATGAAACTGTTTCCTCTAATCCAGAATCCAGGTCAGGATCATACACTGCATTTAGAATTTACATTGAGAAAATGCAATGCAAACAGAATTATCTATTTGGTATCTACTATTATGAAACCTCAAGCTCAATTTGTCTTTCAGGACATCGATATTATTTCAGAGTATGGGCTAATTATTTTGTAAAACGTCTTTTAATTTGTGTTATTCTGATGTTTCCTCTTTATGAGATTAAGGCGATGTGCGTTTGGGGGAGTCAAAATACTACCGACACAATGTTGTGTTCTCCATGTGTTACATTGCCAAGTACCCAATGTCCGTATTTCCCATCATTGGCAATGTTCACTTGGATTACTCTCCAGTTAATATACACTCTGTGGGTATTACTTTAAGACTGCATGAGTATCTGGTTGCTTTCTTAAATTTTCATGTAACAATGTTAGTGTCCACTGATGAATTTTGCCTGAATCAGTTGTTGCTATGATAGTTACAAAATAGTGAAATCTTAACTACTATTTCTCTACATTGTTTGGTTGACACTCTGCAGAAGGGGATCTTTCGCTTCCCCTTGTTTATTTATGAATTCCTTACTCTTTGTATGAAGTGGTGGACTTTCATTTCAGTCAATGGCTTATAACCCACTCTTGCATTTCCTTCTTCCATAGTCATTTTGATGTTCAAATTTTCCCATATTTGGTCAGAGGGACACCCTTCAAGTTGTCTCCTCTGTCATTTATAAATTATCCCTACCTTTTCAAGGTCCGCCCCCCCCTCCCTTACTTTCTGTTATAATACGTTATTACAGTGTGTCTCACACTTTCTCTACCCAAGCCCTAGGACCAGCCATTTCACCAAGGTGATCTGGTACCATTTCATGAGGAAACAATTTTTAGAAAAGAAAATCGAATGGTAAATGTACTAACTGCTACCAGGAGTGGTTGTTCTTAGACATGCAGTGAAATGCACTTGTTCTAAGTATGTTGTTGTTGTGGTTGTTCTTAGACATGCAGTGAAATGCACTTGTTCTAAGTATGTTGTTGTTGTTGTTGTTGTTGATGATGATGATGATGATGTTAGGGGTTATCGAGTCAGTCCTGACTCATAGCAATCCTATACACAACAGAAGGAAACACTGCCCAGTCCTGTACCGTCCTCACAATTGTTCTTATGTTTGAACCCATTGTTGCAGTCACTGTGTATACAGCTCTGTCTTGAAAAATGTGTACACCTGGGGCCAGTTCTCAGCCTTGGTCATACCTCACCCAGCAGCAACATTAGATACTGCCAACTGTGCCTTATTCTTTACAATATCATCTTCAGTGGTCTTCTTGGAAATTATAGTCTCTTGGTTTTCTTTCTCCCTCATAGGGCTTCCATCGCAGTTTCCTTTGTGTTTTCCTATTCTTCTCTGTACCCTTTTAAGGTTGAAGTGCCCCAAATCTCAGCCTGATTTGTTGATAATTGTCCTCGGTTATGTTGTTCAGTGCAGTCCAGTCGGTTCTGACCCATGGCGATCCCACATACAACAGGATGGGGCTCCTCCCTTCCTCCTTTTTCCTTCCTTCTCTTCTTTCCAAGATTGATTTTGGTAAATGAAGGGGCCACTTTATTCTCAACTTGGCGTCACTACACTGATACAAATGAGTGAGAATCCACCATTAGAATGGCGTCCACGTGTTTCAATATGAGCGTGTGCCGAAACACCCAATTTCAGTTACCCTCCACTTATCTCAGCATGCACTTGCTTGCCTCTTGCCACACATGAAATCTAGCTTTGTTTAAAAATAAAAGTACCTTTAATCAGCATTTCCAGAGAACAGTGGGTTTTGCTTGCCCTCAATGATGGCTTTGTGTGCATCATGCAAGCGAAGTCATGAACTGATGTGGGCACCCCTGCCCCGGGGGAGTGCCACAGGGCGAAGGTGGCTCCCGCCCATTGTTGTCTTTGCTTCTGGCCTCCACTCTGATGTTCAGGCCCAGAGAGTGAAAACGAAAGATGAGAAGACGCATGGAATAAACCAAAATGGCTCTATATATGAGCTGTTTATTTTCCTACTGGACTGTTAAATTGACTCCAGGTCCAAAACTGGCAGCAAATGTCACTTATATGACCCAAGAGTGAGTCACCGAATTCCATCTGGGATAAAGTATACCTTGACAAACACTCCAATAATGTGCTTGGGCTATGTCTGGAAAATAGCCATGATGTTAACAGTCCAAGTTTTGAAAAAGCACATGTGGCATGAGTTTAAACTATCTCTACTGACAAGATCAGATTTTCACGGCCACCAATAAGAGAGAATGTGTGCCATGAGGAAGTGAGATTCCTCTCTCCTTTTAGGCAGCGGGATGGGAGTCTAGGTCACTTTGGTAGCTATATTATTGACTTCTTGCCATTGATCTTCCTAGGACGTTAGGAAACATCTTCCTCGTGCCTAAAATAGTGTGATCTCAACTCTTCTAATTCGTGTGAAGGATTTGATCAAACTAGAGATGGCTGAGCCCAGGCCCACGGTAGCAGATGAAATATTTCATTTTAAATGTGTGCAGAAATTTTTTTTTAAGTATAAGAAATTTTTATACTATGAGGCTAACTCAGAAAGCATTGCTAGTAGAGTTCTAGTTTATACATGCCTAGGTTTATTTTTTTTTAAAAATAGGTTCTCCCAGGTAATACACTTATCTTTAGTTCATTCAGGTGCCTTAAATACTAGTGGTTTTTGTTGCCATGGGAGAAAACAACAATTTTGGGAATGGGGCTAATCTAAAAATTTTAACAAAACTCAAATAGACATCTTCCCAAATCATGGAAACTTAGCAACAAGTTCACAGGAACACTTCTCCACACAGACCACAGTGTTTATATGGGTCGCGCCTTTTAAGGCCTGTTGGGAAGACATCAAAAGTGAATTCAAAGCAAGAGATGTTACCTCAGAAGGTTCCAGCACCTGTTTGGGGGATTCAAAGGTGATTGTGATTGATTTTCTCAAAGGACACAGGAGGATTATGGAGGCCTGTTGTGAAGGTTTTGATCAAAGTGAAAGCTGCAAGGTGGAGACAAGCCCATGCATCAGCGCGGTCTTGAGGGTAGCGAGGGCTGTCCTATGAGAACGTTGGGATACCTTACCTCATCCTCCTCAAGTCCCCCTTTGGGTTTTGCTTGCCCTCAATGATGGCTTTGCGTACATCATGCAAACGAAGTCATGAACTGATAGGACATCCCTGCCCTGGGGGAGTGCCACAGGGCGAAGGTGGCTCCCGCCCATTGTTGTCTTTGCTTCTGGCCTCCATGATGTTCAGTCCCAGAGAGGGAAAATGAGAGATGAGAAGACGCATGGAATAAACCAAAATGACTTTATATATGAGCTGTTTATTTTCCCACTGGACTGTTAAATTGACTCCAGGTCCAAAATGTTCCCAAGTTCAGAGAGCATTTAAATGGAACCTGATTTGAGTCTTAAGGGTGCCCAGACTGGTACTGTGAGCTGGGATAAATCGAAGAGGATAGAATTCTTTGGGAAAGTATTAGAGTGTTGGACGTACCACATGCTGAAGTAGATAAGTTTTTCTGTTTAATAAAGCATATAGATACTATTCTTTAATAAAACGTCTAGGCATTTTTGTTTAATGATGTGTATAGGTATTTTTGTTCCATAAAATATCTTGGCATTTTTGTGTAATAAAGTTTTCTATGATTGTAAGCAATACTTTGGGGCTTTCCAGCATGTAATACCAGCATAATTAACAAGGGAATGAAAATATTAATTCGTATATTTTATGCCTTCCAAAATTGTGTTCAAAAATGAACGTTTTAATAAATCTAAGGTGTGAGATATAACATTTTTGTTCTAGAAGAATCTCAGATGGTGCATGTAGTAGACTAAGAACGCAGAGAGAACAGTTTCAATTTTTCTCCTTTGTGATTTACTTTTCTAGAGAGGAAAATAAGGGTGTGTTATTTTTTCACATATATAAACTTCTGAATTGTGTTACTTTCCACAGATACAACACACTCGGGGGAAATTGGCACCAAGAAAAAGGTGAAAAGACTGTTAAGTTTTCAGAGATATTTCCATGCATCGAGGCTACTTCGTGGGATTGTACCGCAAGCCCCTCTCCACTTGCTGGATGAAGACTACCTGGGGCAAGCCAGGGTAAGTAAGCTGGTTACACCTTGGTCTCCCCTCACAGCAAGAGATTGCCCAAGATGTTGAGCCCCAAGCACGTGGGTGTGCAGTTCCCTCCTGTCACAGAGGAGTTCTGTGACTCTGGCTAGTTACTCAATAAGCGTAACTCCTACCTCACAGTATAAAATGAAGTTAGTAGAAGTGCCCACCCCCGAGGGTTGAGATGAAGATAAAGAGGTAAAGCATATATACATGCTTGATAGACTCAAGCCTCACATGCTCCCTATCCTCATTTTCAACTGTGCGAAGCAGGTTTGTAGACTGTGTAGAGTTACACTGCTGGACGGCTGGGTCACCAATGAGAGCGCAATGAAAAGGTCCCAAGTCACTGAATTCTCTAGGGGAACTAAGAGCGCTGACAGGCACCCAGCAATCAGCAGTGGTTCCACTTTGGGCTATTGGGACAGCCCAGCACCCTTTTCACCACTTTCATTTCATTAAAATAAGTTTTGTTAATATTACAATTGTTTGTGCAAAGCATCGATCTAGATGAGAGTGGAAACTAATGGGTGACCATCTAAAACAGTGGTTCGCAATCTGTGGGTGGAGACCCCTTTGAGGGTCTAATGACCCTTTCACAGGGGTTACCTGATTCATAACAGTAGCAAAATTACAGTGATGAAGTAGAATGAAAATAATTTTATGACTGGGGGTTCACCACCACATGAGGAACTGTATTAAAGGGTCGCAGTGTTAAGAGGTTGAGAACCACTGGTCTAAAAGAAGTGTCCATACGCTCTCTAACCCAAACGACTAAGGAATTTCAATTTCAAGAATAAACTACCTCGGTTTAAACCGACGTCAAAGTTAGTGTCTTATAGTCGCATGTTATCCAAGAAGAAATATCCACTACCGTAAAAACCAACTACAACCAACTGCCATTGAATCCAGTCTGATTTGTAATGCCCCAAGGGTTTCCGAGTAGAACAATGTTCCGTAGTTGTTTTCACTCCAAAGGCTGTTCTTCCAAAACCACCAGTGTCTTCAAAATGCTTAAGTATCTGCACCACCCAGGGACTCTTACAACTATGATCCCAAACCAAAAAGTACCAAACTCACTGCCGTTGAAATCAATTCTGACCTGTCGGGATCCCATAGGACAGAGCAGAACTGCTCCTGTGGGGTTCAGAGACTTGACTGATTAATGGGAGCAGAAGGCCTGTCTTGCTCCCAACCAACGGCTGATGGTTTCTAACTGCTGACCTTGCAGATTGCAGACCAAACACGGAACCACTGTGCCACCAGGGCTTCCCCATATACTGTGATAAACACTACTAACACATACTATGGAAAAATGGGAGCCATGGTGACATAGTGAGTTTTGCCTTGGAATTTTAACTGCAAGGTCAGCAGTTTGAAACCACTGCCCACTCCTCAGGAGAAAGATGAGGCTTTGTACTCTGTTAAAGATTTATAACAGGGGTCCTCAAACTTTTTAACCAGGGGGCCAGTTCGCTGTCCCTCAGACCCGTTGGAGGGCCGGATTATAGTTTCCCAAAAAACTATGAACAAATTCCTATGCACACTGCACATATCTTATTTTAAAGTTAAAAAAAAACAAATGGGGCAAAAACACCAGAGGGCCGGATAAATGTCCTCGGCAGGCCGCATGTGGCCCGCGGGCCGTAGTTTGAGGACCCTTGATTTATAGTCTTGAAAACCATAGGAGCAGTTCTACCCTGTCCTACAGGGTTATTGCCAGTTGGAATCAACTTGATGCAGTGCGTTCTTAGGGTTTTTATTAAGAAATGAGTAGCAGATTATGAGAAAAGCACTCATTCACAGCATCAGATTTACAAAAGGAAGGGGAAAAAATAAGTCATTCCTTCTAACAAGGCTGAAGCCTGAGAGTGGATGAATGTTTACAGAAGCAAGACTAGGCTCCCTTTCTACCAGAGGGGCCCTGAGAGAGCTGTGGATTGTTTGACTTGGGGGCAGTGCTCAACCTCAGAGGTAACCTGCTGCCCCTCATTCTCACACAAAGTGGAGGCCTTCCTGTGCCATGCCAAAGGGCTTGGGATATTCCTGTAGGGCATAGGGCACCAGTTCCAGGGTAGGAAAAGGAGAGTGAGGCGATCTTGTCTTGAGTCCGTGACTATGGGAAGAAAGGAAGGTGTGGGGGCAGGAACTATCATAGGTTAGAATCATTTATCTAGACCTTTATCGTCTAACTGAGGAGCCCCAGTGCCTGTCAGATAAGCGTTCAACTGCCAGTTGCAAGGTCTGCAGTTCAAACCCACTAGCAACTCTCTAGGAGAAAGGCGAGGCGATGTGCTCCCATAAAGATTTGCATGAGTAGCAACCCTATGTAGGGTCACTAGGAGTTGGAATTGACTCGATGGTCATGGGTGTGACTACAGTGGGGTAATATTCCTGGATTGGAAAGGTCTTTAAATGACTCAGTATTTTATATTCCTCCCTCTTCTGTTTCCTGTTACAGTAGTCAATTATAAATTAGGTCCACCTCAAAGAGATGAAGGTGCCCAGCAATTGTTTTGCCTTTAAAAGAACAGTTCCGTAAGTCTATAGAAGATTGTGATGTAGAAATTTGACCGTAATTTAGCAGACACCTGGCATATTCATGCTGATACCAAAAATGTTCCAAGGACTTCCTATAACATAGGATCTCATTTAATCCTCACAGCAAATCTCTCAAGTAGAATATATCAAGGTCGGCCACCTCTTTCAGATTGAGAACCTAGGATACAGAAAGGCTAAGGAACTTGCCCAAGACCCCACCGTTAGTACAAGAGATGGCCAACCTCAGAGCAGGCCATCTAATTCAAGGCCTCATCCCATTACAAACGTGTTATTAGTGAAGAGCAAGACGTGTTTTACTATCACCTGTAGCCCATAGAGTAGCAAGTTACAACATCAGCTTTTTGATGTTCCTTCTGTCTCAAGAGTAAATGTCTGCCCCTCTGATAGGATTCATCCGAGCACTCTTGTCTGTTTACTCTTTCAGCATATGCTCTCCAAAGTGGGAATGTGGGATTTCGACATATTCTTGTTTGATCGCTTGACAAATGGTAAGTCACTCAGAAGAATTCTATCCCTAAAGTAGGCTTCATTTCATGAAAAACAAAATGTATGTGCAAGATGTCTATGTGTTACTCTTCCTTCCTTCCCAAGTCTGATGTCAACTCAAGAAGGGCCAGCACAAGGAAAATTCAAGTCTGGTGAAGACTCAACTTTGAACTTGGCCTTAGCAGCATCAGGCAAACCTAAGAAGGCAGGAAGGGGCAGAAAGCTGGGTGACTGGAAATGGGGAGCCCACGGTAGAAATGTGGCGAGTAGAGACACATTGTGGGGATAGCAGCCAACACCACAGAACAATCTGTGTTCACATGGATGAATGGGAAACTGAGGCGCTCTGTAAACTTGCACTGAAAGATGTTGAAGAAAAAGCATTTTAGGCCGTTTCCTTCTGACCTTGATGATTCCCAAAGAAATTTGAGAACCACAAATTGGATTCTTCTCTTGCAGAATGCTTGAGCTACATTCAAGAGAAGGAAGTTCATTGTTAGTCAATGAAAAAGTAGGCACACTGAGGGCGGGGGTGGGGGGAAGTAATGGGGAGCTGATATCAGGGGCTCAAGTGGAAAGAATGCTTTGAAAATGATGATGGTGGCATATGTCCAAATGTGCTTGACACACTGGAGGAACGTATGCATTGTGCTAAGAGATGTAAGAGCCCCCAATAAAAGTAAGGGGGAACAAAGAAAGAAAAGTAGGCACACAAAAAGCCCATCTGACCAGGCCTGACTCTTGCAGGGTAGGGTGTTGGTGGGCGTCATTGAGTGAGCCGAGTCAGCCCCTTTATAGCTATTGTTCAGCTACCTTTGGCATTGTGAGATGATAAAGACCATGGAAGAGAGAGTGTAGAAGCTTAGAATACAGTGGAAAGGGAAAGTTGACATTTGGACATGTTTCTCTTTTGCAATTTTTCTATCTACAAAGGCTTTCCTAAAGAAAATCATACACTCATTATGTTGTTATCTGCCCGTAAAACAAATGCTGGTAAGTTTATGAAGCCAGTGTAAGTTATCACATTTAATATTGACCTTTTTCTGTCCCACAATCTACTGGATTTGTGCTTTCAGTCATTACAGATGTGGAGGGGACCACAAGTGATAGGGATCCTAAGGAGGGACCCTAAGGGAAAAGTAAAGAGACAACAGACCAGATATGCAAGTGCTCACCTCTTCCATAGAGTCTGGGACCAGAGAGTGGGCGAGTGTATGCTCTAACCGGTTTCTATAATCTTGGGTCAGGCAAGCCTGTCATACACATAAGTAACAGGAAGAGGATGTGCTGGGGCATACGGCACATCAGTAACAAGATGGGCGGGTTCTAGAGGGTCTGATTGCGGACAACCTTCAGGCAGATAACCTTCAAGCATGTAGTAATCAACCAGGAGCTTGTAAGAAGCATCTTAAGATTGGCATTATTACGGGGAACATTGTGGGCAATAACTTTCAGTTAGGAGAATGTGACCAGAATTCATCTCCAACTCGTGAGCTTGAAGGCCTTCCTCACCGGAGTCTGCCTCCCGGACTCCTAATTGTGAGCATGAAAACTGTATCCGTATACCGTCGCTTCCCAGTTCTCAGTTTCCCACACAGATGATTCTCAACCATTCTATTTGACCGGTAATGCGCACTAGAGAGAGATGCCAGCCTGCGACCCAGTCACAGTTTTACACTGTGGAAAACCACGTGCGCCAACAGGAATGAATCGCATTACCTTGCTTTCACTTTACTCAGTTCGTCTGGTGAATGAAATTCACTGTTAACCAAAAGAACTTAAGTGATATTTCTGAAAAGGTGGTATGATCGTGGCTCTCATGCAAATATAAATGAACACGTGTCAAAGATATTTACTTAACTCAGCTATTTAGAGATCCAATAAGATGCTACAGCTGGTTCAAGGGAGAATTCAAAGAATTCATATAAGCAGTATGAAATTCTGAAACGAATTTACAAGTACCTGCAAAATCCAGACTGTGGGAATCACTTGTATTTTCACCTGACTAGATTTGTTTACATATGTATGGGTAAAAATCACTGGGAATGTTGACAGTTTCCTGCAATTTAGAGAGTCGGGAAATAAAGCAAGACAGTGACAACTGCAGAGATCCATAGAATCGGGACCTGGAGGGATATATGTCATCAGCACCTGGTTCTCCACTGAAGACCAAAATGAGCCGTCTTCGTAGCTCCTTCCCAAGTCCTCATAAACTCCCCAGTGCTTTTTCAACTCAAAACCCATTCATCTTAAATAATAGCCTGTTTGGAATGCTCACGGGTTGTTTGTTAGGGCTTCAGTTTGCAGTTCTGTAGGCTTGATTATAAAATGTCGAAGGGTCAATTCTCCGCATGGACAGTATTTCATAGGAAGAATAGGCTATGCATGTTAAGCAACGTGGTGGCTAACAAACCCCTGTAAATGTAAGAGACAAATAAAAGGGACTGGAGGAACATTTCAAGTTACCGCTAAAGTTACACGTCATATACGAATATGCATGGCAATGGCACCAATTTCTGACAGGGACGATTACAGCTCTCAAGATGATTGATCTTTATGTAAGTCTAGGCCATGATTCTCAGTGTTTTGACAGTTAGTTATATAATGATATCGTCACTGTCAATTCTGTGATCTGATGTGGTCACAATGACCTGGTCTTTGGAACCTAACCATGCCAACACATGCCGCCAGGGGCCGAATCTCTATCCCTCTTCAGGATGTGTTTGAATCACCAATATTTCTGTTAGCAATCAAGCATCTCCCTGTTTGTACCACCCAGGGAACCTCTTCGGATCTGACCCCATTTTATAGCTCAGGAAACTGCAGGGGAGTTATAGAAATCACAATGTCTGAATCAATGTCACACATACAAACAGGAGAATGCCTAGGACCAGATTAGAGTAATGGCATCATATATAGTTAAATAACTTCACATCCAAAGGGGAAAAAAAATACTTAAATCCTAGAAGCGTCATTACAGAAACTTTGGATCTGGTTGCCAGTCTTAATATGTTCCTGGTGATGGAAATGAGTTCATGCTAGTTCCTGTTGTCTTCTAGGAAACAGCTTGGTAACACTGCTGTGCCACCTCTTCAACACCCATGGTCTCATTCACCACTTCAAGTTAGACATGGTGACCTTACACAGGTTTTTAGGTAAGTTCTTTCTTTCAAATCCTTACCTTCCACCCAGAAATCATGGCAGTCCATACTACTGCATCATGTAAATGGGGCAGGAATCATAGCGAGATGGGTGAAAACCTCAAATTAATCTAAAATCTCATCTTAATTTTAAAACATGGCTTTCCCATCTTGAATCATGAAGGGGGAACTGGTTAATTACTTACAACAGAGGAAGGCTGTATAGAAGGAAGCCATCAAGAGCATGTAACAAGGGGGAAAGAGCTGATACCAAGGGCTCAAACAGAAAGTAAATGTTTAGAAAATGATGATGGCAACATATGTACAAACATGCTTGGTACAATTGATGTATGGATTGTCATAAGAGCATAAGCAAATGTGGTGAAGAAAGCTGATGGTGCCCAGCTATCAAAAGATATAGCGTCTGGGGTCTTAAAGGCTTGAAGGTAAA
>NW_022107431.1:34087109-34104636 GCF_000313985.2 Echinops telfairi | reverse complement strand
TTTGTTAATATGGGTCTTGTTATATGCTCTCTCTCGGTTTTCTAAAAAAAAGATCATTTTATTGGGGCTCTTACAGCTCTTTATCAAATGACAGCACTGATTCCGATTTGATTCTTATTCATATACAGGGAATGGTTCGGGGCACATTTTTAAGGACCAAATGGCTTCTCTCTGCCACTTAGCCTATTTTTTGGCTTCTGCTTGCCACATGGCTGTGCTTTGAATTTGTAATTTCACTTAACTCCATCCCGAGGACAATAACAGCGATGAAGAGAGCAGGCTTGCAGGGTGCTTACAGATACTGGAGCTCCTCGAAGGATTTACATGTACTTTCACATTTAATCCTTCCATCGATCATGATTTTGAAACTATTATTATCCCCATCTAATAGGGTGTGCCCAACAAAGATAAGTGATAAAACCAGGATTAAAAAATAACTACAAAAGAAACCTGGTGAGTAAAACAACAGAGGGGGGAATCAAACCAAAAGCACAGAAATCGCTTACGGTACACCTGTTTCCAGAGACACGAGCAGCCTTAGGCTAATTTATGTAGCTTGAACAGAATGATAGTCACAAATGGAACTAGTTCTGATTTGTCAAAAGAGAGAGGGGAATTTTCAAATGATTACTACTTCACTAGGCTGTTAACCAATACATTAGGGGTTTGAGGCCATCCCCGGGCACTTTGGAAGGAAGGTGATCTACTCCAGAAATATCAGCCATTGGAAATCCTATGGAACACAGTCCTGCTCTGACTCTCGAGGGGTCACCTTGAATCAGGGGTGCCATAAGTCAGGTCAGCCCAACAGCAACTGGCAAAGAGGGAGAACACAAATAATTTGGGTATCCACCCAACAATTATTTGGCCAACAAAGTTAGTATCAGAATCCAGAGCCAACTCCATAGCCTGAGCTGAGCTATTATGGTACCAATTGTAGATCTGAACATACTTGGCATTCTAAACACACTGACTCCATCACCACCTCGGCCCTTACACTAGTGGCTTCTGTAAGGAGCAAACCCAGCGGCCTTACTATGTCTCCACTGGGTTCCAAGAGCATTCTTTCCTTGCCTTGCAATATATTAAAAATACAAAAAGATGGTAGCTTCACCGAATCTGGGAGAAATAATCCAAAAACTCTCCAGCAACTCAGTGCTTTGAATTCCTGCCTGGAGAAGCCCCAGATTTAATTCAATCAGAATGTGTTCATCCAAAGCTAATCAAACTCAGGATTTGTTAAACCGCCTTTGCATGTCTGTAGACTGATGCAACTGGGGCTCATTGAAAGGAAACCTTATTTATGGCATATTATTCATAAATGGCAGCAAACGTAAATAATTAACCTATGGTGTGAAATAAAGTTCTCCTTTTTCTACGTATTTATTTTTCCTCTGAATGCAAGCCTTCATGAATGCCAGAAGGAGTGATTTATGAAAGGGATGAGGAATCCCACGGGCCTCACAAATCCTCTCGTCTGTCTCCCTTCTGCTCAGCCCTCCTCAGCCCTAAAAACAGCCCAGTGGAACCACCAAGCTTGGAGTTCTTTTTAAAGGGTCCCAAGGCCTTATAATTGGGAAGAACTGTGTTGTTGTTATTTTAACAAAAAAACACCCTCAATAAGCCTGAATTAGTAAGCTCTTCACAGTTTTGTTTTGCTTTGCTTTAATTGATTGAGTTATCTGTTTCCCTCCTAGTCATGGTCCAAGAAGATTACCACAGCCACAACCCATATCACAATGCCGTTCACGCAGCTGACGTCACCCAGGCCATGCACTGCTACCTGAAGGAGCCGAAGGTAAGGCAAGGCCCCACTGCCTCCTGGGCCACCTGGGAGTGCCAAAGATAAAACCTATTTGCTGGGCTCCCAAATCACCCATCACATCAGAGGACCATTATTTTGGGTCATTCACCAGATGAATGCAAGTTATTTCAATTAAAGTTTCATATGAGCTCTAAAACGTTGATTATGTTCACGAGAGAATGGGAATCTTCTAAGGGTTTCTTTTTTCATATTTTTAAGACAGCATTAAGATAAAAAGAACTTTTTCTGTGGCAATTCACATCTTAAAAGCCTTCAAGAACCAGTGTGTTCACACAAAGCAGCTGGTGGGTTTGAACTGCTGACTCAAAGTGGAATTTATTACACAACTTCCAATCCAAGATGTTCCAATCTAACATCAACCTCTAGGTACACAAGTGTCAGACAAGCATCCTAAGGACAGAGCGTGTATTTATTTTCACATTTAATCCTACCAGTGACCATGATTTTGAAGGTAGCTGCTTCATCCCTATAAAAATATCCCAATGACACTTTAAAATTTCACACAATGGATGGATGTATGGATTGTGATAAGCACTGTATGAGCCCCCAATAAAATGATTTTTTAAAATAATAGTAAAATAAAGTCATTGATCAAGTGAAAAAAATCTGTAAGTCATCAGAACATTGTATTATATCACACAGTCATATTTTTAATTAGTATGAGATTTCTGTTTTCCTAGCCAACAACAACCCCCAAAATCACAGATTCTCACAGATCCCCCCGCCCCAAGTATTCATTACACATTAAAGAACTAAGCAGGTTTTGCAATTCAGTCCACTCCGATCTCCTTACAGAAGTGGAAATTATTTGTTGAATCCTTGAAATATGAAAGTGAATTGTTTTAAAGGTAGCCATCACTGAAGGAGCCCTCGGGGCTTAGTGGTTAAGCACACAACTGCTAACCAAAAGGTCGGTGGATCTTTAACAAAAGCTCAATGCACTCCATGGAAGAGAGATGTGGTGGTCTGCTTGTGTGCCAATCACAGCCTTGCAAACCCGATAGGGCAAATCTCCTCTGTCCTGTGAGTCAGAATGAATGAGCTCAGCATGCTGGCATCAACTTTTCCCTTTCTTTGCAACTTTTTCTGGGAGCAAGAGACTGATTTCAGACTCAGCCTTCTCCCTGTGGACCATACAGTCGTGTTATCAGCAAGCAGTGCCATGATAGTAACAAAACAAACAATAGCAGTGGGGAGAGGAGGATGCTTGGATGAGCCATACCACTTGAATCGACTGTCCTGGCCACATTGTCTCTTCTTGTTCTGATCATTCCCTGTGACTATCGCCCTATTGAATGTCTCAAAGGGTGAAAGGCTGGCTGGCTGGCTGGTGGGCCACGATGATTCATTTGCTTTGATCTAGCCTAAACCAATGTGAACCTATTCATAGAAACGCACCAACCAATCTCTCCTTCTGACTGTTTAACAGCTTGCCAGCTTCCTCACACCCCTGGACATCATGCTGGGACTGTTAGCAGCAGCAGCACATGACGTTGACCACCCTGGAGTGAACCAGCCATTTTTGATCAAAACGAACCACCACCTTGCCAACCTATATCAGGTAAGGAAGCCCAACAAAAATCCGGGCAGATTAAGTGACCTTGGACCTGGTGCTTGAACTTGCCCTTGGACTTTGACTTCCTTCAGGTTTAGCCTCTGATGGGGACCCCATCCAAAGAGCACACATTTTAAATAGGTCCAGGGTATCCCCAAGGGAGATCAAGCTGGTTTATAAGGATACCCTGGGAATTCTGTTTTCTCCAGAGTGGGTTTGAAATTCCCTAAGTCAAACAGGAATCCTGACCCAACTCTTACATGGCCTGAGAATTCCTCAGGCTCCATGGACTATCCATATATAATGACCACCCTATGCCAGCCCTTACAGGATCTCTATAGATTATCTTTCCTAGGTGCTATCTTAATTCAGACATGTCCTTGAGGCCATTGCTGAGCTGTATTTGCCCTTGAGTTAGTCAGATTCCAAAATCACCAGGTGCGCTTTGTGGTTATAACACAGCAGTATGAGTAGACGGGCCTGAAGAATTCTTATCTACAGAGTAGTGTCAGCCCTATTTCATAAATGAATGAGCCTCAGAATTTTCAACGTGATTCTTTAAGAACTTGGGGTCTCATTAGCAAACTCATTTAGTACAAAATTATTCAATGTGAAACCCACTGTGGTTGAATCCACTTCAATCCATACCAGCCTCATAAGACAGAATAAAAACACCCCTTGGAGTTTCCAAAACTAAACCTTTACCGAAGCAGACTACCACATATTTCTCTCACAGAGCGACTGGTGGATTCGAACCACCAACCTTCTGTGAACAGACAAGTGCTTAGCCACTGTGCCCTAGGGTGCCTTCATTCCTTATGCCGGAGTCACCAAAAGCATTTGCAGTAGATCTTTTGAGAAAAGTTCGTGCTGGAAAAATTCCTGGTGGATCCTCATCAAATACTGCATTTTATAAGCTTCTGCAGTTTAAGGGGGGGTCCCTCCTGCAGGTCCTCCTGTTCTAGGGAGGAAGATCTGACCAGAACACCCAGGTGACTTAAAATGAGATCGACATCAGTAATCACACTAAACAAGAGTGCGAACAAAACATAATGGAGGTCAGAAAAGACGAGAAATGGATTCCAACGATGGCCTCCTGGGACAGGGCTGGACCCTGAAATGTGAGTGGCATGTGGAGTCAGTGAGACAAAAGGAGGGCATGAGGGGCAGCGGGAGCTGGTGCTTTGGGGATTGACATCCATGTCCCGTTATTATCTCAGAAGAACTGAAAACGGGACATCCCTGTGGCCTTGAGTTCAGCAGAGTCCTGACATCCATACCCCTGCTCTGAGCTGTGTGTTCTGAGCTCATGGAGACAAAGGCTATGGGAGCTCATTTTGGTAAACCAGGCAGGTCAGTGACCCAGGACAGGGGCTGGGTCAGACAGTCTTCACTGTGCATTGACTGGTAGATGAGAAAGTGGCATAACCCTTTAGGTTGTCCATTTCAGGGAAGAATTTTTTTAAATCACTCTGCATAATACGTAAGGCGAAGAAGACCGCTCACAACACAGGAGATTTAAAAATCACTGGAAATGTAACCTGTGAGCCCACCAAGGGACTGTTGCCTGAGCGGGCTTTCAGAAGTGCCCGTGCACATTTATTTTTAGGAAAAGGTCATTCAATAGATTCATAGTGTTGAGTGAAGGAAAAAAGGAAGGAAAAAACGAACCATATAAATTCAAAATACATTCATACACGCACAGTCAACATGCATGCAGTAGAAAAAAACGGGCCGGGCATAGGTGGCTGCATGAGCACCCTGTGCGTGACTTGGGTGCAATTCAGACTGACAAAACGAAGATAAAAGAGAAGACGGCTTCCTCTCCCTCCTTCTGTGAGCTCTGCTCTTTCCGCTGTCATAAATAAGAAGGTGATTGCATAGCACCCAGCCTGTGCTTTTGCCCTGAGATAAAGAGTGTGCGGAACAGCTGGAGTGAAGGCCGGGTCAGAGAGCTCCCACCCATTGTCTGAGAATGGGTTGAACTGCCAATCAAGTTCAAAAAGAGCCATCAGAGCCACGCCCACCTCTCCATCAGACTGGACTCGGTCCAGGCATCTGGGGGGTGGAATGAGAAGGAAAGGAACATGGAGGAGTTAGAGCCAAGAATTTTCACTTTGTTCCACCGGCCCACACCAAACACACACAGACACACACACATACATTTAAGGATGAGATTATCAAGCAAGCAAAAGAAGCTTTAAATCAGATGCGATATTGGTTATTAGAACTGAAAAAGGATTACCTTCGGTTAGATTTAAAATAAAATAAATTTCCTTTGGATGGAAATCAGTGATTTGTCAACTAATGACAAAGCAAGCAATTTATACAGATAAAACAATTTCTAAAATAGTGTTCCATTAAACATACACTACATTTTATGTTATCTTGCATATATTCTATGATACATTGCAAGAAATGTATCCTTTTTCTTGGTAGTGTACCACAAGCACTTTATGGAGGTCAGCGTGTTTAGCTTTTTTTTTTTCCTTAATGATGCTGAAACATGAACACAACGTTCTCAGAACCAAGAGAAATGTTTCTTCCACGTGGTCCTATGACCTCTCCTCCAACAAGTGTCTGCAGAAAGGATGGATCACCTCGCAAGTTCTTCAGTAGGAAAAGTGTTTTGGATGGGGATGATTAAAATTATAAATGGGAGGCTGAGATTTGATGTTGGGTTTCATACAGTCCTTGCTGTTCAGTGTGGCCTGGTTACCAGTTGCCACCTAGCCCTGGCCCTGATCAGAACACCACCCTGCCCAAGCGACTTCAATTGATGTCCACTCTCTCAGAATTGGTGTCTGGGGAAGACATGGATAAAAAAATGGGGGAGCCCAAACCAACTGCCACCAAGTGGATTCTAGCTCCTAGTGACCCTATGGAACAGAATAGAACTGCCCCCTGGGGTTCCAAGCTGTAAATAGTTGTGGGAGCAGAAAGCCTCACCTTTCTCCCATGGTGGATTTGAACTGCTAAGCAGAGTGGCTCAATTTATAGCCGCCAGGACTCCTTCTAAACAAAGGAAAGTTTGTTTAGCAAAAGGCATTACATGAGGTGGTGCCATAATTTCTTTAAGGGCCAAGGTCTTGTGTCGAGCTCAAGGACCTCCGGTTCCCCCAGATGTTCTGGGCGGGGACTGTTGTAGCATTACCAAGGACATCACTGGCTTGATAGGCGGGAACCCAGCAGACTTCATTATCTCCAAACACTTTTGCTTCTCTGTTTCATGAGCAATTGAAAAAGAAAACAAAGGCTCTGTTCCTGGTGGTGTTTTTCTTCTGATTTCCTCTGTGTTGAAAAGGTGTCATTAACTCTGGTTCCTATTGTATACTAGACTCAGTTTATCAACATCATTCCAAGTAGTTTCATCAAAGCAAGTGTCCAAGAAATGGGGGCCGGGACATGGAGGGAGTGGAGATTAAAACAATTTAAAGCTTCCTTGTCTATAGCAACTCTGCTCTGTCAGATTGTCTTTGACAAATAGAATCTTGGTTTAATTTGAAAACCCCGTGTTCATGGTTTAGTCAGTGCCAGACGTGTTGTTATTCAGGAGCAAAAGGGCTGTTTTGTTCTTAGGGTGCATAGTACTTGATAATTCAGACCAAAGGGGCAATAAAGGTTCGCTTCATAAAATTCCATTAGGTTTTGTTGCTACAAGAGTGAACTCTTTCAACTTTAAGATGAAGATGATTCTTAAAACAGTAGGTAGTTTGAGACCCTAGAACACCTTGGCTGGTATCATGTCAAATTGCGTAGCACAAGAGAGGCTTCATAAAAGTAGGCAGATGTGATACTGATGCAGCCTTCCAAAAGAGCCCATGAATTTCAGTGGATACGAAAGGAGTACCATCTCACCCTCTGTTCGGATCTCCATGAGCATGGCGGATCCTCTTCTTTTTAGAGCCTCCTCTTTGCTCATAAGGACTGTTGAGCCACTGAGAAAGTCACACGCGTCTGTAGGGGCACGACCAAATCCCTGTAGGCAGGACAGCGCATCGTGACCACTGGTTATCAAGCGCTCAGCCTGCTCACCAGCTGCCCCTTCCCCACCCCTCTTCCGTGGTTCAGGACAGCGACATCTTCCTCCCTCTTGTCTACACTGTCTTGCCTAGCTTCATCCTTTCTCTGTGGTGTACCCCAAATGAGGGGTTTTTTTTAATCACGATATCTGACCATGTGGGTTGCTGCTTAAGGGCTTATTGCCCTCAGGATTAAAATCGAATGTCCTAATACAATGTACAAGCTCCATGAAGATCTGACCCCAATGTACCTCTCAGCCCCAGGTTCCACCGTTACTCTCGTAACCCTCGTACACCATCCAGTCTGAACGACTTGCACTTTACCAAACCCATCACCCATTCCTGTATTCATTCCACAAATAGTTACCATGCACTCCCTATCTACCAGGTGTAGGTGAATGTGTGTTCATATCATCTTAATATCTAGAAGATGAACAGAGAAAATCAAAATCCCTGCATTCTATAGAGGGGAACAGAGCATATGTAATAGAGTAACCCATGATAAGAGCCCCATTGCCGCAATCAAGTCCATTCCCAAAGTGGACCTGACTTCCTTCGGGCTTCCTTAGCTGCATCCTCTCAGATGCAGATCGCAAGACCTTGCTTCCACTGTGCCATGGGGTGGGTTCAGGCTGCCAGCTTTAGGATTAATGGTTGAGCACAAGCCATGTGCACCACCCAGGGACCAATATTCTTTGATGTATTTAGAAAGTGAGCATTGCTAAGAATGATAAAGATAAACCCGGGAAGGAGGATCAAAAGTTTCTTTCGCACGTACAACTCTTCACACAACAATTGCCTCTGAATTCCCCAACTCTCTACTGGAACTCGCTGATCTTACTGATGTCAACTTGGGCCTATCTCTTCTTCTTCTTCGAGGTCATCTTTGTCTCCAAAAATCCATCCTATGTGGCCCTCTGTATGGTTTCACAGCCCTGTATCACTTTGCCCATCATATTTATCTCCAGCAACATTTATCACTCTAAATTATTAGTGACTGATTAGATGTCCAGAACTTCCCTAGACTCTAAGCTTCTGGGAACCTATCTCAGTCATTCTGTATCCTCACTAGCCAGCAATGTTCTTGTATTCAGTGGGTATTTATTGGGTGATGGAAGGTTTACTGGATGGGTAGGTAGGTGGATGGATGGATAAATGGATGGGCGGATGGATGAATGGATGGATGGATAGACCAGATCCATGCAACAAGACAGACCCTGCACAGAACTGAGGGATCAGGAATGTTGGCAATAGTGGGTTTGGCAGGTGCAATCTAACCACACAGTGGCCCCAACACTTGGGGGAGGGAGGCCAATAAGTTAAAGTACACTCACTCTCTTCTTAATAACCATTTCTACTGACCATTAGCAGGAGAAAGATGAGGCTTTCTATTCCCAGGCAGCATTACAGTCTTGGAAATCCACAGGGGGAGTTCTACTCTATCTTTTAGTGTTGCTATGAGTTGGCATCAAATTGATGGCAGTGAGTGAGTGAGTGAGTGAGTGAGTGAGTGAGTGAGTGAGTGAGTGAGTGAGTAGGTGAGTGAGTGACCATTAGAGAGCCTGGCGGTGCTGTGAGATAGGCCTGTATCTGCTAACCAAAAGGCTGGTGATCCAAACCCACAAGCCTTGGTGAGAGAAAGGTGGGACTGTCTGGTCCTGTACAGGTTGACAGAGCTTTGGAGACCCCATACGGGGTTGCAGTGTTGGACTGAGTCGATGACTGGAGGTATGGAGCCTTACATTCTTACTGCCTGACCTGAGAGTGTAACAGGACCCTGGTGATGTGGTGGGTTACACGTTGAGCTGCTATCAGCAAGGTCAGCAGGTTGAAATCGCCACCTTATCCCCAGGAGAACAATAAGGCTATCGGCTCCCATAAAGGTTTATCATCTCAGAAACCCAGAACCCCATGGGGGCAGTTCTGCTCGGTCCTACAGGATTGCTATAAGTTGGTATTAGCTCAATAGCAGTGGGTTTTTGAAATGTGTAATAACACGCAGAATGAGAAGCACTCACTGAAAAACCCTTTATATATAAAACCATCTTAAGTGTGTCTTGGAGTTGACCAGTACAATCTGGTATATGCTCTTTCAAGTCAGGCTCTGAACCTGACTCTGGTGATAGATCCATGAATGGTTAGTAGGAGAGAATTGACTGGTTCATCATTTTTAAGTCTCTTTGGCATTTGCCTAAGTCTCCAAGATTAACAACAGAAGACCCCCAAGTCTGACTTCTCTCGGCTCCTGACCCAAAATTCAAACAGGACTCTTTTTCTGTTAACTGTTCCTTATTGAAACGTTTGCAGTTTCTGAACCGTTCAGGCTTTGGAAATTAATTACTCTGTACCCATTCAACAAATATTGACTTCCTTGGGTGGCACTGTGCCACGTGCTGAGACACAAAGATGAATAAGACAGGCTCCCCGCTCTCCGTGACCGCCATGGATGGCAGCAGCCTTCACACTGGGCACGTGGACCCAAGGGGGTAACGAAGACGTCCTAAGGGGGACGCAGGTCTGAATAGTGCTCACAGACTCCGGGTGGAGGCCCACCGTCCGGCCCACATCTCCTCTTTACTGCCCCCGCCCCCCTCACCACCAGCACCCCACAACCGCATCCCAAATTGCCCTCTGTGTAAAAGTGCCAAGGGGGGGGACTCCTGAGATTTGAGTGCCCCAGACTCCCTCTGCTTTATCTCGTAAAGAGATCCATTGCCAATTTCTTCAAAGCAGCATGATTTTGACAAATTTGCAGTCCCGATATGTTTAGGGCCAGTTACTACTAATAGCCAGCGTGTTGTTAATCAAGCTGGAACCTCGGTTCAAGACTTAGAGCCCTGGGTTGGAAACATTTGTTCACTTAAATATTTTGTTTATATATTTTCATTATGGCAGAGAGAAGTATGAGAGAGTGCCAACGAAAGACTTTTGTGCATAAAAAACCATAGGGCATTAAAATGAGATTCAATGGAGTATGGGATATATAGATACAAGTTTTAAGAAGGATTTAAGTTTAAATTTCTGAATTAAAGAAAAAATTACTTTTGAGTTATTGTTGGGGTTTGGGTTTATTTGGTTTTTCCCCCAATCAGTGATGACAGACATTAAGTGCCGCCAGTATTTAGACCCCCTTAGCCCGCCCACTGCCATTGAGTCGGTTCCGAGTCAGCTCGTTCCCACTGCCAATGAGTCCATTCTGACTCCCAGAGACCCGACAGGACAACGTGGTCTTCATTTGTGTTTGCTTGTTTACTACTGAAAAGCACTTTGGGAAAAAATGATGTTTCTCACATACTCTTCAGATTTGGAAAAAGAATTTTGAAAATTCATAACTTTCAAAGGGGTTAAAAAGACAGTGTCCTGTGTATTCGTGAATATTGATTTTTCAATAGAAAATCATTATGCTGCCCTTCCATGCATTAAATGTATCTAAGGGAATCTAATGGGAGCCCTGGTGATGCTATAGGGGAGGCATTGGGCTGATTCCAAGATACATAACTGCAAGGTTGGCAGTTCAAATCCACCAGCTTCTCCAATAGAGAAGGAAGAGGCTGTTTGCTCTGATAAAAATGTAAAGTCTTGGAAACCCACAGGGGTAGTTCTACTTCCTACCATCCGTACAATGGACAGAGGCCATATAGAATCTGGTCTCCCGTTGCCTCTCTAACTTCATTTCCTCAAACTCTACCTTGTCTCAGTGAGCACTGACCTTGATTGTGCTCCGTGGGTCCTTGGCTCCGGCTAGTTCCTCTGTCCGCTGCACTCTTCCCCTACAGGGAATATATGCATGCAGATATTGGCATAGCTAACTGGCCAACTCCTCCCACCCTCAAGTCTTGGTTTGGCTCAGATCTTGCTGCTGCCCCAGGCTACCCTACCTGCCTTTACCCTGAGTGCTCTGCTCCGCTTCTCTTTCGGGTCCCATGAACTCGCCGTCTTCTGCAGTGCTCTGTCATGTGCAGAAATGGAGTATTTATTGGGTAAAGGGCTTTCTGTCAGTCTCTGCCCATTTCTACCACCCCAGCTCCTTGTCTGTTACATGTAGTAATAAATTCCAAGCATGTAAAATAGTGTCTGAATCATAGTAAATCCTCATAATAGAGTTGTTGGGTTGGTTCAAATAATTTGCTTGGTGAACTATTTAGCAAAGATACAGACAGCATTTGCTGTGTGCAAGGCATGGAATGGCATGCAATTGTGCAGTCTATTGGCTTTTATTCTGTGCCAGCCTCCACGCCCACACCATTTCCTTCCATTCTCCTAGAGCTGTCCTCCAAAGATGGTTTCCCCAGCCAAGCTCCCGAGTACTCTTTTATTCTGTCTTTGGGAAGATGATTAATGAAGATGTGCAGTCAGACTGGCATATATCACAGTGCTCAAGGCGATCCTCCAGACACCTGGGTTCCACTGAACGGGCATGTGGGTTGTTGATCACGAGGTCTCATTACAGTTTCCCGGCCCCTTCGGAACCCGCACAAGGAAGCTCATGTCCACATTTATTTGCATTCGGCTTGCAAGTGAACACTCCTGCGGGACCGGATTAAATGTCGCCGCAGGTTGAGCATCTGTTCCATCACACTTGCTGCCTTACCATCCTCTGCTTCTATAAATCGTACAACCGAAACAGGTTAGCCTGGCATGTGCTTTCTAATAAGCAGTCTCTTTTGCTGTGTGTGGCTCGTGCCCCAAAGGAGAGACTACACCAGTTGATACACGTGCTGAAATATCATCACTAACTCCAACGGGCCACGTGATGAATGAAGAAGAATGGGTCCTCATCCAGGGGAGAAAGGAATCACAGTTCAAAGCATGCAAGATTGCACCCTGTGACGCTCTTTATACACCCGGCTGGAGAAGGAAGCATTGTCTGATTTTAGAACCAAGAACTGATACCCTTTTCTGGAGCTTGTGTTTGCTTCAAGGTCCGCCAGTTGAGTCACTTCGTGGGAGCCCTCTTTTCTCGTGGGATGAAAAAGTCGAGTGTGCTGTGGGTGGCTCTGATGTGGTGGGGGCATCGTGATGGGATGATTGCTCAGCTCAGTCCTGGCTCCACTGTTGTCCTCATATTAGTTTCCTTGCTTCGCTTCCCCTGTTTTTAACACATGTTGTTTCGTGTGTTTTTGTACTGCTCTGTACAAGACAGAGGGGCCTATAAGGGCCCACAGTCAGAATCAACTCCGTGGCAGTGAGTTGAGTTTACTTTTTCAGATTTTGTAAGCTTGTGACCCCCCTTGGAACAAGATGGCGAGAGAAGTCAGAGAGAAGAAGATCCAGCAAAAAGATTTCCAGGGCATAGTGGTTACACATTGGGCTGCTAACTGCAAGGCTGCAGTTTGAAACCTCCAACCCCGCCTTGGGAGAAAGATGAGGATTTCTACTCCCCCAAAGAGTTACCGTCTCAGAAACCCACAGCGGCAGCTCCACCCTGCTCTGCAGGGCCACTGTGAGTCAGAATCAACTCAGTGGCAGTGAGTTTGGTTTGGGGTGTTTTTGTTGGTTTGTTTTTGTTTGATTTGGTTTAGGGTATATTTATGAAGTCAGTGGTAAGGTTGTAATGTTTGCTAGTTAGGACAGAATAATAGGAATTCATTATTTAAGCGCTTGATCTTTCCTATGACTTAATCAAATAGTAGTAACACCAAAGTCCTGACCCAAGCCATGATATTGTCAGTCACTCATATGCACACGCAAGCCGGACAGTGAAGAAGGAAGACTGAAGAACAGAGGCCTTTGGATTGTGGTGTGGGCAGAAAATATTAAATATATCATAGGCTGCCCAGAAAACAACAACAACAAAAATCTGTCTTGGAGGAAGCAAAGTTCAAATGCTCCTTAGAAGAGTGGATGGATGGCGCTGCAAGACTACATCTCATGGAGTTAGGTCATGATATCAGGAAGGACCGTCCTAGAGAAGGAAAATCATGGTTGGTAGAGAGGCAGCGAAAAAGGAGGCCCTCCAGATGAGCACTACAGGACCAGTGGTGTGAGTGGCGAAACAGGGAGGGTAAAGGGAGAATGGGTAGGAAAGAGGGAACTGATTACAAGGAACTATATGTGACCTCCTCCCTGGGGGACAGATAACCGAAAAGTGGGTGAAGGGAGACGTCAGACAGGGCAAGATATGACAAAATGCCCATTTATAAACTATCAAGGGATCATGAGGGAGGGGGAGAGGGGAGGGAGGGGGAAAAATGAGGACCTAATGTCGGGGGTTTAAGTGGAGAGAAAATGTTTTGAGAAATGATGTACAAATGCGCTTTACACAATTGATGTGTGTATGGATTGGGATAACAGTTGTATGAGCCCCTAATAAAATGTTAAAAAAGAAAAAGAAAAAGGAGGCCCTCAATGAGACAGATTGACACAGTGGCTGCAACCATGGGTTCAAATACAGGACTCGGCAGTGCTGTGTTGTGCTGTACATAGGGTCACTATGAGTTGGAAACAACTCAACAAGGCCTAACAACAGGAACAGTGAGAGCAGGGGCGAGTCTGAGCATAGCACAGGTTCCGGCAAGGGAATAGATATTGAGACAGTTAAAGAAAGAAGCAATTACAGATTTGGTCTCTTAGACCTGTTGAACTAAAATGTCGATATACTGATCAAGAAGATTGAGAGTTACTTCCCTAGCCATCGGGGGGCTCTGCTAGTGTTAGCATGCTGACTTCAAAGTCTGTGGTTCAAATGGCAGAGGGGTGACTTTGAGTTTGGGTTCCACAGCAATGATATTCCAGTTCTAGTGTGTGTACAAATGAATCACCACAGAACAGCTGCATCGAAACTGTATGGGCTGGGACTCAGAAGGCTGAGTATGTCACAACTGCCCCGGTGATAACAGAAGCAAGAATCTGGGGGCTTTTTAAAAGCAGCCATGAGAAACAAGGGTCAGTACTTCTGAATCAGCCCAGAGATCGTCAGTTCCGTCTGTGTGTGAGAAACCTCTGGAATATTGTCAGGAATGTCACTGTAGTTGTGAGCTGCCATCAATGGGTGAGCTCATCGATGAGTTTTAAGGTCGCCTTTTATTATAACATACAATCTTAATAAATTTATTAATAAACATGTGTTTTATTGTAACTCACTAACGAGCTATGAGGTTGCTATGCGTTGTCTTACAGCCCATAGACGCCTCATATGCACAACACAGTGGAAAGCTGCCCTATCCTGTACCATCCCATGAGCCCTGAGAGATCAGACTAGTGTGACGCGGAGGGTTTTCACTGGCTAGGTAGTAGGTGA
This sequence comes from Echinops telfairi, assembly GCF_000313985.2. Classification (NCBI taxonomy): domain Eukaryota; kingdom Metazoa; phylum Chordata; class Mammalia; order Afrosoricida; family Tenrecidae; genus Echinops; species Echinops telfairi. Next base: position 34,089,994 of record NW_022107431.1, on the reverse strand, counting down.
AAAGCAGGCTTTCTTCTTAGTCCTCCTCTGAAAATTCCACTGGCGCCTGCTCAATGTTGGAGTAGCCACACCAGTCTCCACTCACCGTGATGGTTGGCCACGAGAGGCACTGACCAGAATCTAACCCTGTTCGCCCAAATGGGAGCCACTACCACCCTTCCCCCACCACCACCCCAAGCACACACACATATTCATAACTACCTGTTGTCACCTGCTCCACTCTCTTCTTTGTACAATCAATGTTGCCAGAAGAAACTCCTGCAAACAGGGGCATCGAGCCTCATTCCTCCCTGCTTCCCCCCCCATCATGATAGCCTACAGAATAGGCCATGTGGTTTTACTGCGTGTGTCTCTTTGGTTGCAACTCTGTGTTGTCAAGTACCAGCTGGCCACCACTGGCCTCCGTGGAGCTGTTGTTTAGCGTGAAAGATCTGTATCTGGCTTCCTCCTCATGTAGCGTTTGCTTTCTTTCTTCCTAGAATATGTCTGTGCTGGAGAACCACCACTGGCGATCTACAATCGGCATGCTTCGAGAATCAAGGCTCCTCGCTCACTTGCCAAAGGAAATGACGTAAGTGCTGTGGAGGTGAAGCATACCCATGACCACGCAATGCGGATAATCTGTTTTCTCCAGGGCACACTTGCCACCCCCAGAGGTGATAACAGGGAGTGCTGGTTGAGCCTTCTGTCTGAGGGGCATTTGATGTCTGAATGTCAACCCAGACATCAGAACCACTACGAGCACTTGGAAAGAGTCTTGGCTAGAGTCAGGCAAGGGGCAGGGAAAAACTGCTACGAGTGGATTCTGACTCATAGTGAGTCTATAGGACAGAGTAGGCCTGCCCCCTTTGTGTTTCTAAGACTTTAAATAACGATGGCTAAATCGCCTCATCTTTCTGCAGAGCAGTGGTTGGTTCGTTAGACCACTGACCTGGTACTTAGCAGCTCAGTGCATAGCCCAGGACACAAGCAGAGTTGAGGGAAAGCAGTAGTAGTAAATGGGTCTCAACATTCACATCCCACCATCCATCCTCTGCTGTGCTGAAACCTTGTCTTCTAAGTCACTTGGCAAAAGTACCCATCAACGTGGACCCACAGAGTCAATATTTGTCAAGATGGCACGCTTGATGTAAGCCTAGTCCCAGGGTGAGCTGGGTAATTGTCTGTCTTTGAAAAAATAGGAATGACTGTAGTCTCTAAACGATGTCTTTGGTTAAGTAATTGAGCTGGCTCCAACAATAGTTTCAGCATTCACTGGCCTATATAAATGATGTCAATATGACTGGTGTCTCTTTTTAAATGGAAGAGGAAATACCAGTTTCCCGAACGGCTGTTTGTTAGCTCCAATATTCGAGCCAAGTCCTATTAAACCCAAGGCCACTACCTCATTTTCCATATGACCCCAAGTTAGCTGCTGTACTGTGTCACAGCCCCCCCTCCCAGGCCCCTCAGTTTAATTAAAATGTGTAGAACCCAAGGGAGCTGGGTGAGAGGAAATCAATAGCCGGCTGCACCCTGTTCACGGAGGACACATGAAGTTCAAGGGCCAAGGTGTCTCCCCCTAGAACCAGCAGCATGTCTGGGATTGCAGGCTATTCCTGGCCGTCTGATACGATCTCACTGGTTCCTAGCACCCAGAGGGATGAGGAATGTGCAGGAGGAACTTCAGTTCTGATCGTTTTTTAACCCCCGGAACTAAATAAAATCAGTCCTCACGCCTGGAATAAAAACATGTGCCTTTTACTAGAACAATAAACTGCAAAGATTGAAATCGTTAAATGAGAAAAGAGCTAAAAATAGAGCAAGGAATCAAGTAAGTCAAAGAGGAGGGAAGAGGAGGGCCGAGCGAGCCAGCTAAAGAAAGGCTTGCCTTTCTTAGGGAGCAGTGAAGAGAGAGCCAGTGATGGGGGCAGAGGGAGGAGTGTGGTGCACCCACACTCCTGACTTGTTGCTCACTTATTATTCTCTCCCTGAATTCATCCCACTAAATAATAAAATGATTTCCGTGTCTTAGTGGAGCACACTGGCGCAGGTGACTTTTGCTAAGAGTCTTAATACGTGTAAAACCCAAAACCAAACCCAGTGCCATCAAGTCCATATCGACTCAGCCGCCTTGTGTCCTTCTGTGAAAGGACAACAAAGCTGCTACCACCGTCCAAATTGTGGGGCTCATCACGTCTACCCTCCTGGACACGCTGTGCAATCCTGTCCATGCTTTGAAAAGGAAGACAGGCGTACTGTACAAACAGGAACATTCCACACTGGTGGTACCATACGAAGTGACTACTTTGGATGCTTCGATTAGATTTTCGGGAGTTTCATGTGGCTCAAGGTCATACAAAGAACAGGACAAATTATTGGTGATGCTACCCTCCAGGAATAAAACTGAAAACAAAAACGAAAAACCTCACTGCCATCACGTCAATTGTGACTCATCGTGACCCTGTAAGGCAAAGCAGAACTGTGCCCGTGGGCTTTCTTACACTGCAAGTCTTCACAGGAGTGAAAGCCTCATCTGTCTCCTGCAGAGTGGCTGCTGGTTTCTACCGGGTGACCTTGTCGTTAGTAGCCCAATGTGTAACCACTACACCTCCATATTCATCTGCCTGGTAGAGTTCTTTTCTTTTTTTCTTTTTAATGCAACCACAGTTTAACACAATGTGGAACTTATTTTGTACATTTTATGTTCTGACCATTTCACGTGCTATGTCAGCCTTGTCCCCATATCCTTAACACTGTCACAAAAGTGAATTTAATGTCTACATGACATTTGTAAACCAAAATATACTGAACAAAATGCATGGAAGAGTGTTTAGAATGCATATCATTTCCAAGTTTTTGTCATTCTAAACAATACCTAACAAATCTTCTTTTTTTTTTTTTTT
>NW_022107431.1:34076037-34086624 GCF_000313985.2 Echinops telfairi | reverse complement strand
CATTTAGGAACTAGAGGAAAGTTGTATGTTTCATCGTTGGTACACTGCACCCTGACTGGCTCGTCTCCTCCCTGAGACCGTTCCGTAAGAGGATATCCAGTTGCCTACAGATGGGTTTTGGGTCCACACTCTACACTCCCCTCATTCACAATGATTATTTTTTACTAACAAATATTCTTAAACATAGAAAGGAAGAGAGATGGGGAATTTTAATATGCATCTTCTGATAGCAGAGGCTCCCTGGTGGCACTGTGGGTTAAGCAGTAGGCTGTTCACCCAAAAGTCACCAACGCAAACCCCCCAGCAACCTGCTCCAGGGGGAAAAGCTGCGCCCGTCTGCCTCTGGGAAGAGGTGCAGCCTCAGAAACCCTAGTTCTGCAGGGTTCCCACAGTCATGGTGGACTCGGTGGCAGGAGGGTTGCTTTTCGTTTAAGTTGTTAAGTACAAATAACATGTATATTTTTCATGTACTCACTGGCCGTTGCTGCTGCTGCTTTTGTACTTAAGCTTTTTAGTTTGATATTTTCCTATTCAGAGTAATTTATTATTCATTTGTAAGAAGTCTCTGAATATTAGTTACTTTAACTCTTTTGTTGTCAATACCATTTACCTCAGTTTGATTCATAAAAAATTTTACCTAAGACATCATATTTTCTGATACACATGTAATAACTGATGAATCTTAAAGAATTCTTGGAAACAGTATGTTTTTTTAAATCCATACAATGATAAGATATATTAAAAAAAGAAGTGGAAACCTCCTGTAGTCTCACTATACATCTATTTCTCTTTTTTGAGACCAGAGAAATCCTGTCTTACATGCGTGGTTTTCTGCTTTTTAACATAACAACGCATTGCAGAATATAATACTAGCGATCACGAAAACAGATGAACTATGGGCGGAAAATAGCAATGCTGGGGGACCCTTAGAGGAGCCCTGGTAGTGCAGTGCAGTGGATTAAGCATTTGGACTCCTAACAGAAAGGTCAAGGTTCGAACCTACCAGCTCCTCCATGGGAAAAAGATATGACAATCTGCTTCCATAAAGATTTACAGCCTCCAAAGCCCCAGGAAGAACTTCTACCATGTGGGGCAGGGGATCGGAGGCAGAATCAACTCGCCACAGCAGGTTTGGGGTTTTTTGGGGGGCGGGGCACGAAGGTTGACAGGAGTTGGAGTCGATTGAAAGGCTTCATTGAGCAGCTCTTGGCATGCCTCTGACCAAGCGTAGAATTGATGGTGGGTGAGATGCAGCCTTTGGACTCTGAGGGGTGGGCCCTTGCATGGTTCTCCGAATGAGAGGACAAGCCCCACGATGAGGAGAGGATCGGTCTGCCTCTCAAGTGAGTCTGCTTGTGTGTGTTTTTGTCTTTCATCCTTGCGGCTGCAGACAGGATATTGAACAGCAGCTGGGCTCCTTGATCTTAGCAACAGACATCAACAGGCAGAACGAGTTTTTGACCAGATTGAAAGCTCACCTCCACAACAAAGATTTAAGACTGGAGGATGCACAGGACAGGCACTTCATGCTTCAGGTAAGAATGCGTTTCAAAATGCCAGGTAAAAACCCTTAAGGATGTGATCGATCGTGTTAGCACATTTGAGAACTTTCTTCCCTGGTCTACATTAGAGCAATAGCCTGCTCTTTTAAATAGTTTGTGACACATGAACATTTTAAGTGGTTTGCAAGCAAGCAAGGCCGGAGTTTCATGTCAGTGAAATGCGTCCTTCTTCGGGAACTGCTTCGGGTGCTCCGAATAACCTGGTGGATGATTGCAGACAGTGAGTGTGCCCAGGTTCCAGGGCGTGGTAGAGAACTGACCAGCCACACCTGTGCAATTTGAAACACTATATATTACAGTAACCCCCCCAAAATTACAAACAAGTCCCCTTCCTTCACCTCGAACCTCTTTCATCAAACCTAGCTTTCCTCTCTGGACTCATCTTCATCCAGGGCTCAAACATGTCTACCTAGTATGAGCATTTGGAGGCCAATAAATGAGTTATGTTAAGCTAATGTATTTAAGTGCATCAAGGCCAACCCTTTTTTGGCAAGCTGTCCTCTCTGATATGAGACTAAAAAGAGAAATGAAGGCCGAAAGTGGCCATTTGATCTGGTATCCAAACCAGGGCCTTCTTGGCCTTCCTTTTTTCCTTTTTCCTTTTTTCTTTTCACTTGAACTTGTTTCCTTTTGGTGTCAATGACCGCATGGTGGGCCCTGGGCTTACCTAGGTAGCCCAGCTTTCACCAAGGCATGAAGTTCCACATGGAATTCTATCCCCGCAGCTGCACCCCTAAAGCTACCCACAGTGGCTAAAGTGCTCCCTCTTTCCAAGGATAATCCCTCCCCTCTGACCCCCGGCTTATTTCTTCCCAGACTAAACTTCTAGTCCCTGAGCGTTACAAATATGGGCCAGGTGTCTGATTTTACTGACTCAAGCCAAGGCCTTTGAATGGCTCAAAGAATTTGTCTGGATGCTTTTAGTTAAAAAAGACAGCTTGCTAACTCAAGTGAATTCCCAACAGACAGAACCTGGAGGGGGACCTCCTCCCCTTACCGCTATTGACACAAACCGGTCCTCCCCCCGACCCGCACTCTCACCCCCCTCCCCACCCAATTAACCAGAAACTAAACAAGTTTCTAACTTAATGTTGTCACAGCTCCCTCAGATCCCATCCCTGCCCGAGGTTCTGAACTCCCAAGAAACAGGGTCCAAGCAAGCAGGTCTCACGGGTGGGCAGCATACACCACCAAGAGCTCCTCCAGGTCTCTCAGATGGTCACGAGGGACAATCACTGACCACATCTGATATTCCAAGTCCAGAGCGGGGTTAGGAGGTAAGTTAGCAAGACGCCGCTTTAGCTCTGCAAACAAAACACACGTACATTTGAAGTGCCTTCGCTCCCAGGATGGCAGTCTGCTTGCTTCCACAGAGACACAGGCATGGCAAGGCAAATAGAAGCACTTAAGGGACGTAGGGAGGCGGTCAGCAAGATGAGTGTGAGGTCCGATGATCTCACCTGAGCCTGGCTCAGATGCCTGTGACCGCCCAGCCTGTGAGGAGTAGGGCAGCAAGAGGAGCCAGGGCCTGGCTTTCCTTGGCCTGCCCACTTCAAATCTCATCCAGGAGGCTGTGTGCTTCTGGCCTGTGGCCTGCCTCCCCTGCTCACTGGTTGGGAGTTGTGAATCGGGGTTTTGTGTCCTGCTGAATAAGTGCCATTTCCTGCAACGGCACATCAGGGAGACCCTCAGTAAAGATGGGCTCACCCCATGGGACAGGCAGTCCCTGGGTGGTATAAATTGTCAACATGCTAAGCTGCTGGCCAACGCCTGGGAGGTTTCAGCCCTCTCAGAAGTGCCTAGGAAGCAAGGCCTGGTGATCTCCTTCCGAAAGTCAGCCCTAAGGAGCACAGTTACACCCTCTGGCACAAACGGGGCGACCAAAAGTCAGGGGGAGCTCGACAGCAATTGATTGGCACTGGTGCCAAGAGACAGAGGGTACCCACAGGCCTGCTGGTGTCTCAGCCTCTGGGGTTTGAGGCGCGTCTGCCGCAGCGGGAGCAGCCTCTGACCGTGTTTTCCTGCGCTGTCGTTTCTCAGATCGCCCTGAAGTGTGCTGACATCTGCAATCCTTGCAGGATCTGGGAGATGAGCAAGCAGTGGAGTGAACGGGTGTGTGAAGAATTCTACAGACAAGGTTTGTGAGGCCCGGCCGCTGTGCTCACTGCCCCTTCGCTGTCAGGCAGGCTCTCTCTGCTCACACAAGAAACAGCACATCTGTCGTGGCATTTGCCCTGTCACCGGCTCCCCGTATCTTACGATCCCTAACCTTCCTCTTTGATTCTCCTGCCAACTATCCCGACCTATGACAGAAAAAAAAAAAATATATATATATATATATATATATAATTTCCACTTACTACAGAAATAGCAGTAATGAGTTGCAATAAAAACGACCAAAAAGAGAATGGAACATACAGAGAAAGAGAGAGAGAGATCTGTGTTAATCACTGTCCTTTGCAGATATGAGAATGTGAGGGGCAGATTGGATTTACTCTGACCTTCATTTTAATGAGCTGAGTGCAGCCCAAAGGCTAAATGCCATTTGGTGGTCCTTTTTTTTTTTTTTTTAATCTTCTGTCGGGAAAACTTAAGACTCCTTTCTTTGCCGTCATTTTCTTAAGTAAAGCTACTAAGGAAGCAGAACACCGCTAACCCCGAAAGCACGGTCAACCTTTCAAACCGTGTCAATAAGAAGGGAGAGGAAAGAATTCCACTATGCATAAACAAGTAGCCCCCAAGAGGGCCTCAGTGCTGAAAGATGGAACTCATGCAGAAAGAAGGAAGTCAAGGAGCAGGGAGGACCCGAGGGTGGCTGGCACCCCAGCCTCTGGCTCCTGAAGGCCCTGATGCTCGTGACAGGATCAGGCTTGAGAGGCTGAGCCCAAATTAGGCACTAGCGTTCCATGTCCCAGCTCGGTGGAGAGGATAAATAGCAGCCATGCACCTTTGGGAGAAGCCTCCTGTGAAAGATGCATCAAGGGCATGTGATGGCCCCAAAGACAGAGACAAAGAGGAACTGATTGGGGTCTGTGGGGAGCCAGAGGCTCTTCTGGCCTCCAGATGGAAGTACTCATGTAGCTCCTGTATTTTCACTTGAACTGAGTGTGAGGGGTTAGAGGTCAAAGGATCCGTTCTAGTTACCCAGGACATTCAAGCTCCACCGGGGAGGGTAAAACAAAAGGAAACCTGATGAGATTGGAACCCGGAGGTGTCAGATTAAATACGATAAGGACTTCCTCTACTGCATAATATACAAACATCGACCTCACCCAGGGAGAAATGGTCCGCTCTCCATCTTTGCAATCCCTGCTCCCTTCTGACTCAGTCATGTGCTTCTGTTTGCACGGAGTGAGCGTAACATTTCCATTCACTCGCCTCACACCTTAGTTGGATTATAAGCAATTTGAGGCAGGGAAAAGGTCACTTGGGTGCCCGCGCTTATTGAGTTGGTGAAGCAAAAGTTGTTCGCGAGATAGGAAACCCCTCTGAAATGGGATTAGCCGAGATAGGTGATCCTGCAAGGTTTCTTTGCAACATCTGAACGTTGTCCTAATAAGGTGTGCGTGTGGAGGGAGTACTGTAAAATGAAAGAGCCTAGAACATTTGTAACCTGACCGCTGAATATCAGGTTCCATGCACCTTGTCCTCGGCCACGTCTCCTGGCAGAGACAGGCCGATCAATAAGTAGGGCACATTGGTCCTTTTTCATTTAACCATCTTGTGTCCTCGCCCAAGTCTGCCTGGTTAGCACGTGGAGACTCTCTGGTCTTTCAGCTCCCTGCCCTCGACACTGAATTTGTTTTTTAAGAATTCTGTAAGGATGACTTGTGTCATTTTGATTAATTTCATCTGGCTTTCAGTTTAGGATTTGGGCTCAAAGCCCAGCTCATTCCGGCCTCCTCCTTCCAGGCAGGCGTCCACAGACTGCAAACAGTTCCCGTCAAGTGCCTTCACTGTGATTCGTGATGTTAAACAAAGGGAAACTCCTGAAATCAAGGTCAAGGCAGGAGGGGGAGGCGAGGCCTATAAAATGCCACAAAGGAGAAAAACTGGAATATTCTCAGAGCTCAGATTAGGATTCCCAACACCATGCCCTCCCCAACTCCTTCGGGAAGTACAATTCCTGTCTGATTACCTTCACATTTGCGCTTACTCAGTCAAGTTTCTGTGGAACACTACTTCTGGTTATGGTTAACCTTTGGCAAAATTGTGATGTTTCTCCTGTGCACAAAGCTCATTGGGGGTGTTATGGGGGATCCAAAGAAGTCTAGTTATCCCTCTTTTGTCCCAGCAAAATAATTGTCAGCCAAGCTCCTTGAAGGGAGAGACTATTCCGTTTTCTTCTTATCCTCCTCTACATTGATCCACAAAGTGTCCACAACATAGCAAGTGCTTTGTAAATATTCATGGCGTGATTGAATGACTATGTGATCACATGAGAAACAACAGGACAAAGCAGACATCACATGGAAGCATGGAAGTCAGTGTCACACTGTTGGTATAAGTCACAGGAGAAGAGTTAGTGGCTGAGAAAATCACTGGGTTTTGGTAGATGGGTTTTGGTAGATGTCTAGTGTGTTCTGCACTTGCTGGTATGGTAGCCACAAGGCACAAGTGGCCATTTCTATTTAAGTTCAATTGAAATCTTAGTTCCTGGTTTGGAGAAGTCCTATCCCAGGGGCTACCACATTGAACAAGGCAGAGAACATTTCTTTTGTTGCAGAAAGTGCTGTCGGATATAGCACTGGTTGAAACAGAGGGGAATAGACGTGTGTGACAAAGGCACCGAGGCAGGGTCATCTCCCTGCCCATTAGACCAGCTCCGTTCCATAGAAGGTTTGAATGACGTGGCGGGTTTATGGAGGCCCCTGCGTGTGAGGCTAAATCAAGAAACCTAACAGTGGGGATTTCATCATAGAAAGTGGATTAAGGACAACATATACCAGGGGGTAAAAAAAAGTCCCTGGGAAAAATGCAGTTAAAGGATAGATCATCAAATTCTCTCGTGAATTTCTTGAAGCTTCCTTGTGCAACTAATGTGCACAAGACTCGCTAAGTAACAAAAACTAAGAAGAAGTTGGTTTAAAAAAAAAACAAAAACAGATGAGAGCCAGGCAGAGTATCCCCAAAAGAGGAATAAACAGGATTTGGTGCCCCAATAAGGAGGGAGAAATCAAAGCCCACTCCATCAATGTCACCCTTCACAGAAGTAGGGACAGGAGGAAAGGCGCTGGTGGTGGGAGAATTCATTTTCGTATGGAATGGTGCCATGCCCTGCCCTCAGAAGGCTGTGACCTTCCTGGGTTGAAGGGCAAGTGTGAGGAGACACCTCTGAACTCCTCAGGCTTAAGATAAAATGATTTCCGCACATCAGTCTCAGTAATCACCAAGGCACAGTTCCTGGGAAGCTTGGCTAGTTTTAGAGACAACCGCAGGAATACAGGCTCTGCAGGATTCTACCCAGGCGTGAAGGGCAGACACTGGAGCTAAACTTCCTAGGGTAGAACCGAGGCTTGGCTCTTGACTAACAAGGAGACCTTGGGTGACAGACTTACACTTCCTGTGGGTCAATTTTTAATCTGTAAAGTTGGGGTTATTATTGTTGCCGAGTACATATGCATATAATGCATACAGTGACTGTGTCAGTATTATGTTTTCATGTCCTTCTAGTTGGGGAAAGTGCATTCACAACTGTGAACAGAACTCGTTTCCCAGGCCCAGCTTTTCTGCTGATTAACCTTACTCACGACGTTTCACCCTCTGAAGGACAGAGTGTTTTAAACAAAGCCGGGGTTTATCTGACGAGATGAATTCTTCCTGTGGTCTTCAAGCTGACTCGGGCACAGAAAAGAAGTATCGTTTCAGACTTTGTACTGTCTTAAACTTCCCCTCAGGTGAAATTCTAAGGGATCCGAATGAAGGAAACTAGAACCCTATTTATCCTTAAGAGTAAAGCTACGGACTGAGTGGCTGTCCAAATGAGAGCATTCCCTTTCCTCTCTCCCACTCCCTACCTGTGATGTTCCTGGTGGTTTGTAGGTGGAGCTTGAATGCTTAGCGTAACATCTGTATTCTTAGCCTGTTGCTCAAAGCCAGCGCTTCCATTTCATGCTAGGAAATTGTCCTGTGAGCTCTGACATACTTTTTATAGCTCTTGTTCAAAAGTTAGTCCCAGGGCACACCTAATTACAGTGAACTTGCTGTCCGTGATCAATGGCTCTCGAATGCCTTAAAATTTCACAGACGCCAGCTGCATGTGATGGTGCTAAAGGGATCCTAATGAGAACAAGGTAGGAACAGCAATTCCCAAAATAACTTCTCCCAAGTAGGCCATTAAAAGCGATCAACACTTGTATTCATTCTGGATTATTAATATGCTTCATCTTCCTTCTCTTAGGTGATCTGGAGCAGAAATTTGAACTGGAAATCAGCCCTCTCTGTAACCAACAGAAAGACTCAATCCCGAATATTCAGATCGGTGAGTTGAAGTCAATATTGACAGAGGAGTTTGGGATCCTCTGTCAGACCTCGCAAAGAAAAGTCTGCACAATGTTTCTTTAAAGATCCATTTCTGTTTAAAATTATGGAAATTAGAGTAAAGGCTTTCTTATATGACCTCACCCTGTTTAGCTTTGTATCTGAGAAGACAAATAAAAAGAAAACAGTCTGCTAAATGCAAGGTCAGCAGTTCCAAACTACCAGCAGCTCCCGGGCAGAGCTTTCTACCCCTGTGAAGAGTTACAGTCTCCGACACTCACTGGGCCTGGTCTACCGTGTCCTATAAAGTTGATGTGAATTAGCATCAACTGGATGGCGGTGTGATGGTGTTGGTGTTTCCTGCTCAGAAATAAGGTGGCTCGCAGGGCTTGATCTGTAGGAAGTCAACAGACTCGGCATTTAGGGACCTTCCAGTTTGGATCACCATCCCCTCACTTCCACAGTCCCTCCCAAGGGCCCAGTCCCCGAGACCCAAGTCTTTCCACCTTGTTTCCCCATGCTTCTCTACTCTCCACCTCAAAATTTATTTTCAGTTTCAAGTGTCAGCTGCAGTAAAGTCTTAAAAGCATAGTTTTTAACTCATCCAAAAGTGTTAGGTATAAAATCATTAAGAAAATCAAAGTGTCGGCCTTTGAGACATTTTCCTAAGTGAAATATTTCTAATCAGCTAAGAATTTCACTTAGTTCTTCAAACACTCCCATCAATTCCATCTATATTTCTTTTTCCTCCAAGTTTTCTTCTGTTGAAACCATGCTCAAAATTTTAAACACCCTCTTTCTTGTAAGCTGTGGTGCTGACAAGCACTGCTCCTATGACTTCCTGTTCCTGCGCACCTCCCGGCATACAGCATTCACAGGGCTGCACACCCCTACAAGGCCCAGGGTTCAGTGCCTGAACTTCAGGAGGGAGAGGGGCATCCTAACAGATAAACGGAAAAATAAGACAACCAGAGCAAGTTAGAATGGCCTGGTGGGGCAGTGAACTGATGTTAATGAGGATCAGCTGAGACAAGTAGTGCAAGGCTAGTTATACAACTCAAACGGGTCATCAGTATCACTGAATTGTACGTGTGGAAAATGTTGAGTTGGGATCTGTTTTGCCATGTATATTCCCAATTGCAACAACCAATAAAATAAACAATTACTTTTTAAAATAGGGCCCAGGGCAACAAAAGCTGCTAGTCAGGGGAGGGAGGGAGCAATAGCAACAGAAACACAATCTCACCTTCTTGAAGCCTCTTTTCCCCTCTCAGCAGGGAATGTTCTGCACTGAGCTTCTTAGGAATAGACCCTGACTATAATCTACTCACTTTATTGAGTCCTAGAAGAAATTTGCCAGGTCCTTGTTAGAGACCTTTTGAACCCCAAGCACTTAACTTGATAAGCATACAGCCTTGGGGCAGGCCAGGTTTCAGAGAAGCTGTCCCATCATTGTTGTCATGAGAACATGGGTATTTTGTCAGATTCCATGTCCTGGTTTTCAGCTCAGGAAGCTGTTACCATAGATACCTCTTTGTAAAATGGGATGGGACGTGAGTGAATAAGAAAACCCCTAAATGTAAAGCCACATACAAATTAGAAAGAGAAAGAGCTGGTGTTGCTCAAATATACCTCAGCCCAACCTCCTTGAGGCTGGGTAGGGTGATGTGCAGTTAGACCAGGCAACACTGAGAAAGTTCCAATAGGTAAATGGGAGTTTCCTGGGAGATGCAGGCCCTGGTCCACAGACAAACTTTCCAGTGAGTCTTAAGAAATGTAGCTATTTCCTCGATTCTAACTCCTTGTGGATGAAAATGTCTCTTTTTTTTTTCGGTCACAAACCAAATTGACAAAGTCCAGAGCGCTGGTCTCCGTTAGACTGTGGACACCATTTGCATTTACCTCACTAGAACTTGGACTTCCTGCCCCCTTCGTCACTCCTTTCCTCCCTCCATCAAATTCTGCATGCGTGTTTTTAAAAAGAAGGTATTCAGTTGAATGACTGTCTAATTGGTGAACTTTCTAGAAAGATGAGGGGGAAGCAGTTTTTCTTTAATTTCTGTCTACCCTGAGAGCACCATTCCCCTCCCCACCCTGGCCCCAACCACCTACCCCACCCTGCCCAGTTTCCTGGAACAAGACCAGGGCAAAATCAGTTCAGGTGGGAGGAGAAATTGGGGCTTGGCACAACCACCTGAGAAACGAAGGGGCAGGTTCTTTTTTCTTTTTTTTAAGTCATTTTATCAGGGGCTCATAAAACTTATCACAATCCATCCATCCATTGTGTCGAGCACATTTGTACCTTTGTTGAGGGGCAGGTTCTTAACTCTGATCATGGGGAAGCCTTACTTGATGGGTAAGCTGGCCTCATCATTTCTCTTCTGACATAAATGACTTTCCTACTAAGGTAAGACGTCTTCTTCTCTGATGAGTGCAAGTAAACAAGCTGCCCCACGGGTGATGCCAACTCAGAGTTCTCAGGGTTCTGAATAGCGGGTTTTTCAGAAGGAGATTGATCACCAGGCCTTCCTTAGGCAGTGCCTCT
>NW_022107431.1:34070975-34075904 GCF_000313985.2 Echinops telfairi | reverse complement strand
TAGATAGATAGATAGATAGATAGATAGATAGATAGATAGATAGATAGATAGAACCCACAGCCATCGAGTCAATCCTGATTCACAGGGACCCTGTTCTGTAGAATAGACCCACTCCTTGGGTTTTCAAGATTGGAACTGTTTAGAGGAGCAGAGAGCCTCATCTTTTCCCAAGATGTGGGAACCTTGCAGTTAGCAGCCTAACTCATAACCTGCTACACCATTAGGGCTCCTTCATATATCAAGGGTCAATTCAGGAATAGAGTGAGTTGATTTTTTTTTTAATATTGGGGTTTAGTATGTTAGGGTTTTTAATTTTTATACTTATGGTAAACAATAAGACTTCATAGTTCAAACTTTGATCTTTTAAATAGTTTAATTTGTCAAACTATTACTAGTATTAGAAATTAGAACAAAGAATTGTGAAGGGGTAAATAATATTCAAGAATAACCAAAAAACGAAAAATTCTTGTTGTCGACTTCCTACACAATGTTAACAAAATGTTAGATAAAGACATTGAGTCATTGGCTTATGTTTTCTTCCTTGGATTTAAATGACTTAACAATTTTAAGTTATATACTCATAAAAAACATGTGATACTGTAGAAATGTACAGTAATATTTGGCACTCTAAATCCTTTTTGCATTTTGGTATTGACCTCAAAGATCTGTTTGCTATTTATCCAATAAACAGATGATCAGATAAAGCTTTATAATCCACATAATTTATAAATATCCTGGGTTAGTTGTTGGCAGGTGTGGTGATACAGAAAAAAATTGCCTGTTCTCCTACACCTGCATTTTGAGGAAATATAATAAAACCTATATACAGCCAAAAGGCATGATGCAAGCTTACAGTGAACCTTACCTTTACTTAGTGCAACATGTAGAATATGGAAATGAGCAAAGCATGATTACACAGCACCAAGTCGGAAATAAGTCTGCAGACATACAAATAAGAAAGTCTAGCTTGTAGGATATTAAAACCCACTGCCAGCCAGTCAATTCCTGAATGGGCTTTAATATCCCACCATCTTTACTAAGCCTTTAAGCAGAATTTTCCAAAACCAAAAAACAAACCCGCGGTGGAGTCCGCTCCAACTCATAATAGGCCCAGAGGCCAGAAGGAACGACCCCCCAGCCTTTTCCAGGCTGTGAATCTTGGTGGACCCAGACACTGCAGCTCTCTCTCCCACAGAGCTGGGGGGGGGGGGAACCCCCACCCTTTAGGTTGGCAGCTGGGTGCTTTAACTGCTGCCCTACCAGGCCCACCTTCCTAGCAGGATTTAATGGGGGTAAAAATAAGAATTGAAAGTGAACTTCACACAATTGAAAAGTACGACAAATGACAAAGCTATACTTCTGAAAATACATCCTGTGGGAGGTACCTTCCTGAAGGCATTGCCCTCTACTCAGCCTCCACCCAGTCTCCCTAGAACCAACACTGGCTTGTGTTCCTTCCTTCCTAACTTCCTTCGTTCATGCCTTTCTCCCTCTGCCGCGTGATGGTAGCCTATCGTTATTATTGACAAGGCTCGAGGAAAAGGTGCCCTGGGGGCACCATAGGTGACACGTGGGGCTGCTACCCTAGGGTCAGCAGGTGGAAACCGCCAGGGAGAAATAAAGATGAGGCTTTCTGCTCCCATCGAGAGTGCCAGTCTCAGAAATCCCCATCGGGCTGCCAGGGGCCAGCATCAGCTTGAGGGCAGTGAGTTTGGTGTGGTTTGGGGGCTTTGATTGGTGTGGTTTGGGTTGGTAATTGCCGGGGAGCATTTGGCGTGGATGACATCATTTCATTGTCCTCCTGACCCTCAGGCTTTGCTTGGAGCACCCTCCTGGGACCCTGGAAGTGCTTTTGCAGCGTCTCCTAGCCTGCCTTCTTTACCCACAGAGCCCTGTCGGTGCAAAGATTACACGTTCAACAGTCCAACAAGGGTCCACGGTTGGAAGCCACCTGGCTGGCGCTGAAGGGAGAATGCCGCAGCAGTCTGCATTCATAAAGATGACAGTTCTGTTCTGCCCAGCAGGGTCGCTACGAGGCGGCCAATGCCGCCGCAACAGGTTCTGATTTGGCCTGATTTTGACCAGAAACAGACAGCCAAGTCTTAGTCCAGGGGAGCAGCCTGTAGACGGTTTTGAACCGCTAACCTTTCAGATACGAGATGAGACTTTAAGGGTTCCACTCTTGGGTGCTTGGTAGTCTCAGCTTTTGCGGTGTCGTTTATCCAGTGAACAGACAGACACGGAGAGGTGCGGGGGCAAGCCCGCGGGCACACCCCCGGCGCGATGAGTAGGGGCCGCGTGGGTTCGCCGCGGTCCCGGGGCGAGCAGGGCTTCTCGCGGGGCTCACGGCCATGCCTTGCTCTCCTCCAGGTTTCATGACCTACATCGTGGAGCCGCTCTTCGGGGAATGGGCGCGTTTCACCGGCAACAGCCCGCTCTCGGAGAACATGCTGAGCCATCTCACGCACAACAAGGCGCAGTGGACGAGCCTGCTGCGCTCGCAGCCCCGGAGCGGCGGCGACAGTGGCGGCCAGGGCGATGGCGATGGCAGCGGTGGCCCGGAGCCCGCCGGCCCGAGTCCGGAGGAGGAGGAGGAGGAGGAGGAGGAGGAGGAGGAGGCGCAGCCGGGCCCCGCCGACGCGCCCTAGGCCCTGCGCCCTGCGCCCTGCGCCCTGCGCCCTGCGCCCTGCGCCCTGCGCCGCGGACCCCAGCCGCCCACTTCCCAGCGAGCGAGCGGAGAGGGTGGAGCCGCCCCGGCAATGGACCCTCTGGACTCTCTGGGGGCAGATCTTGACCACCCTCCTCCTCCTCGTCCCGGATCTCCCCTCCTCTTTCCGAGTGTACAGAAGCCATTTGTCACCTCAGCTGAGTGTAGGGCCACGCCGCCACCCCCCGCGGAGAAGACTGGGCGTCAGAAGAGGTGCTTCTGCGTGTCCCCCAGGCCTTGGGTCACAGTGTGAGAGGCAGCGCTTCCGGCAGCGTCCAGAGCCGGTCCCGGCGCCCTCAGAGTGCTGAGCCCCAAGACCAAACCACCAGCATATTTGGAACCCCGCCTCGGTCTGTCGTGCAGGACGCAAAGGAGTGCGCGAGCGAGAAAGTACCTTCTATTTTAATAATAATGATTGTAAAGATAATAATAAATCTTTTTAACTTTTGTATTTTATGCACTACACAGTGGGTCTCAAACTCTGGACTAAGGTTCCTCCGTGTCCCCGAAGGGAACCAGGCAAGGAGTTCATTGTTTTGTTCCGGACTTGACGCTGGGGTCTTCTCCCGGGCAGAATCCGTGTTTCCTGTCCCGGTGAGGGAAGGTGCTCTTGAGCCCATCCCGTTGCCCCCGTGGCCCAGCCCTGTTCTGTTGCTGACCCCGTGGCAGTGGCATGTTGACACCCACACGTGTACATGTTCTGTAAATACCAAGCGCTACTGAGTCCCATGCCAAAATACATGAGTATTATGGGATTGCTACCTGTATAAACAATGGCACTGTGAACAAAAATACTGTTAGTTTTAATACAAGAGAATGCATTTGTAAATACGGTGTATAGAGTTTATTAATATAGTATGGTTTGCAGATAAAGGCCTTAACTTTCACCGTCTTTCATCTCCTAGAAGCTGCCCAACTTAATTCCTCACCGATGGCTTTCTGAACTGCCTGCCGGGTCAACCTGGATGCGCTCCAGCTAAGGTCACAGACCAACACGAAATAAAGTCCCTAAGGAAATAGTTTGGCAACCTCCCATGCATTCCGCTTGAGACCATAGTGTTTCATCTATGGCACCAAGCATCGTTCCTCAAGAGACCCGTCTGCAAGCCCGGAGTCGCTTGTCAACGCCGGGATGTTGCACGCTCTGTCTTAACCAGACAGCTGGTAAACGCTGGTGTTTATGGGCCTGGAAATGGGGCATGGCAGTGTGTCTGTCTCACAGAACATGGCCGGTCTCACAGGCCTTCTATGACCCTGTCACACCACCGTCAGGGAGCTCCCTGCCCCCATGCCACACGTGTCTGTTACAGCTACACTTTGACCAAAGTACCTTTGGTTTATGATTGACATTCATTCTTTGGTGTGAACAGTAACTGGATTTTTCTTTTCTTTTTCCTTGAGTTCCTGTGAACAGTTGCTTGGCTGAAGTTAACATTATTTAAGTAAAGAAAATATTTTCGGTTTTCTGAAAGACTTTACCTTGCTGACAGACCGTTGTGGTTAATTATGGTTCTAGCTAGCATAATCACCATGGAATTTTCTTGCCTTTTTTTTAACCTGCTGATGCTTGGCCATAAAATGAACTTAAAACAGCTTTCTTCTCTAGTCTCCTAACCTCTGTGAATTCAATCCTTTCGGGAGACGTTCTCAACAGTAGATGAAAATTAGCGATGCCTCTTTTCCTCTGCCCTGGTATCATGTGGTAGTGGGAGGATAAGTTCTGCCACTAGCAAGCTATTGCTTAAGCATGTCAGAATGACCACTCGCTCTCCTTCCCTGAGTGCAACTGTTTGGCTTTCGTTCCCGTTTCCTCCTCACCTGCCGGTGAAGTGCTAGCCCTTGACTGGATTACGATAAATTCCTGGAGAGAGGCGGGGGTCGCAGCGTGCAGGCTTGTGGGGAAATTGGCAGAGTTGGTTATTCTTTCCATTACAGTAGGAGGGAATGTCAGAGGGGCTAAGACGTTGTGGAAACCTTATGAAATGGTGGGTCAATAAGTTAAGACGAAGAAGAGACGTAGAGGAAATGGAACATGAGCTTTTTTGGAGGGTTTCGTTTTTCTGCCCCGGCTATCAGTGGACATGTGTTTGGATAATCACTTTAATACTCTGGAGCTCTGAGCCGGGGGAAGGCCCCAGAGGGAACCTGTAGGATGGATTCCTGCTTCGAAGTCTCTCTCTGTGGTTGGAGGACGCACAGAGGGCTTCTGAGTAGTCTGTTTT
>NW_022107431.1:34068076-34069531 GCF_000313985.2 Echinops telfairi | reverse complement strand
AAGAGTCGGGACACTCAGAGCCCTAAAGGTTTCCGAAAGCAGAGGAGGACAAGGGCACTACCCGGGTTTCCCAGAAGCACCCTGGTGTCTTTTGACACATTCTCCCCGTTTGCGTTTTACTAAGATCTGTGCTCAGCATCCCGTTCATTGCTGATTGTCTCCTCGTGTCCCGATGCGAAGCCACTTTCCTATCATCAATCAAAATCAAGCAGGGGTCCCCAGGGAAATGTCAAATGGCAACCACTCCAGAGGACGAGTAAGAAGTGATCTGAGACCTTGCCAATTGGCCAAGTCTATGAGAGCAGGGAAATTTCCATTCAACAAATATTTTGGAATAGACATGCCAGATGTTGTGTTTGCTAGTTGTAATATGGAAAAAAAATTCTAGAAGCACTCAGGCATGTGTCAGAATGAAAAAGGGGGCTTATTAGTAAGTTTTCAGAAAATTAAAAGCTGTCTTGGTGAGGAAAAGGCCAAGAAAGTTGCACTGAGGAATTTTTCCAATCATGATCATCTGATTTACATTCTTTGAGTGTAGCAAGCCTGTCCAATGGGAATTCTATTATGAACAATGACCCCGTGAGAAGGTCTCTAGATTCAGATGGGATAGACGCAAGGTTGTATTTTGCCTCCTGCAGACTTCTTTAATTTTCTTCAGATTCAACCTGAACTTGCACATGAACAATTAATGGTCTGTTCCACAGCCAGCCTCTGACTTCCTGTTGGCTGGTGACATCGAAGTTCATATCTCTTTC
Organism: Echinops telfairi; assembly: GCF_000313985.2. Taxonomy (NCBI): domain Eukaryota; kingdom Metazoa; phylum Chordata; class Mammalia; order Afrosoricida; family Tenrecidae; genus Echinops; species Echinops telfairi. The sequence goes on along the minus strand of NW_022107431.1, from coordinate 34,068,776 downwards.
CCACAGATGTAGTCAATCGGATAGTATTCTGTCTGGCAAGATCCGCGTGTCTACTTGTGATTAGTGTTGTGAAGAAGAAGAAGAAAAAGTACTCCCGATGAAGGAATCATTAGTCTAGCAAAATCCTATCATATGGTATCCAACTTCATTTCTATCAGCAAAGCCATATTTTCCAACTACTGTCCCTTCTCTTTTTAATTTTTGACTTCCCATCACCAGTAAATATCAATGCATATTAATTGCATGTTTGGTCAGTTTTAAATTGAAGCAACTTCAATTTCTTCATAATCAGCTTTATTTATTGTAGCATAAGTTTGTATTGATTGACCTTCTTTGTAAGGGTATAGAAAATATCCTATCACCTTCTGAACTGTCTTTCAAAAGAGATCTTGAAATGATCAGGGAGGGTTAGAGAGATGGAAACACTGACTTTAGAAAATATCCTCGATGGAGAATATGTCCAGAAACGTTGTTGTTGTTGTTGTTGTTGTTGTTAGGTGCCATCGAGTCGACTCCAACACATAACCACCCTGTGCACAACAGAACGAAACACTGCACACTGTCTTTCACCATCCTCACCTTTCTGAGCCTGGGCCAATTGATGCAGCCACTGTGTCAATCCATCTTGCTGACGGCCTTCCTCTTTTTCACCATCCGTCCACTTCAGCAAGCATGATGTCCTTCTCCAGGGACTGGTCTC
>NW_022107431.1:34065555-34066903 GCF_000313985.2 Echinops telfairi | reverse complement strand
GGGACAGGGCAGGGAGGGGAGGTTTGCATCCATCATTGCGACCACTCAGCAGTTGGTAGTTTTGATTGATGTTTTCCCTTCATGGCAACAGCTCTTCTGCTCACCCCGTACAAAAGAAGGTCGAACATTTGAGTCAGCGATTAAATAAGGATCTACAAAACTGTCTATGATGGACTTCAGGGTTTTGGATTTTAGTGAGGCAGAAAGGTTATTAGAAAAATGTTAAGTTGATATGGTTTTAAAATGCTTGAAAGCCTTATCTTAGTCATCGTGGCACTGCTGTGGCCTGGATCCAGTTGTCTAAATGCCTTAAATTCTAGTATTACAAGGGCTGATTTAATCTTCTAGTGGCTTTTGTTTTTTTCCTTTTTTCCTATTAGGGACCCAATGTGGTTGAATTGGGAAAATACGGAATTTGGCATCAGACCTGAATTCAAATTCCGCATCCTCACTTGCTTTCTAACTGCAGGTAGCTACTTCTCTTGGCCTTCATTTCCCCAGGGAGCATCTCTCTCCCAGGGTGGCCAGAAGGTCAAAAAAATTGGTAATTTATATAGAGAGCATACAGAATAGTACCTAACAAATTATTGTAAATACCCACCCATTTCATGAACACCTCTACAAAAAAAAAAAAAACACAACTGTGGCTTTGAATTCTTTGTACACTTTCAGTTGTACCAGTTTTGGGCAAAAGAAAGCAAAGGCTAATTAAAAGACATTGTGCATGATTATGTCTACAAGTGGCTAGCTCAGTCATATAACAACCCTTTCATTATGAATAAAACGCTATATAAAGAAGACAGCCTTCCTAAGGCACACACTAAGGATGCACTCACAAGACCAGAGACCAATAAGGGCCTGCCTCGCTTGATTTTAAAATAAATACTCCACAGTCCAGTCAGAGAAAACCAGACTGATTCATCCAAGCCTTTACTAGAGTTAAAAGAAACTGTAGCCTTGGCTCAAGATCACCTGGTTCAGCGGTCCTCAACCTGTGGGTCACGACCCCTTTGGGGGTCAAATGACCCTTTCACAGGGGTCACCCGATTCATAACAGTAGCAACATGACAGGGATGAAGTAGCAACGGAATAGTTTTATGGTTGGGGGTCACCACAACACAAGGAACTGTCTGAAAGGGTGGCGGCATAAGGAAGGTTGAGAACCACTGGCCCAGTGGTGGCTAGATGCCATTGAGTTGCCTGTACCTCAGAGCTCCACCCTCCCCATCACCGAGAAGTCTGAACACCTTGTAGCCGCCGGAGCCCTGGCTCTGTTTCGTCCTTTCTTCCTTAGCTGACCATCTACTTTATCAAGCATGACGACTGTGATATTTTGGTGAAAATCTCC
>NW_022107431.1:34040430-34065120 GCF_000313985.2 Echinops telfairi | reverse complement strand
AAGCAAGCAGATATATAAGAAACAATAACAAGGACTAGATAAAACAAGAAAGTCCTCAATCGAAAAGAAAGCAGACACTATTAAAACTTGAAATAACTTTAAAATGGGTCAAAAGGGACATTGAGTGATAAGGGACATCACTTTGACCTAACTACATCTGCCCCAGTGGACTTTACAATCTCTCTCTGATGGCCAGGTGACTCATATCCCTGGACTGTGTCCACCAGGGTCTCAGGAGGCTTAATCTATGTGCGGACCCTGCAAATGGATCTATAGCCTTCTGCAAACTGGGTGCTCACAATTTAAGGTCTCATACAATTCCCGCCTTCAGATTGAATTTTATTATTTACAGTCCTTGGTGTGCTTCTTCCCTGTGGCTTAGGTTGATGCCTCACTTGGATGGTTGCTTATTTAACAAAAGCCAGTCAGACCCCAGACACTCTTTTCTTTCTGATTTCCCATCCTCATTTTGAGAGAGCATGCTGGCTGTAATTCTTTCCGGGCAGATTTGTTCATTCTTCCGGCCAACGCCAAGCCAGTCCTGCCAAGTCGATTCCACGTCAACACTATGATGCAGGGTCTCTAATACTGTAAGCCTTCATGGGAGCAGAGAAGCACATCCTTCTCCACTCCCTCAGAGCAACTGGAGGGTTTTGAATGGTCAACCTTACCCCCCGGCACCACCAGGGTGCCTTACCCTCATAGCAGCCCATGTGACATTCAATAGCCTTTGCTAACAACGTAATTCAAATATATTAATCCTTCTTTAATATTCATTCTGCATGGCCCATCTCTCACATACATGAGGCAATTGAAGATATAATGACTTGAGTCAGGGGACCTTAAACCTCAAACTGACATCCTTCTTCATTAATAAAAGTCTTTTGCAGGGGATTTGCCCAGTGCAAAATGTTTTTTTTTTCTTTTGTCTTTTTTTAAAATTATTCTTAAATACTTTTATTGGGGCTCTTACATCTCTTATCACAATCCATGCATCCATCCATTGTGTCAAGCACATTTGTACATATATTGCCATCATCATTTTCCCCTCCTTCCCCCATCCTCCCTCCCTCATGAACCCTTGATAAGTTATAGATTATTATTTTCATATCCTACATCATCCTCTGTCACCCTTCACCACTTTTCTGTTGTTCGTTCCCCTGGGAGGGAGTTATATGTTGATCCTTGTGATTGATTCCCCCTTTCTCCCCTCACCTTCCCTTATCCTCCTGGTATCTCTATTTTCATTGGTGGTCCTGAGGAGTTTATCTATCCTGGATTCCCTGTGCTGTGGGTTCCTATCTGTAGCAGTGTGCGTGCTCTGGTCTAATCTGATCAGTAAAGTACAATTGAGGTCATGATAGTGGCAGGGGTTGGGGGGTTGGGGGTGGGAGTGGGGAAGCATTAAAGAACTAGAGGAAAGTTGTGTGTTTTCATGGGTGCTATACTGCACCCTGACTGGCTCATCTCTTCCTTGTGACCCTTCGGTGAGGGGATGTCCAATTGTCTACAGATGGGCTTTGGATCTCCATTCCTCATCCCACCCCCGTCCCCCATTCACATCAATATAATTTTGTTCTGGGTCTTAGATGCCTAATACCTTATCCCATTGACACTTCATGATCACACATGCTGGTGTGCTCCCTCCATATGGGCTTTGTTACTTCTCAGCTTGATGGCCACTTGTTTATCTTCCAGCCTATAGGACCCCAGACGCTATATCTTTTGATGGCCAGGCATCATCAGCTTTCTTCACCACATTTGCTTATGCACCCATTTTGTCTTCAGCGATCATGTCGGGAAGGTGAGCATCACAGAATGCCAGATTATTAGAACAAAGTGTTCTCGCGTTGAGGGAGTACTTGAGTCGAGGCCCAGTGTCCATCTGGTATCTTAATTTTTGACATATAGATATGAGTACATCGTTCTATTTCCCTCTCCTTATAAATATATTTACATACGTACATACGTGCCTGTATTTAGACCTTGATAAATGTCCTTTGCCTCCTGGTTCTTTCCTCTATTTCCTTTTACTTTCCTCTTGTCCCACCATCATGTTTGGCCTTTATTCAGGTTTAGTAATTCCTCGCTGTTACATTGCCCTTGATTAAGCCCCACTAGGCATCCTACGCCCTTCTCTCCATTGATTTTAGTTCACTTGTTTTTCCCTCGTCCCTGAGTTGGTTGCCCCACCCCCTTCCTTTTTCCCACCTCCCCTTCTCCCCCCCCAACTGTTGGTTCCACTGTTTTTGTCTATTTTGTCTATGGGAATTGTTTATCTCATATATGTTATCTAGATAGACATTCAGAGACATTAATAAGCACAAAAACCAGGCAAAGCCAAACAAAACAACTAAGGAAGACAAAACCAACAAAACAATCACAACAACAACAACAACAAACAAAAACAAAATAACAACAAAAAGAAAGCCAATGACAAAAAAGGAAATGCCTATAAATATTTCCAGGTCTGTTTTTTTGACTTTTAGGAGTGTTTTCCAGTGGAGTCTGATGGGGTGCACACTCTGTCTCCAAAGTCTATTTTTGGTATTCCCCGGGGAATTCATCGCTTGGCTCTCCTTGCTGCCCTGTTGCATGCCCTTGGTGTTTCACCCCAGTGTGATGGGGATTGGATTGGGCTCAATTCCCACACTGTGTCTCCAGTGTTGTCCCCGGTAGCTCTATGGTTCTGTGAGGGACCTGTCTTATGGTGGAGCCAGCCCTGTGGTCCTCTGTGCATTGTCTGCTCTGAGCAGGAACATCATCCTTGGTTTGGTGGGTCAGGATGTGCTCCCCTCCCTCTCCGTCCCTCTTTGTGGCTCCTGTGTGCGCTGATCCGCGACGTGCCCCTCTCCCCAGGCTGTAGCTTCAGTGCTGTTCTCTAAGGTGCATTCTTCTGTGGGGGGGTGTTGGTGTCCACATAGTTTGGCTTGGGACTGGCCCCACAGTCCTCTCTACTGGTTCCCTGGTGCATGCTGGTATGCTGTGTTCACCTCTTGGCACACCGGGTTGAAGCCTTGTATCTCTCTCCTTCTCCTGTGGAGATATAAACAATGCCCTCCCCTTGAGTGGGTTAGTGCCCTGCTCTCCCCCCTCCCCCCACCCATTTCTTTTTTCTCTCTCTCTTTCTTTCCCCCTACTAGTTAGTTGGCTGCCGTATGTATCCCTGGACTGGATTTGGCCCCTGCCATAAGTAGCTGGACCTCACCCCAGGAATGTACGTATATAGTAGTTTTTCCCCTTTGCCCCATTTTTTAAGCTTACCTCAGTGGACTCATGTTGTACTTGTCCTTTTGTGCTTGGTTTACTTCGCTTAGCATAATTTCCTCCAGTTCTCCCCATGCAGTGATGTGCTTCATGCACTCATCTCTGCTTTTTAGAGATGCGTAGTACTCCATTATATGTATGTACCACAGTTTTTGGTTTTGTTTTATAATCATTTTATTGGGGGCTCGTACAACTCTTATCACAATCCATACATCCACCCATTGTGTCAAGCACATTTGTACATATGTTGCCATCATCATTCTCAAAACATTTGCTTTCTAATTGAGCCCTTAGTATCAGCTCATTTGCTCCCTCCCTGATCCTCCCCACCCCATGAACCCCTGATAATTTATAAATTATTATTATTTTTTTTTCATATCTTACACCATCCGACATCTCCCTTCACCCACTTCTCTGCTGTCTGTCCCCCAGGGAGAAGGCTATATGTAGATCCCTGTCATCTGTTCCCCTTTTCTCCCTCACCTTCCCTCCATCCTCCCGGTATTGCCACATTTGTACATTCATTGCCCTCATCATTCTCAAAACATTTCCTCTCCACTTAAGCCTCCAGCATTAGGTCCTCATTTTTCCCTCCCTCTCCGCTCCCCCCACCCTTGTGAGCCCTTGATAATTTATAAATTGTTATTTTGTCATATCTTGCCCTGTCCAACGTCTCCCTTCACCAACTTTTCTGCTGTCCATCCCCCAGGGAGGAGGTCACATATAGTTCCATGTATTCAGTTCCCTCTTTACAACCCACTCTCCCTCTACCCTCCCTGTATCGCCACTCACACCACTGGTCCTGTAGGGATCATCCGCCCTGGATTCCCTGGATTTCCAGTTCCTATCTGTAGCAGTGTACATCCTCTGGTCTAGCCAGACTTGCAAGGTAGAATTCGGATCATGATAGTGGGGGCGGCTAGGAAGCATTTAGGAACTAGAGGAAAGTTGTATTTTTCATCGTTGCTACATCGCACCCTGACTGGATCGTCTCCTCCCCGAGACCCCTCTGCAAGGGGATCTCCAGTGGCCTACTAATGGGCTTTGGGTCTCCACTCCGCACTCCCCCCATCATTCACTATGGTAAGATTTTTTTGTTCTGATCGCATAGGCTTGTGTGCTTCTTCCATGTTTACTTTGTTGCTTCAGAGCTTGATGGCTGCTTGTTTACCTTCAATCCTTTAAGACCCCAGACGCTATACTTTTTGATAGCCGGGCACTATCAGCTTTCTTCGCCACATTTGTTTATGCACCCGCTTTGTCTTCAGCGGTAGTGTCAGGAAGGTGAGCATCATAGAATGCCAATTTAATAGAAGAAAGTATTCTTGTGTTGAGGGAGTACTTGAGTGGAGGTCCAATGTCCTTCTGCTACCTTAATACTAAACCTATAGATATAGGTACATAGATCTATTTCCCCATCCTCATATAAATATATTTGCATATGTACATAATCCATACTGAAAGTTGTCATCTTTGATCTTTGTCATGAAGTACTTCAAATTCTCTTAGCTTCCATCAATTAAGATTGTGTCATTTGCACATCTCAGGGAGCTAATGAGTCTTCCTTCCATCCTGATGCCCGGTTCTTCTTCATCTGGTCCAGCCTCTCGGAATATGTCGAGAGAAAGGAAAACAAAACAAAACAAAAAGCTCACTGCCAATAAGTTGATGCCAGGTAGAACTTTCCCTATGGGTGTCTGAGACTGTAACTCTTTACAGGAGTAGAAAGCCTCATCTTCCTCCCACAGAGCTGGCTGGTGGTTTCAAACTGCTGACCTTGTGGTTAGCAGCCCAACCCATAATCACTATGCCACCAGGGCTTAGAAAGTTAAACAGGTTTAGAAAGTTAAACAAACCTTGATCATTGGCCGAGATTTTAGGAACTCCACTCAAATCCTGTGAATCCTACCCATGGAGGTTACCAGTCGCCTTGGAACTCTATGAGGGTTCTTTCTGGTCACCTACAGCAGCATCGAGACGTCCAGGGAAACCTCTACAAGTAGATCAGCCTAAATAGACACAGTTTGCCCCTACAGCAGTATGTTCCAAATTGTTCAGGAGTTTGTGTGCCAAAAGGTAGTCATTAACTGTACCTGGAGGATGAGGGGGTGGAAATTGTTTCACAGTCAAAGAAGTTTGGGAAGCAACGGCTTAAATGCAGTTTTCCCTTCTGTGTTTCTCAAATCTTCTCATATGCAAATTACACCTCCAAGAAGCGGAATAGTCTTAAGTACTCCTCAATAATTTGAATAAAGAGTGTTTTTCAGGTAGCCTTTTAGAACACACACACACATTTATCATTGCAAGGAGCGTGGTTTATGAAACGTAGCCAAGACAATAGCTTTTCTCATCACAGAAAAGTTTGTGGATAGACCCTGCTGAGTGTCTGAGCTGGAATGGTAGCAAAGCACAGGATGGAGCCCTGGTGGACTTAATGTGCAGAGACATCTAGATCTTTTGAAAATCTGCAAATGAAGCTTATAGAAGTAACACTAAGTTGGTTTCCTTTGCAGGGTGAATAAAGGTCCCTGTGACATAAGAAAAGAGCCCCGGTAGGACAGTGGCTAAGCACTCAGCTGCTCACTGAGAGGTCAGTGGTTCGAGCCCGCCAGCTGCTCCACAGGAGAAAGAGATGGAAATTTGTAAGATGAACAGATGTGGAGACCCTGTGAAAGAGCGGTACTCGACCCTACAGGCTGGCTCCGAGCTGAAACAGCTAGATGGGAACAGGGGTGGCACCCGAGGGCAGTACAGCTGGTTCACAAGGTCAGTTGCTATCAAGAAGATACTTCAAAGGAAAGGGCTGACGCTCCACTGTGTGCAGAATCGGCCCTTAGGAGCTCACCTCGTTGGAGTCACCTGAGCAGGAGTTGCCTCAAGAGCAACTGGCCTGTGGCAGTCACCGCCGCGAAGAGACAGAGACCAGTCCCAAGTCGCAGCGTGAACGAAGACTGTGGAAGTAGCAGATGCGTCGCGTCTTTAACCTTGTTACAAACACTTCTGAGGATGTCCAACTTATTCCTACTCTTCTTCCCGGTCAGAGGTGACCTGCGCTCTCTCCCAGCTGGCGGCAAACGCGCCCGAATGGCCTGAGATGTAGAGATGGAGGTGGGTTTTGCTGTACTCCCCGCTGCTGTGTTTCATGTGGACTCCCTGCCCTGAGCATCAGACCTTACGTTTCCCTATCCATCTGTTTTCTCGGGAAAACCTGCCATGACCCACATTGGAGAGGACCAAAAGCTCTTGTAAATAAAAGCCAAGTACGATTGTGTCCTGTAACAGCCAACATAAGTGAGAATCATAGACTATTCTTCCAGACCAGAAAATTGTATGGGATTCCCTGGTTGGAGTAGGGTCAACGTGTCTCAAATCTTCGGTTGGTGACATGGTGGGAAGTGTTTCTTAGATGGTTCTTTCATTGGTTATTCACAATGTATTAATCGTCCTATAAGCAAAAAGATCCCTTCGCCATCAAAGCTTTCTGCATCTTCATCTAATGGGACAGGTGAAGTCTTTGTTTTGTTTTGTTTACTTTAAACCCCGCCCCCTTTTTGAATGCAACGATTCCGTCCTTAGCAGAGCCTAGTGAATGACCAACCCTGCCAACGATCTCCAGAAGTGGCAAGCAGCCAGGCACAGGCCGTTTCCCCAGAGCGACAAGCCAGTGAATCGCGGCTTGGTCAGTTCAGTCTGGCGGTCCCCAGTGCCAGCCCCCGAGGAGGAGGAGGTAAGAAAAGCAGGTACCCACGAGAGCAAGTGCTGTGTCCCAGAGACCCAGCAGCCTGAGACTCTGGGGTATATTTGCAGGAAGGTCATGGAAAGACATCTTGGAATTGCATCTCAGGGGAGAGGAGGAAGCTCACCTGGCCCATATAATCACAGCAAGAGATGGCTGTGCCTGGTTGTTTGTTTTTGTTAATAGAGTTAAGGTTTAGGTACACTGGAAAACCGTTTCCCCCTGGCTGACGAAGGCTTTGACCACATGCCGAGCGTACTGTAAAATGTTGTCTGTATGAGTCAGACCACTTGTGAGAAGCCTTGAACTAATTGTAAGGGACATATAAACATACGCATATACTATGGCTACATGTGTATTTCTAGAATGGGTGATGTTGGGACGGACAGACAGATGGCAGTGCTTCATAGCAGGAACCTCAAGAATGGTTTTAGAGTTTTGTTAAATCTCTCCTGCAAGGCTGGTGTGAGGAACTGCCACGGAGCCAGTCCCCATGGTGCATTTGGTCACCCCGAGAGCCACGGAAGAAAGCACTGCCTGTCCCGGCGTCAACCCCACGGGACACACAGTGCGCCCGCTTTCAGAAGTAGGTGCCACCAGGGCACCTTCCCACAGGTACACTAAGTTCTTCCTAACACATCATTCAGTAAAGGGACCATTCTTAGGAAGTGAGCATTCGTGTGGGAGAACGAAAAGAAAATATTGTTTCCCTGGAAGGGACCTTGCTATTCAGAGTATGTAATCCAACCGGACAAAATGGGGTTGTTCCTTCTACCAGCAAGGACCGGTGTCCATCAGAATTTCATGTCCAACCTGAGACTGACATCAGCCCTCCTTGCACGAAAGCATGCCTGGGCGGGAAGGTTTTCATGGGAGAATGGGTTCATTTGGGAAAGTTCTGGAAGAAAAACTGAAGCTGGTGTGACTTTGGGGGCTGTGAAAAGTGCTTAAAGAGTTATGCATTTTGAGCTATTCCTCAGCCCCCAAACTCCTAACTCTAATGCAGGTTACTGGTGGTGACCCATGATCGGTGAGGTTCCGAGTTTCTTAGAGTCTGCTCCACAGGGCTGTCAGTGATTGGTTGTTCAGGAGTCAAGCACCAGGACAGGGACTCTGTAATCCAGATTAGCAGTTATAATTAACTAGCTGTTCGGTGCCAATTCAGAAATTTCTACCAGGAATTGAGGAAGCATAGTGGACCGATTACAGGCAACTTGCATGGGTTTAACTCTAACTCAGTCAATTGCTGGCTATTTATTCACGGTAGCCTGGTTTCCCACCCTGTCTGTCTGTGGGGTCAATGAGGTAATGATAGTGCCCTTCAGAGGGTTACCACGAGGATCCAATGAGTTAGAGCAGTGCAGTTACAGATGAATGGCTCTGTGCACTTTACATGTGTCATGAACAGAAAACATGAAAAGATGCTCCCCTGATCTTTTCAACTTGCTCCAAGAAAAGGAGGCCACGTATGGGATGTTTTCAGTACACACGTGGGCCCATATGCGCTTAGATATGCTTTTGCTCCTGGGACAAATGTTGCAAAATTGCTACCATCATGGGAGAGGTTGCCTCCAGATACAGCCTTCTCTGGCTTATCTCCTCAAATTCAGATTAGATCACAATGTCTTGCAAATAACGGGTCCTGTGTAAAATGGTTGTTCGATTGAACGGAACCTCAGACAAAACAGTCATAGAAATCTGAAGTTAAAGACATCCAAAGGGAGACAATCTCTATATCTATCTATCTATCTATCTATCTATCTATTTATCTATCTATCTATTTATCTATCTATCTATCTATCTATCTATCTCTCTCTCTCCACTTCTGATTGGGAATCGAGTAACGGTATTCAGAACAGATCCGTTTCCCATTCAGCAATCCGTCCGTTTGTTGCTTCGTGTCATTGGTTACAGTCCCTCAATGGAACCTCACTTAACCCTGTGTTTCCTGTCCCATGTCTCCGTCTTTCCTCACCCATCTGACCCTCGTCCTTGGGCAAATGCTGCCCTTTTGATCTCAAAAGTTTGATTATTCTGACCTTGGAACTCCTTCCCATTGTTGTTCCCCCTTTAGATACACCTATTGTTTGACCAGGAGCCCTGATGGTGCAGGGGTTATGCACCAGGCTGCGATCCACATGGTCAGAAGTTCAAAACTACTGGCACTCCGAGGGAGAGGGACTGGGCTTTCTCCTCTCGTGAACCGTGACGGTCTCAGAAACCCACAGGGGTCGCTATGAGTCAGCATGGACTCAAAGGCAGTGCGTTTGGTTTGGGGTTTTATTGTTTGGCTGGAAATTAAGGTGGATGACTTCCATTTCAAACCTGAAGCGTGACTAGGGGCCATAGTCCTGGGGGTTCCAGCAGCCTCTCTCTGGTGTTTTGTATGATTTTTGAGTGCTGCTCCACATGTGTCTCCCACACCAATGTGGTCCCGTTCAGAGCAGCGGGTAGTGGCAGCGGCACCTCTGGGGAGTGGACACGACAGATGTTTGTGTGGTCCAGGAGGCCACTGGGTTCACTGTTTAATGTGATCCCTTTTAATGACATTTATCATTGTTGGCCACCATCTCTTCTATTTTGAATAAGGCAAAATAGTTATAAAGGCCTAAGGACATTGAAAATGAGACAAAGAGTAGAAAAAAATCCATGAGCAGAAAACCCTACTGAACCCTGGTTCCGCATCATCACAAGACCCTGCCATCAGGCCCCCATGGACAGGTGGGCAGAGAGGACATAGCTTCCCCAAATGGAAGGGCAGCCGTTTACCACTGACCCACCACTAACCCTCCGGACTTTGCTCCTGAAGTTAGCACTCCTTCTGCACACACACCAGCTAACGCTCAGCAGGCAAAGAAGAATCAGCCATAATCCTTGCCTGCTGTGAGCTGAGAGCCAATTGGGGAGCCAAGACCCAAACACAAGAAGACAACCAGCATGCAAGAACGTTTCCATCAGGACCCCTTAAAGGGAGATTGCATGCCTGATCTGGGCCAGAAAAGACTTCAGAAAGGATGAAGGCCACGGAATCAACTGAACGGGGACCCAAGGGATGCCGCCAGAGGGAAGAAATGCCAGCCTGCCGGGCTATAAGTTGCTTAAGCGATCAGGAGCACCGCGGATTGCGTGGCACTGCAGCACTGCGTTCGTAGGATGTGCCGTGGCTGGTGTCTCAGAGATAGTTTGCCAGGCCTTTCCACTGAAGCCCCTGAAGAAGTGCCCCTATGAGTTTCCAAGATGATGATAACTCTTTATGAAGGTCAAAGCCTCAACTCTCTCCCCCCCGGAGTGGCTGGTGGTTTTGAACTGCTGGCCTTATTGTTAGCAGCCCAACACATAACCACTACACCACCCATTGGCTCATAGGCCCTTCTGTAGGGTTTCTGAGGCTCTAGACCAGTGGTTCTCAACCTTCCTAATGCCGTGACCCTTTCATATAGTTCCTCATATTGTGGTGACCCCACAACCATAACATTATTTTCGTTGCTACTTCATCGCTGTCATTTTGCTACGGTTGTGAATCGGGAGACCCCTGTGAAAGGGTTGTTCGACCCCCAAAGGGGTCGCGACCTACAGGTTGAGAACCATTGCTCTAGCTCTTTACAGGAACAGGCAGCCTCATTGCTCTCATGCCGCCTCCTGCAGCCTTGCAGCGAGCATTGCAACACTTACCCGGCCGTGCCGCCAGGGCTCTGGAAGTAGGGCCATCCCCAACCTCCCTGCCACTGAGAGAATTCGGACTCAGAGAGCCCTACAAGGCAGAGTAGCACTGCTTCTGTAGATTTCTGAGACTGCACCTCTTCACGGGACTAGGAAGCCTCATCTTTCTCCCAGAGATCAGCTGGTGGTTTCACACCGCTGCCCTTGTGGTCAGCAGTCCAACATACAACCCACGACACCGCCAGGGTTCCTGCTAAATACGACGACCGGGCCAGCCAAACAGCTACTCTGTGCTCAGTGGTCTAGGACTTCAGTTCCTAAGGCCTCTTACTGACCAAGGTCCCAATGGAGTGGTCAGTCGGTGAGGGACATGGTGTGGACCGAACGATTGACCCCTAGCCTACTGAAAAAGAAAGGGAATTGGAGGGGGGGGGGTGTCTCTTTTGTTACTCTAGCAATGGAAGAGATGAAAAAGAGACACTGGAGTGCCTATCCCCAAGGAGCCCTCATTGAGTCAAAGTTTCCTCAGCTGGTGGAAGAAGGGGAGTGTGGGGTGTGGGATGACCTGGCTGTAGAGCTGAGCACAGAGAACAGAGACCAGGGGCCGCAGGAGTCTCTAAGCAGACAGAAGTCACCTTTCACGTGAGCAAAGCCCTTATTTGTGGAGCACGTTTGTGTGAGAGGACATTCGGCCGTAGCATGCAGTCAAAGCAGTGAGGCCAAAGTAGCTTACAGGAGCTGGCCGCGTGGCCGGCAGTAATAAAGGGGGAATTTGACACCGTACCAGAACAAGATGCTGAGCCAGACGTTTGGAATAAAACACGGGATGGTCTCCCTGCCACCCGGGGCACAGCAGCAAGCTGGTCACTTGGGCAGAGCTAGTTCCCAGAGCAGCTGGCAGAGACAAAAGGCCTGAGTGATGACGAGGTAAAGACCATGGAGACCAAGGCGGCGAGGCTCAGAAACCAGGGCAGGTGCCCAGCAGCTAATCCTGCAGACAGAGTCCTCCCAAGGGATAAACCAGTGAACTCATGTTTATTCATGCCTGCTGAGCATTTTCCACGCACTTTATTTCACTGGAGTGACCCCGTCAACGGCATCAGCCACAAAACCAAGCCCACTGCCAGCAAGGCAATTCTGACTCCTAGCAATGGAGCAGAAGCGCCCCAGAGGGTGGCCAGCGCTGGAAATCTTTACAAGAGCAGAAGGCCTCCACTTTCTCCCACAGGGCACCCCAATTCTTAGCCCTCTTCAGACGTGCCCCAGGTTATGCCGAGGAAACTGAGCCTTCGCGTTATGAGTTCAAACACGTCTTGCCCAATGTCCCACAAAGATTAGGCTTCTGATTTCCAGCTCAGTTCTTGTTCCCATAAAACAGGGGACTTCTCTGATGTTGCCAGGTACGCTTTGAACCCGCTGCTTGCAAGGCCTGAAGTTCAAACCCACCAGGCCCTCGTCAAGAGAAATAGGAGTCTATCTGCCCTTGAGTTTGGGGAACTCGTAAAGATGGCAAGTAAGAATGGTGAGGGCCAGGCAGGGAGTGCTGGTGCTCTGCTCCCTGGGTAAAGAGCAGCATGATGGCGAGAGTGCCCTGGAGGACGGACCGCAAACTCAGTGTTATGGATCCAACAATGCCCCTAAAACGTATACTGGGATCCTGTTTGGAAAGACGTTTTTGTTGTGTCCTATTAATGAGGTCACGCCAGTAGAGGGTAGGTCCTACAGCTAAGCATTTCTGAGTTATAAGGAGCAGTTTCGACAGCGAAACACACGATGGGGGGAGGGGCAGGTGACAATTTTGCCTACCAGCGCTTGACAGTAGACTCCAGAAACCAGGAGCAGCTTACCGAAGGATGAGACCTGGATAAGAGTCTGATGTGGACTTTCAACCTCCATAACTCTGAGGATGAGGGTGGCACCTGGCCAGGCACCGGTTCATTCTGTTGCGCCTAAGGTTGCACTATGGGTCAGAGCCCAACCCAGTGGCGCCTAAAAGCAATGATGAGGAGACATTCCTGTTCTTTAAAGCCACCTGCTGTGGCATTTCCGTTACAGCAACACAGGGTAACTGAGGGCCACAGTCACCAGGTGACAGTGAACCCAGGTTGTTTCTGTTGTAAACAGGAAGACCCCGTGTCCTGGGAACCCCCAAGTCTAGGTGGACTGGGATGGTCAGAAGCCCTCAGGAAAGCAGAAGCTCTGGCCCCAGGAAGAAGGCCCCTAAAAGCCTCCATGGCCTTTGGTGCAGGAGTTATTCCTCCAGGTGAAGTGTGGAAATGGGGTTGGTCACTAGTAGATGCCTCATCTACGAGTTCAACATATTGAAACCACCTTTTTTGGGGGGTCCCGCAAGATCAAATGTTGGTATCATGTAGTTCAATCTAGTCGTTCAGAGGGGGGGTTTGAGGATAAAATGAAGCAGTGTTTCACATGAGAAAAGTTGTTTGGGTCTGGCCCTTGCTCTTTTTCTTCCACTCCTTCTTGTTCAGTGCCATCAAATGAGATACGACGACTCCCGGTGAGCTCCTGCACGACATATGAAAGGCTGCCCAGGCCCGAGCCGGCTTTATGGTGGCTGCTATGTGTCAGTCCCTGGTTGTCTTCATGATGGCTGCTGTGTGTCAGTCCCTGGTGGAGGCTACTACACCATCCACTTCTTTGAGGATTTCCCTCATTCCCATGGACCTTCTCTTTACAAACCCTTCTAATGATTGATCTTTCCAGATGGCTGGTAATCAAGAAAGAGCTACAAATATGAACCATTAGTTGGGGCTTGATGGCTTAGTGGGCTACTAATCAGAAGATCGGCGATTCAAAACCACCAGCGGGGCTGTAGGAGAAAGAGGAGGCTGCGCACAGCTGTGAGTCAGTCAATACGATGGTAGGAAGTCTGGGCTGCTTTGGGCTTTTCTCCTCCTGCAGGGAGATGCAGTCTTGGGGACCGTCAGGGGCAGCCAAACCCTGTTCTACAGTCTCCATACATCAGCACTGAGTCAGGGCAGTGAGTTTGGTTTGCAGTTTCAAAAAGTAGGTGGAAAATGGAGTTAAAAGTTAATGGAATTCATCCATGCATTTTTATTCTAAACTATCCCCCATGTCGCCAACCGCAGAGTAGACCCAGTCAGATGGAGCCTCACTCCCTGAGAAAACCTTGGTAGATGCTTTGAGTTTTTTTTCAACCTTACAAGAAAGTCAGCACGATGACAGTTTCTCATATACAATGTTTTCCTGCCCAAGATGAATCCTCACGCCGATGTCTCCCAGATAACTGGAGAGCACACCAGCAGAGGCAAAGCGTTCTGACATCTGGTTTGCTATTGAAACGAGGCCACGTTGCCAAGATTGCATTTGAGATATGCATCGTGGTGGAAATGAATAAACACATTCATGGAAAGACCGGTGAAACCAGAAGCAGACCGCAGAGCTGACCCTCCTGGGGAAACAGAGCAGAGGCGTCCCTGGGTGCTAGCGGCTATGTTAACTCTGCGCCACCCGGAGAGGCTTGTGGACCTCAAACCCAAACAAGTTCATTCTCACTCAGGTGACCCTATGGACAGGGTAGCAACTGCCCCTGTGCTTTGACAGGTGCCGAAAGCCTCCTCTTTCTCCCACTGAGCGATCGGTGGGTTTGAACCAGGGCTGTGGTTAGCAGGCCAATGGGTAACCCGTAACGCCATCTCGGCTGCTTTGCGTAACTAATGCGGAGGGAAAGGTAGTGACAGTGCTTCAGCCTCACACACCGTCCCCTACCTCTCTTAGGAAAGACGGTGGCAGAGACACAGCAACAAGAAGGGAGCGTCACACAGAAAGGGCACGGTGCGGCTTCTGCACCAGACCCGAGCTCAGCCAGCAGAGCGACTTTGCCCGGGGAAGATGGGCCCCTGTGGGAACCGTCCTCAACTTCACAGAGCAAGCACAGGCGATCTATAACAAGTCCGCAGCTTCCAGAAGCCCCGGCAGCTTCAAAGGCCTGCACCAGTTGCGAGGATGGGCGAAACCTAAAATACAAGGAGAAGCCCGGAGCCCAGCAACAGGGCCGCGCCGGGAGGAGAGAACAATGAATACCCTACAGTCCCCGGCAGACAGAGCGCCGGCCAAACTCCCCTGACGCGGATTGAACGAGAGGGGCTGCAAACCCTGTGGGAAAATGGAATTAAGAGACTATGGAAGTTTTCCATGAACGTGTGGAAGCCCCTGGCGTGTCTATGACTTGGGGACCAGTGCGTTGATTTGCAAGTCATGGCTTTGCTCCCTGTTGAACACTGGAAGTTGTCATTGCCTTTAGAAGAAGAACAATGTTCTTCTGGGTCAAGCTGCAGAAGACCGACCAGCTGCTGTGTACACATTCAGCACTCGGCTGACGGTGAGCGCCAATTCTGCAGCCGCGTCCCTTTTCGAAGATGGAAAGCGACGTCTAGACTCGGGCCAATGAGTCCATGAGTTGGGAGGCCTGCTCCTCCCCTCCCACCAATTTGCCTGCCAGGGCAGCAGGCTGGCCAGGGCCCCACAACCAGGTGTTGACTGCGCATCGTCCAGAGAATGGGACAGGGACTGCCATCACCCTGTCCCTATTTTCCCAGACACACGCCCTCATAAACATACACACACACACACACACACACACACACACACACATCACCTGGACTTGCAACCATCCATCATTCTGAAGTCTTCTTAAGGAGCCGTGAGGAACTCTGCCCTCGAGAGAGGAGATAAATGAGGCCAAGGCACCTCAGATTTTAACAGGGAAGAAGTGGCAAAGTCTACAGGGAGCGGTTTCCTGGATCCTAACTCCGACCCATGTCCCCTAAATCAAGAAGTCCTAATATCTGAAAGTGCCCCAGGCCTCAGAATCTGCCCCCAATTCCAGGAAGACGATAGTGATGATGGTGGTGGTCACGGCAGCGAACATTTGCTGGGTCCACACTAAGGCACACGAAGCTCACAATCACCCTGTGAAATGAGTGCTATCCTTTTTTTTCTTATTTGTGAATAAATTTTAATGTTATTTATTTTTTGTAAACACTTGTATTGGGGGCTGTTACATCCCTTATCACATTCATGCATTCCTCCAGTGTGTCAAGCACATTTGCACATCTGCCGCCATCATCATTTTCAAAGCATTCTCTTCCCACTTGAGCTCCTGCTATCAGCTCCCCACTTCTTTCCCCTCCTTCCCTCGAGTGCTATCATTTTTCCCTATTTTTCTAGACATGAAAACTGAGAACCAACGAACCCCAAAGATAAGGTGACCAGATTTTAACATTGGTAAAGTGGGACAAAAGCGGGACACCATTGATAAAACTCGTATCCTGCGAAATAGCCACATGGCAGCCAAAAACCGTATACCATAATATATCGTGCATTCTTTCCAAAAATTGGGACTTTTTTAACACGCCACGGGACGCAGGAAAAATTGCTAAAAATCGGGACTGTCCCGCCAAAAGCGGGACATCTGGTCACCTTACTCAAAGACCAAAAGAACCAGCTGGTGCCCGACGATCACAACTGACCACCCTGTGTGGGATCACAACCAATGATCCTGGATCCAGTAGGAGAAAATAATGTAGACCAACAGAGACAACAAAACTCCGATTTACACACACACACATACAGATTTACTAGTTTAACAGAGACTGAAAACTCTGAGTCAATGGCCCTACACCATTCCCGAAGACTACCTTTCATCCAAACAACACGCGGGCCCATGAAACAAGCAATAACACCTGCGAGGAATGTGCTTCTCAGAACAAGCAATTATACGAAATCAAAGGTCAGCAGTGGCCCAAAAGCAAAGAGGAGAACATGGAAAGGGACAGAAAATCTGATGACAGAAAAGGGGAGGTGCTGACAATGGTGGGAAATGCAGGGATGTCGTGGGACCTTTTGTGTACAGGCTATCGAACAGGAAGCTGCTTTCTCTGAACTTTCGTCTGAACTATGATTTTTGTAAAACAATTAAAGAGAAATAGAACTGAGGATCAAGAAACGTGAAGTCCTTCTACTGTATGCAGGGCTCACAAAATGAGTCCTTTCTTCATAGTCTTCTTAGTCTGGGAGCTCCACTGAAACGTGCTCGCCCGAGGGGGCCCTGCTGGTATTTAAATGCAAGAGGCAAAGCTTCCAGCATCACAGCAAAGACAAACTACCACAGTGTGGCAAACTGGGAGAGAGGTGGAGGGTACCAGCCCAGAGAGCGTGTACCTGACAGTCAACCATTGAGCCCCAAGTTGGCTACTTGAACTGTTGTGATTTCCCACACCGTGTAAGCCCTCCAAACCTCAAAGCTCTGTCTGCAAACTGAGAATGATAGCAATGCATATGCTTCAAGGTCACTTAAGCATTAGATAAGGGATATGAAAAGGCATGCTATAGCATCATATTTTTATTAATCATTTTATTGGGAGCTCTTACAGATATTCTAACCATCCATAATTCAATGAGATCCAGCATAATTGTACATTTGCTGCCACCATCAGTTTCAAAACATTTTCTTTCTTTTTGAACTCTTTGATATTAGCTCCACCTTATCCCATCCCTCCCCCACCTGCCCAGGAACCCTTATTATTATATATCTATATTGGCTGTGTCTTACACCTTCCAATGTATCTGTTCACCGACAAATCTGTTATTTATTCCCCTCAAGTGGGGTTTTGCAGTCATCAGAGCTATCAGCAACCCCTTCCCCCCCTCCCCCTCTGCCCATACCCTCAGGAAATCATTACTCCCATTACTGTTTCTGATGGTTTATCTATCTCGGCTTTCATGCATGGAACGATCTTAATTATACAAATGACCATACACTGACCATACACAGGTCTAACAAGATTAATGAGATCAAACTAAGACCATAATAGGTAAAACTAAGACCATAATAGTAAAACTAAGGCCATAATCACGAGGGAATATTAAAGAACTAGAGGATAGTTATGTGTTTCATCAGTGCTATACTGCGCCCTGGATATGTCTGTCATCCCTTCTGTGAAGGACTGTCCAATTCTCTTACAGGTGGGTTTGGGTCTCCACTTTGTTTATGCTCCTTCACATCAATTTGATTGCTTATTTTTGAACTTCTGATACCTATTCCCATTACACCTCATGATCGCAAAGGTTGGTGTGCTTCTTCCATGTGGGCTTTGTTGCTTCCTTGCTAGAGAGCCGCTTGTTTACCTTCAAGCTCTTAAGGCTCCAGGCACTCTATAGCATTAATTTATCCCAAGTTTGAGGAGATTATGTTATTTCGGGGGGAAAATAAACATCTGATCTCCCCTACCATGCACTCATTAAGATCAAAGACTACAACTTTCAGCATGGATTACACCCGAAAGAAGACGAAAACCCTCACAACTGGAATCATGATAAAAGCCTGAAAGATTGAAATTGTCAAGGGTTTCATTGTGCTTTGATCCACAATCAGTTCATACAGAAGCAGTGGTCGAAAAATCAAATTAGAGAGATGTCTTGCCTTGGGCATACCTGCTGTGCCCAGGTGCCAAAGAGCAAAGATGTCACTTTGAGCAATCATTTGGGCCTGACCCAAGTGGTGGTATTTTCCATCACCTCATATGCATGCACAAGCTAGACAGTGGATGAGCAAGACTGCGGAAGACTTGGTGTCTTTGAACATGGGGCTAGCAAAGACTATTGACTAACTCATGGCCTGCCTAAAGAGTAAGCGAATCTGCCTTCGCGTAAACAACCAGACGTTTCTTAGAAGTGAGTACGGGGAGAGTGCGCCTCAGGTGCTCTGTGCGTGTTTTCAAATGGCTGCAGTCCCCAGGAAGGACACCATGCTCGGTACAGTGACTGTGACTGAACAGCCTTGGGCTAGTAGAGGCTCCTCCGCATTCAGAGTCCCCATCCGCTCCCCTTTGAGTTCCACTCATCAGCCTGGTGCTTCCGTCTGGATCAACACATAGATCAATTCTCCTTCCATATGAACAAAACTGCCATCTTCCCATAAATACCCTCTTTGAAATTAAACATGTATTCTTCTATTAACACTTCCTTGTAAAATATGGCATCCAACTCCTTCACCTCCTGGTCCAACTTCTCACAGGTCCTCGATGGACAGACTGCTTGAAGTATCCTTGACCTGTGGGTCGCGAGCCCTTTGGGGGTTGAACGACCCTTTCACAGGGGTCACCTGATTCATAACAGTAGCAAAATGACAGCGAGGAAGTAGCAACAAAAATAATTTTATGGTTGGGGGAGGGGTCACCACAACATGAGGAACTGTATGAAAGGGTCGCGGCCTTAGGAGGTTGAGAAGCACGGCTCTAAACTGTTCAATGTACAATGGGGCTCCTCTTAGGCGCAAACATGACTTCTGCTATTTAGCCCGTGTTTGCATATGACGGTTGGGTGTTGTTTTAGGCGATTTGTTAGATTCGTGACCTTCATTTCCTTAAGGCACAAATTGGACTCGTTCCCTTGCAGTTGGCATTTTCATGATCAGACAAATAAATTTCCCTTCAGCTTTTTGCTGAAAACACCATCTCATTTTTGTTGAAATTCAATATCCTTTATTCCTCAAGGTCAAAAAGAACTACACTCATCCTACTATTAAATATTTTGAAAAAGTAAATCATAAATCTCCACTACTCAGATTAGGATACTTCTGCAAAAGGGTATCCAGCCAAAGCTAAGCTGAGTCTTGATCTTCAAAGTACATTAAGTAAGTATCTCGGAGGGAAAATCATCAAGAAAGAGATAGCTGGGTCCTGCATCAACAAGAGACAGCTTAAATAAGAAAACTATTTTACCTAAATGTCTGCTAGTTGTAGGCCAAACGGAGCAAGCAGTTCCGTTTGGGGAGAGCCTGGCAGTGTCCCGCTCTCTCTGCAGGACCTGGCGAAGGTCCTGGAGCTCAAAAGGCATTGTGGGACCAGACACTGTTCTCAGCATCTGAACACAACCGTGAATAAACTACACATACATTTATGTGGATATGTCTCATGAAGGTATCTGTCTCTCATGAATGCATCAAAACAAGAATACAGGAATGTCTGGTGTTTCTTGTTCATTTCCCATCATAAAGAACAAATGAGTAGAAACACTATCTTCAAGTTATTACTATGAAATAGAAACATGTCATAGTTGATTA
This sequence comes from Echinops telfairi, assembly GCF_000313985.2. Classification (NCBI taxonomy): domain Eukaryota; kingdom Metazoa; phylum Chordata; class Mammalia; order Afrosoricida; family Tenrecidae; genus Echinops; species Echinops telfairi. The sequence goes on along the minus strand of NW_022107431.1, from coordinate 34,045,351 downwards.
TCCTGGAGGAGTCACCAGTCTGCTGTAGATGAATTGTACAAGAGGCCTTCAAATGAGAGCTCTTTTAAAAGCAAGTGGAAATGTCATCTTGCTTTATCTACAGACAGAAGTCAGGCCAACTTCTTCATGTGTGCAGCTACCATAAATGTCAAGCAAGATATTAGCTCTTTAAAGTACACACTTACTATAAATAACAGAATACCTTTTGTGGCCTCTAAACATTCAGTCGTGGGAACCCTTGCAGGGGTACAAATGGTTAGGCATCAGTAGACTCTCTACTGTTCATCGGTTCTCTAGCATGTTCTCTTTGGGCTGGGTTCTCTAGAGAAACACAACCAATGATGCTTATTACATCTAGAGCAGCGGTTCTCAGCCTGTGGGTCTCCAGTCCTTTGGAGGTTGAACAACCCTTTTACAGGGGTCCCCCGATCATAGCAGTAGCAAAATGACAGTGACGAAGTAGCAACGAAAATAATTTTATGGTGGGGGGGTCACCACACCATGAGGAACTGTATTAAAGGGTTGCGGCATGAGGAAGGTTGAGAACCACTGATCTAGCAAGAGAGAGGTTTAGATCAAGGAAATTGCTCCCACGGATGTAGAGTGGGGCAAGGTCCAAGTCCATGGGTCAGATGTCAGACTGGAGGTTTCTCCGCCTACAGGGTCTGCTGAATCCAAGATAGAAGGTCAGACAACAGGCTTCCGGCTGCAGAGGCTAATAAATTCTAGGTAAGATGATAGGCTGCTAATGACTCAGGCAATAAGGCGCGCTGCTGTCTCAAGCCCAGTGAACTGGAGGTTGACTAGCCAGAGATGCAGGATCAAAACCCAGTCCAAAAAAAGCAAGTTTTTCATCCTGGGGGAGTTAACTCAAAAAGCAAAATCTGCCATTCAGTCAATTCTGACTCATAGCAACCTTAAAGACAGAGCAGAACTGCCCCTGTGGGTTTCTGAAGCTGTCAATCTTTATCAGAGGAGAGAGCCTCCTCTTTCTCTGATGAAGCACCGGGTGGGTTTGAATGGCCACCCTTCAGTTAGCAGTCCACAAGTAACCCACCAGGACTCCTTTCATGGAGGGTTATTACATCTTAATTGCCAACCCACTGATAGTCCTGGCCCAGCCATGTTAACAGAGAATCTTCACTGTCATAGAGGGGGCGGTGCAAGCCCACCCAGGGGTGCCTAGAAAACAAGGCCTGGGGATCGACTTCCAAGGGTCACATCCTTGCAAACTCTTGGAGTGCAGCTCTACTCTGCTTCTGATGAGTTGATGAGTCAGAGTAGACTCAATAGCAACAAGAAAACACAAAGTTTTGTTCAAAGCCTCTATTTTATGACAAAGGAAATTGTGGCCACAGACAGTAAAGACTTGGCTCATAGTACACAATAAATTCGAGTTATTACCGGAAGGTGCTCTCCAGCCTCCCAGTGCCAAGTCTACGCTCTTGGTACTCATCACACGTCTCTCTCTGTTTTCTGGGCAGAAAAAAAGAGAGGACTGATTGCAATAGAACGTACACGAGCCCATTGTAATATGTTTTCCTAAAAGCACGGAGCCCTGGTGGTGCTATGAGTTAGTCATTGGGCTGCTAGCTGCAAGGTCAGCAGTTCAACTCCACTAGTCACTCCAAGAGAGAATGATGACCAAAAGATTGATAGTCTCAAAAACCCTGTGTAGGGTCGCAATGAATCAGAACTGACTTGATGGCAGCCACCTTTGGTAAAGCTCTAGCGCTGATATAGGGGAAAGCTGGAAAGTTTAGGAAATAAAATGTGTACTTACAATGATGAAGCAAAGACTCAAGGTAGAATACGGGCGGTTAAATGCTAAAGATAAGTCATGGTCGAACTCCACAGAATAATGTTTCCATTCACTGCAAACGGATATCCTCTGGTGTCAATAATTGATGAGGTTAGGACTCCTGGCAGTAGGCATCTAGCCTGAGAGAAAGAGACATTCGTGTCTGTAGTGTTTCACCTTTCAGTGGGCCTTCTGGTGACTAAATTTGGTCATAATATTCAGTTTGAGTAGAAAGCACCATATGAGTCCAAAAGTCCCATCTACATTTGAAGAACTACAGGAAAATCAGTATTTGTGCTGCGGTACTTCAGTAGCTCGTGCCAAACCCAATCTGTGGTTGGATTTTTGTCCTGTAGGGTTGGTGAACCAAGTTGCTTTTGACCTAGACAGGAATGCTGAGCATCCAGTTTGCAGAAGGCTATGGCTGAGAGTGGAAGCCCATACCCCTTTGCAGGCTCCCCAGGTGGACTAAGCATTCACTCCAGTGAATCCCCCCGGGATGGGACAGGCCTTGCTCCCAGGCAGGGTGCATTGGAAAGTGGATGGAAGCAGATGAGCTAGGTTAAAACTTAACACCTGTTCATTGATTCTCCCTTTTTTTCCTTTTCTAGATTTTTATTGCTTTAAGCCGTTGTTTTCTCTTTTTTTCTTTTTTAAAATCATTTTATTAAATACCCATTTATAAACTATCAAGGGCTCATGTGGGAGAGGGGAGCGGGGAGGGAGGGGAAAAATGAGGACCTAATGTCGGGGGTTTAAATGGAGAGAAAATGTTTTGAGAAACGATGTACAAATGCGCTTTACACAATTGATGTGTGTATGGATTGGGATAACAGTTGTATGAGCCCCTAATAAAATGTTTAAAAAAAAAAAATAATAAAATCATTTTATTGGGGGCTCGTACAATTCTCATCACAATCCATATATCCATCCATTGTGTCAAGCACATATGTACATTTGTTGCCCTCATCATTCTCAAAACATTTGCCTCCTACTTGAGCCCTTGGTATCGGCTGCTCTGATTCTCCCTTTTGCTCCGTTTTAAATGCGTTCTCCACTTTAATATATTCTGCTTTCTTTTCCATTGAAGGTTCTGTTATGTTTTGTCATTGGGGTTGGTTGTCTTTTGTTTGGAAAAGTTGTTTATGGGAGAATGGGTAGGAAAGAGGGAACCGATTACATGGAACTGTGTGTGACCTCCTCCCTGGGGGACAGACAACCGAAAAGTGGATGAAGGGAGACGTCGGACAGGGCAAGATATGACAAAATACCCATTTATAAACTATCAAGGGCTCATGCGGGAGGGGGGAGCGGGGAGGGAGGGGAAAAATGAGGACCTAATGTCGGGGGTTTAAATGGAGAGAAAATGTTTTGAGAAACGATGTACAAATGCGCTTTACACAATTGATGTGTGTATGGATTGGGATAACAGTTGTATGAGCCCCTAATAAAATGTTAAAAAAAAAAAAGTTGTTTATGTGTTTTTCTGTTTGTGAACTCCGACAGAGGGAAATCTATAGAGAGTAACTGGATTAGAAATGTTCTTAAGGTGTGGCAGGGGACGTTGGGGGGAAAGGGGGAGCTAATAATGAGCACAAGAGAAACAAAATGTTCACCAATGGATCATGGTGGTGACCGCACAACCCTTTTTAATATGATTAAACAAGTGACCTGGATGTACGTGAATTAAAGGTCAAAAGAAGCTGTTAATAAAAAGAATGCTTCCATTTCCTGCCTAAATTCTACTGTCGATTTGTTAAAGCTTGTCTTCTTAAATCTTGGATCTCAAAACAGCTATGTGGGCATCATCACAAACTACATCGATGGTTGTGAGGTCCGAATGATGGGCATCTGACTGGGAAATCTGCAGTTAAGACGAGCCCACCTATCCCCGGCTCAGCCTGGGGGATTCGGCCACGGGAGCCGCAGCTCGCCGTGTTTCGGGAACTGGCCTCCAGGAGCAGCCTCCGTGCCAGATTCCAGCCCTGGCAAAAGCAGGCCCCGAATGGCTTGGAGTTGCACTTGATTTGTGACCAATCGTGATTCTCATCCAGCTGACTCATCCCCCATCGGATCTGGCACTTTTTCACTTTTTCCAAAACCCATATCCATCCCCGAAGGAGAAGCAGTTCCTCCCACTGAACTATTTTTCCAAAGATTCTGGGGCAGTTCCTGGGGAGACTCTGCCGGGACAGAGAGCTGGCAGAGAGAGACAAGTGTCTGGGCTGAGCGGAGACCTTGTCACCGAGCGTGGTCAGCTAGTGTGAACCAGGGCTGCGTGGACCAGCAGGTAGCCCTGGGCAGGACAGATGACCATGCCACCCTGTGGGTGGTTCAGGTAATCAGTGGCTTCAGGCCGCCCACCTGGCTGAGCAGAGGTGTACTTCCGGAGGCCACCCACTCCCGACACGGGCCGCAGAGCCTGGGAGCAGCCAGCCTAAGTCAAAGCTCCGAGGCCTCTGTGTGCATTTGAGCCACTTACTTCTATTTCTATTGCATTTTCTGCTCTTTGTGAAGTCTGCTACTATCAGCTCCGCTTCTAGCTACACACGTGTCCCTCAAGTCTGTTTCCTTTTCTGTCATCCTTGGCAACCTACGTTGTCTTGGGGACACAGAGCCCCACTGTGGAAGTCAGATGAGGAGCGGGGGTATTCCTGAGAAGGAGCTGCCTCAGCCGTTAAGAACTGACTCTGGGGCCAGACAGCCGTTCCTGTCTTGGTAAGGGTCTGAACTTGGGCGAGGGAATTAACCTCTCTCACCTGCCGTTCCCTCGTCATTGGAAAGGGCACATGAACGCAGCTGCTCCTGGGTTATTGTAAGGTTGACTAGTGTAGGCTCGTGAAGTAGCTAGCACTTAAGAAGTAGCCACCTAGTTTAGCTGTTACAGTTCACCATTCGTCGTCTAGGAGCCTTGGTGGTGTACTGGGTCACGAATTGGGCTGCTAACAGCAAGGTCAGCAGTTCAAACCCACCAGCCACCCCAAAAGGGATGAGGAGGCTGGCTGTTCCTGCACAGGTTTACGGCCTCAGAAACCCTCAGGGGCCTTCTCCTCCTCTGTCACCTGGGGTCACTGTGAGTCATCATTGCCCACAGACAGCAGGGCCATGAGGGGGGGGAAA
>NW_022107431.1:34038055-34039411 GCF_000313985.2 Echinops telfairi | reverse complement strand
TGATCGTATGTTTGATATTTTCCAGGAGTTTTGTAAGGATGACAAGTATAGGGAAGCTGGTTGGCTGGTCCTTCTTACAATGGAAAGTGTGATTAAGGAGAGGGATGGTCTTAGAGCCTCAAAAGCACGCCTCAGGTGCAGAGTAGCGGATTTGAAAACTTCCATCTGTGCTACACAGGAGAGCCTTTTCTCCTCTAGCAAAATAGCTGACATTGCTGAGAACCAGGTCCAGAGTCTCATTATATGAGTGGCTGAATTATAACGGCAGCTGAATTACAGATCTAGAGCAGTGTCTGAAACCAAAGTAAGGGCACTGATTGGGAAAAGTTGGGACCCTGAAACATGGGATGGGAACATATGGGCTGATGATCCAGAAGAGGAGGATAGTGAGCCTTTAGAAGCAATTGACCCACCCCAGTCAAGAGAGCCACCCCTCCCAGCTGAAAGTATTAATTCACAATCCACACCTGAGCAGATTAGCCAAACTACTCAAGTTGATATGCCAGGTGGGGCTAATCAGTAGTATTGCCTGAGGGAGATGTCTTACAAGATATTGCTGAGAGCACCCAGGGACCACCCTCACCACCCATTATTTCTCCTAGACCTGTCACTTAAGTCTCAGAAAGCTCCTAAAGGTGAGGTTGAGCTGATTACCCAAGAAGAAGCATGCTATACTCATAAAGATCTGCTCAAGTTTTCAAATACGTACAAGCAGAAGCCTGGGGAATATCCCTGGGAATGGTTACTAAGGGTGTGAGATACTGGTGCACGAAATGTAATATTAGACCGGTCTGAGTTTCTGGATATGGGACCCCTAAGTACAGACTCTTCTTTCAATGTCTCTGCGAGAGACGCTAAGAGAGGATCTAATTCTTTATTTGGTTGGTTCATTGAAGCATGGACTGCCAGATGGCCTAGAGTAGACCAACTTGAAGTACCTGACCTACCTTGGTACACTGTAGAGGAAGGCATCCAAAAGCTTAGAGAAATTGGTATGTTGGAATGGATCTATCAGGATATTCCCATAGATCTAAAAAGGGGGTGTCCTGAGGACATACCCTTTACCACAACCATAAGGAACAAGTTTGTGAAGGGGGCCCCAGCATCTCTTAAGACTCCTGTAATTGCTATTTTCTGTGCACCAGGATTAACAGTAGGCACTGCCCTAAGCAAACTCCGACATTTGCCCATGGGGCTGATTGGTCCCTGTGATGGTAAAGTAAAGTGCAGGTGTCAGCACTGAATCAACAGAGACAGGGTGGGCGTGGTTATAATAGATAACAAGGTTTCAGTCATAATCAAAACAACCTCTTCTGTGGAATTATGGCATTGGCTACTTAGCCACGGTGTCCTTGG
>NW_022107431.1:34027755-34031559 GCF_000313985.2 Echinops telfairi | reverse complement strand
CCCAACCCGCCTGCTCCCCTCTGCCGGAGGAAGATGCGGCGGTCTGCCTCTGGGAGGACTGATAGCAGCTCTACTGTGTCCTACAGTAGACTAGATGGCAGTGGGCTTGAACCTGGTTTGGAAAGAAGGCGACATGACCTTGAGCCAAGGGCAACTCCCAAAGAGGGTGTCAGTTCTGAAGAAGGATGGGGTGGTACATTAGAGGAGGTGGGTCCCCAAAACATTGTCGATTCTGTGGAAGCAGCTACGGTCGGAGCATGTGAAAGGCAGCCTGACGTTGCCGTTAGCCTGTTGTCCTTGGTTATGGTAGTTGCTATTGTGACTCACGGTGGCTGCACTGTGCAGGGTAGAACGACTCGGTAGGGATTTCAACATTGTGTGTGACCTCTTGGGAACACATCACCAGTCCGGTCTCCCAGATGCCTCTGAGTGGGTTCAAACGGCCGACCTTTCTCAGTGGTCAAACACTTGCAAGCATGTGCCACCCCGAGACTGTTCAGAAGTTCCAACTGCTGTCACTCCCACTTGGGTGGCCCTGTCATCCTGCTACCAGGCTCATTCTTTCCTTTTATCTTCTTGAAAAGGTTTGCATTATGCAAGTTGGTGATCAGGACCCCAACCTGCAAATATCCTTTAGTCTGACATAAAAACCTCACATTTCACATAAAAACCTCCGATTCCTTTTGCTTCTCAACAAATGCAAACAAATTCCATTGCATGCCTCTCCGGTCCGAAGGGAGTTCCTGCCTGATACCAGAAAAACCTATTCTGCCCATTGCTGCCCACTGAATGATCCTTCATGGAAACGGCACCTCGGGCCCCTGAGGAGGTGCCCTGGCGGTGCAGTGGTTCTGCATTGGGCCACTAACCCCAAAGTCAGCAGCTCAAAACCACCAGAAGCTCTGTGGACACAGGCGCGGCTTTCTACTCCAACAGAGTGAGTCTCAGCAACCCGCAGGAGCAGTTTACGGTGTCCTACAGGGTCCCTATGAGTTGCAGTGGGCTCAATGCCACTGAGTTTGGGGGTTTGGGGGAGGGCATCCGAGGACCAGAGGAGGGACGCTCTTCAAGGGCAAGGCTTCAAAGTCAAGATGTTATCTACTCATCCAGGTGGGAGGGGCTTGGTTTTCTTGATATTTTTATAAGTTTTACTGGCACATATTTACATATCATCCAATTCAACAGTTCAATCCTATGGAGTGCAATCATTACCATATCAATTTCAGAACATTCCACCGCCCACGCCGCCCCACGGTTGCATGGCGGTTGAACTAAGCTGTGTAGCCCCTCCCAGGGCTCCCTCCCCTTGGCTCTCTCGGTTGGATTGTCGTTCATAGTGAAAGCTGTGTGTGGTCTTTGATCTTCCTCACTAAGTGCTTCAAGTCCTCTTGGCTTTCTTTAAGTATGGTTGTGTCACCTGCATATTGTTACTACTAAGCCTTCCTGCAATTCATAGTGCAGCTTCTCAGGTGATTTGCTTAGCATACAGACTGAACATGTATGCTTACGGAATGTACTCCATGCACCCCTTGTCTATGTACAGATTCTTCATGAGCACACCTGAGCTATTCTCAATGTTATATACGAGGGGTTACCCCCTCCGAAAAAAGGGAATTGCCGCTGGGCAGGGCAGAGCTTTCGTAGTACGCATTTTTCCCGCCAGGCGGCCATCAAGCAACCGCTCTGAGCTAGTGCGCCCAGTGGTGTTGCCTGGGAAGGTTCTCTGGTCACGTAAATATATTTCTTGTGGAAGGAGTTTCACTCGAACCTCATTTGCTGATCCTGACTTGTGGTAGCTTCTTGACTTCCCTAATAAACCCCTTAATAGTGAGTACTGAGTGCTGCCGGACCACCGCATCAACTTCTGGACCCCCAACATCGATGTAGTGGCGTGGGAGGGGGAGCCGGTGACAGAATGGGTAAAGGAGGCCCCATGGACGCCTGTCTGACCCCTCTCTGTGGCACCAGGGAAGCCAGAGGCGGTCAGACAGGGTTTCCATTGCCATTTAGTGCAAACGGTATATTCAGTCAACTTTTAAAAGAACCAAATAGAAAAGGCATCTATGTTTTAAACCTTCACCAAACTCATAAAAAGTCAGAAAAAAAGAAGACTTTTTATAAGTGTCGCTACTAGCTGCTCGGTTAGGTCTGGCTCGTGGTGGTCATATGTCCAGCAGAACAAAATGCTCCCTCGTTCAGCACCGAATTCTACAAATCACATTTAGGTCTTAGGTTCATGACAGGAGGATTCAACGGAATCCCCGAAACTGTGTGGAGGGGGCTTCAGGTCACCTGGACGCCAGAGGCCACGGCTCGGAACAGAAGAGAGCCCCAGGTCCGCTCAGCTCCCGTGCACGAAGGTGGGGCCCGCGCTTCTGAGCGGCAAGGCGCGTCTTCTGAGTACTGGAGGATGCTGTAGGTGAGCTCTGACTCAGTGACCCGACCCGCTTCACGACTGCTGTTGGAGCCCGCTGCCACGGCCACTCTGTCCATCCCACTCTGTCGCTGGCCCTCTCCATTACGAAGCTTCGTTTCCTTTTCCAGGGACTGGTCTCTCCTGATAGCCTGTCCACAGCATGTCAGACAGAGTCTATGAGTAAAGTCTCAGCACCCTGGCTGCATTTCTTCTGAGAGTGATTTGTTTGTCCTTGAGGCAAAAGAATCTCTCGCTGCCATCAAGGCCATGCTGACTCATAACAATCCTGCTTCCAAGACAAACTCTTTACAGGAGAAGAAAGCCCAATTTTTCTCCTGAGGAGCTGCGGTGGTTCAAACATCCGACCATGTGGATCATGGCCCAACACATAACCACTACACCACCAGGGCTCCTTGGCAAAAGAAAGAGTCCCTTGAAGTATCAACTCAAAATTTATTCAAGAAACACACGTCACTCAGCCCAGAATGGTTACCTTCCCATGGTTTATGCTGGGAGGGATGGGACAAAGTTTGGTTACAGGTTTGAATAGTTGAAAAAGAACTGAAACCACAGACTACCTTGGGTGTGAGATGGCTAAAAAGCAGTTGTTTCGGGATTTTACAACTCTGACGAGGGCAGAGGTGAGGAGATGTGCAGAAGGGGCAGAAACAGCAGGCTGAACGAGAGGAATAGGGGGAGGAGGGTACGGAGGGTCAGAAAACAATCAAATATGAGGCCGTGAGGAGGAGGACCCCAACGAGAGCAACAAGTCCACAGAGAGGCCCACATGGCCGGCCCCACTGTGAGACAGGACGCCCCTCACTGACCCATGGCCCTGCGGCCCCACTGTGAGACAGGACACCCCTCACTGACCCATGGCCCTGTGGCCCCACTGTGAGGACGCCCCCCCATTGACCCATGGCCCTGCGGGGGACAGCACCGGAGACAAGGTGTACAAATTGCGCCCGATCTGACCCCGCCACACTGAGGCAAAGTACTAAGGGCGTGCAACAGAACAGCAAGGGAATGGAGCAGCGAGGTCCCCAGGGAATGCTGAAGGTGGACTTTGGGGCCAGGGCGTGGTCCCCCAACAGACTGGACTGGAAAACACTCCTAAAGGCCAACAAACGATCCTTGAACTAACTACAAACTTTTCTTTCTTGTTTTGTGTCATTGGTTTGTTCTTGTTTTGTTGTATATTGTTGCTTGGTTTTGCTCTATCTTGTTCTTGTGCATGTTATTATCTCTGCAGGTCTGTCTATATAAGATAGGCTGGATGAACAATCTGGAGGAGAAAACAACAGGACCAACAGTTCCGGGGGGACATGGGAGAAGGGGAGGTGGGGGGGGAAGGCAGTGGTGTTAACAAACCCAGGGACAAGGGAACA
>NW_022107431.1:34018460-34026716 GCF_000313985.2 Echinops telfairi | reverse complement strand
GACAGGGCAAGATATGACAAAATAATAATTTATAAATTATCAAGGGTTCATGAGGGGGAGGAAGTGGGGACGGAGGGGAAAAAATGAGGAGCTGATGCCAAGGGCTTAAGTGGAGAGCAAATGTTTTGAGAATGATGAGGGCAATGAATATACAAGTGTGCTTGACACAATTGATGTATGTATGGATTGTGATAAGAGTTGTAAGAGCCCCTAAGAAAACAATTAAAAAAAAAACAAACCTATCCAATATGAAACACAGGCCATCATCCACACACACCCCTCCCCCCACCCCCCCATGTGGCTCTGTGATCACGCGCCCTTCGGGCAGTGAACAACAGAAACGCACACAGCGTGTTTAGAAGTCTCCTGCTGGCAGTGCTTGTGACTCAGCAAGGTCAGGGTTCACAACCGGGCAATGCCAAGCCCTTTTCCTTGTGTCACCAGGTGGGCCCTGCCTGTCCACTAACTGGAAGGGAGAGGATGGAAAGGGAGGTGGGGACAGTACCCAACCCTCTGCCACAGCAACAGGAAACCCGTGGGCATCCTGGGTTTCTATGGAAGGGAGAAGCTGTCCAAGCAGGTGGGTACTGAGTTTGTTCAAATCGTTACTTAAGCCCCCAAACCAGTGCAAAGGCTAATCTACCTAGGGGTCTAGGGCAATGTGTACGCTTTCATATCACCTTAGGATGTGAGTGAGGGGACAGAGGATCTAGTCTGGGCTTTTGTGCGTTTCACTGGTATCTCCCAAGGAATGACCTACAGAACTCACAGTTCAGACTTTATGAATGAAAAGTACACAGAGAAAACTTGAATTTCAATTGCAACAAAACCCAGTCAAGTTCAATTGACATGTTTTACAAAAATAATAGGCACATATATTTAACCAGTGTATGCAAAATTTATCAAGAAGCAATAGATTCTTTAAATACTTCTATCATATAACAGGCAAAATCAGTTTATAGAAAATATATTTAGCATCCCAGGAAGAATTATGTGGTGCATTGACCTATGACTCAAATTATGATTATTAGAATTTTAATATGCCATTAAAATTATCCTCTTTGAAAATGTCCAAGTTGCTAGAAGCCAAGTAAACCAGATCCCTGCCAATTTCTCAAAGATGCAAAGCTTATTAAAATGAGCCATAATTGGCTTTAAGACGCTGTTAGAGAATCTAAACATCTTATATCTGCTGAGTACACTATAGACTTATTCACATTAATTCCTTAATCCATTAAAATAGTTTCTAAAATCTCACTCTCAAATGAATAATAAGGCATTAAAGTCATTTAATATTTAGCTCTTAGGAAAAGCATTCCAAGTGTGTAATCAGCTATCAATAATATTAACATAGACCAAAAAAACCACAAAAATCCCCACACAACTAAGTGCCCTCAGTAGCCAGAGATCTTCCACAATCGAGTGAGTGTGCCGGCGTCTGTCCACAGAGGGTGAGCTCCTTCCAGCGGCCGACGGGCAGCCATTGCTGCCCCTTTCCTGGGCAAGTGCCCACCCAGCTCCCACTGCCGATCGGTCAGCACCGTCTGTGCGGGTCAGTTCCTTTCTGTGACTGTCCGAGCTATGCGGGGTGATGTCCAAACTGAAACAGCAAATGTCAAATACATTAGTCTGTGTGAGAAATCCATCAGGGCGCGACAGTTACCGGGTGACCCTTGAGCAGTCCTGTATGAGAGTCAGCTGTGCTGAGGGCAGAGGACACACGTGCACCGGGCAAGCGCAGCCCCACCAGCAGGTCCAGTGGACGTCATGCGACGCTTGTTGCTAACCGAAAGGTGAGTAGCTCAAGCCCCCGAGATGGCTCTGCTGGGAAAGGGCCCGGCGAGCTGCTACTGTAGCGATGACAGCCCAGGGAACCCCATGGGCAACTTCTCCCTGGGCGCAGGGGCGCCAACTTCATCGCACCCAGCAAGTGGCCGGATCGAAGCTAAGGGCTACAAGACACACAGATGGCTCTTTCTCTAAAATGCTCACAGTAGCGGGAAGAGAAGGTGCTGAGTCACTAGTCAAATGGGAACAGTGTAGACAACACAGTAACACCTGCTGTCACCAGGATCCCTCGACCGGGGCTCAGCGCAGCCTTTCAAGCATCCTGGAACTTGTAAAGTGAAACTCTAGTCTGTGCCCGGAGGAGACTAAGGGCAGGGTGAGTGGATTTCCTTCGGTCAAAAGAGGCGCTATCGGCCTGACTGACTTAGGGTGTGTTGTGGGGAACTACGTAGAAAAGCACCTTCTAAGTCATGCCTGTCTAAGTCATAAATTTCTCTAAGTGAGGCATCCATTTTAGACATATTTGCATTTTATGGTAATAATAGTTCTAAATTATACATATTTGTCCTAAGTGGTGGAAAGACGATAACTTTCTAAGCCAACATGACCAGAACACTGGATTTCGGACTCTGAGCAAGCACATGTGCACGCACACGGCCACCTCAAGGGTTCTGATGCAGTGGGACGACCGCCTGCACTGTCGGCTCCTTGAACGGCCACCTGCATGTCTGAGTCTGCTGCCCCTGTCACTCCTCCATGCTGTGCCGAGCCTCCTCCTTGCCCACGCATCCTGACAGACTACCGCAACACAGTTCTGAGATGGGAAAACTACCCCCAGATTAGATTTATGTCTGAATTAAAGAGACATCAAGTAAGGAGCAATCATACGCATCAAGCATTTCTTGGAAGTATTTACTAAGCATTGTCATTAATGACAATTATCACCGCTGTTGCTTTCTTAAAAGCGTAATTAACACTACTTTACAAAATAATCTAAAGTGTCTGATTGGAAATATATATATATATATTCATATTTAACTGTGGTTAGGGTGAATCTGTTAACCCATTCTTTCCTGGTCCTCTCAAAATTGGAAACACCAGTTCGTCTAACAAGCAACAGTATGAAGCAAGCACCCACCTGACCAAACCACTAGAAACTTGGGCACCCGTATTTTCAAATCAAGGGCTTTATTTCAAAAGGCCTCCTAATACGTAAATGGCAAGATGAGCGTGTCAAAGTGGCGTGTACGCACCATCCCCCACCGGCCAGCGCAGCCTGTATGATTACTTCAAGAGAAGGTGGTCCATGTGGACAAACAGTGGGAGGAAAAGGGGGAAACGAAGGCTACGTTATCACTACTCACCCTTGATGTTTCGGGACTAGAAAACGGAGAAGACTCCCAAGACCTATTTTCTCTCTCAAAGGAATCGTCGTCTTGGAATGCAAATTTCTGCTTCAGCGCATGAGATATTAAAGACACTGGGTCCCAAGGTGGGTTCTGTCTTTTCCGCTTATGAATAGGTCTACCTCCAGGTGACCTGTTTAAAAAGAGAAGAGGAATTAAAACTTTGATATAACAACTCCGCGTTAAGGACAGAGCAGGAACAGAGGCACACTGGGCACAAGAGGCTGTTCTGCTTTGCCTTGGAGCTCGGCATCCGGAGGGCACAGGACTCAGAAACCCGAGAAACCACAGGACCAGAACTGCCTCACCACCAAGCGTCCCGGTTCTGAAGGGCTGGAGCCAATTTCCTAATTCACAGGAGGGGGGCGGGGGGAGGACACATTTAAGACCTTTTGAAAGGAAGAGAGTCATTAAGATGATTAATTGTTCATTTGCTTGGCCATTCATTCACTCAGCCATCACTGAGCACACACTTACCGAACAGGCTCTATTCTACCCTTTATGGATCGAGCAGTAGCCCCTGCCCACAAGGGAATGTGACAGGGACGAGAGAAGAAAGCCCTTTAGAGAGATGACCAGAAAAAGGCTAAGTACGTGACGTCGAACTGAAACCCGGGTGGCAGGAGGGGATCTGTTTCCGCGCTAACATCCAGTGGCCTGAGTGAGAACAGCAAGCAGAGAGAGCGGCCGATGCGGCTGGAGGTGGTGAGTAAGCCAGGGCGCAGGAGGAGACGAGGGCAGCGAGGGCCGCCCCTGGAGGAACTTAGCGGCCACAGCAGGACATGAGGGTTTTCGTCTCCAGGGTCTGGAAAACCACGGAAGGGGGGTCAGCGGGGAACTGGCAAGGACAGCTTCTGCCTGGACATCAACGGGGACACGCCAATCTTCCGTCTGTCGCACTCAGGAGCACAACAGGAGGGCTGCCGGCGATGACGGGAAGCTCGGTGAGTGGCTGGGGCACAGGAGAGCCTGGGACGGGCTGCCTGGCCTGCCCTGTTTCCCCAGCATGGTAACCAAGGCCGCGACTGCATGCCACAGACAGACCCGAAGCTACAGTGCCCATCTGGCGGGGATCAAGTGTAAAAATGTTAAGCAGTGTTTTACCTGTATCAGGAAAATGTACCAAGTGTATGTGGGGGTGAGGGGTGGGGTAACTAAGAGAACATACCCCTGATCTTCTAAAATGGGAAATAAATATAATTAAACTATCATGAAATAGCCAAAGAAGTCTAGCGTTTCAACAGCAGGGAGTTAAGACTCCAGATGAGGCTGTTCAAAAGAAGTTGGACCCCCACTATCATGAGCTAATTCTATTTTACAAATCCGGCTAGATCCGAGCATGTACATGGGTACAGATAAGAGCTGGAAACACAGGGAATCCAGGACAGATAAACCCCTCAGGACCAATAACGACAGTATCCATACCAGGAGGGTAAGGGCAAGGTTGGAGGAGAAAGGGGGAACTGATCACAATGATAGACATATAACCCCTTCCCAGGGGCATGGACAACAGAAGCGGGTGAAGGGAGACAGCAGTCGGTGTAAGACAAGAAAAAAAAGGTATCAATTATCAAGGATTCATGAGGGAGGGAGAAAATGATAGCTGAGACCAAGGGCTCGATAGAAAAAATGTTTTGTGAATGATGATGGCAGCATATGTACAAATGTGCTTGACACACTGGATGGATGTATGGATTGTGATAAGAGCTGTAAGAACCCCCAATAAAGCGATTTAAAGAAAATTCAAAAAAAAAAAGTTGGAAGTGATCATTTCTGGGGGAGAATTCCAGAGAAGAAAGAATTAGAGAAGGCTTACTTGTATTACAATGGTGATTTTTTTAAGATGCTCATTATTTTGACAAATGCAATACTTTTTCAAAAACATCACTGATAGATTCCAGTTCACCTCTCAAAATTGTGACGACATACCGCTCCACGGCGCGAAGCTTGACTTGATGCATGTCCTTCAGCACATCTAACATATTGGGGACATCGTTCCTCCTCTGGGTGTGCACGTGACGGGGACCACGGCTTTCCCCGGCACCCAGGGGCTGCTGGGTGGTTTCCCTTGCTGAGCGGTCTGCGTCCCATGTATGAGGTCCAGGTTGTACACTAGTCGGGGCGCCCGGGGCCTGCAGAGCAGGCGGGGCAGGAAGCGGTGGGGGAGGAGGTGGTGGCACAGAGGGGTGCTCCCGAGGGAGCTGATGGCCTTTGACCCTCAGCTGAGCAGTCTCTGATGGCGGCATTGGTCCCAAATCACCAGGCCCTTCATTCAAGTCCGAGAGGCCTAAAGACAAAGGGGATTGTTGAGAATCACGCAAACTTCTCTCCGGCATGCCACCTAAGTGACGGCAATTAGAACCCAAACAGGAGCAACGTCTGTAGCAATAATGGTCCGGTGGCCAGGAAGGAGAAGCAAATTCCATCTGCTTGGCACTTCCTGTCAGTCAAGCCAAACCATAAGTTCATTTTCAATCCCGTTTCAGAATTCTCAGGTACGCCCTTCCAGGGGTGGTGGTGCATTTTTAAGAGCAAATGGAAGGTGTCTGACCAGCAGTGCATCTACTCTGAGTGCCATCCCTCACTGAGGATGAAAAGCCCGGACATGACCAACGACGTGTAGTTTGGAAGACTCAGGCTGCTCTGTCCACTCACCGACGACCTTGTGCAGGAACACTTTTCCATACGGGCTGTGTAGAAGATGGCTACGACAAAGCCCTGTGTCTGTGTGTGCGTACAAGTAGAGACTGTTGTCACGGGCCATCCAGTTAATTCCGAATCATAAAGTCCAGACACTAAACCTTGTGCCACCAAGTGGTTCCAATTCCTAAGGACTTGACAGAGCGGAGGAGACCCGCCCCCACGGTGTCCAACCTATAAATCTTCCTAGCAGCAGACCCCCGGCTCTGAACGGCAAGCAGGCTGGTGGGTTACGCCTGCTAGATCTTCAACTGAGCCGTGACAGACGTAATCGCTGAGCCACCAGGGCTCAAAGACCTGCAGGAGTGGATTAGGCCACAGACCTTTGGGTTAGTGGCCAAGTGCTTCAACACTGTCCTCCCAAGGCTCCCTGTATGTGTGTGTGCATTATTTGCTATTATAATTTATTAATATGTTTTTCACAAGACAATTCTAACTCAAGCAGAACTCTAGACACAAACCTCCCATTTTTTTGGTTAGCAGCTGAACTCCCTGACCATTTATATCCCCAAGAAACTCACTTATTATAGCTATTACAGATAAAGTAATGTGATAAATTCATAGATTTACAGCTAACGTATATACTATAAATTAAAAGAATCATGAAATAGCATCTGTATTATGAATTTTATGTAATACACATTAGATACATCTTATTTTTTTAATCTTTTATTAAAAGTACTCAATACCCATCTCGATTTAAATTCTGTATACAGACACACACACACACACACATATATATATATACACCGATACACCAATCCATACACCCGTATGTGTGTGTGTGTGTGTGTGTATAAAATGTACGAGGGGGTATCAAAAAAAACCCCAATTGTAGTCAGTAGAGCACAGCTCTCGTGGTAGGCATTTTCCCACTAGGCAAGCATCCAGCAACTCACTCTGAGTTAGTGCACCCAGTGATGACACCTGGGAAGGTTCTCTCAGGTCACAGTAAATGTTTTTGTAAAAGCAGTTTTGCTAAACCTCATTTCTTGTGATGGCTGATTTAAGAGAACAGCATGCGGCTGTTGCCTGCTTGGGAAAAATGCCACAGAAACTGTTTTGATGTTGAACACAGCTTACAGGACAGTGCTAAGGGAAAAACTCAAGTGCACGAGTGGTTTTCTCATTTCAAAAAAGGTGAGATGTTGACTGGTGACAAACCTCTGTCTGGACATCCGTCAACTTCCCGAATGGACAAAAATGCCATAGTACAGTTAAGTGCATTCCACCAGGTCAGACTGTTGATCAAGCTTTCTATTTAGAGGTTCTGAAAAGATTATGTAACAGTGTGTGACTTGTGCCTGGTTTGTGGCAGACAGGGGACTGGTTCTGCCACCACGACAATGCACCTGCTCACACAGGAACTTAAGTGTGCCAGTTTTAGGCAAAAAAACAGCATGCCTCTTGCCCCACACACCTTTCTCACCTGACCTCACTCCGTGACTTCTTTTTGTTTTTGCTAATGCAGAAGGACATGATGGGACAGCAATTTGAGGATGCAGAAGAGATGAAGAAAAAAATGAGGGAGGTGCTGTCAGCCATCCAAGCAGATGAGTTTGAAAAATGTTTCCAAGAAGAGAGTCACAGATTTGACAAATGTATTAAGTGTAAAGGAGAACACTTTGAAAGTGCTAAGGTTGTTTTTTAAAAAAACTTAATTACATAGCTTTGAAAACAAAATTCTGGGTTTTTTGGGGTACCTTCTCTTGTGTGTGTGTCTACACAGACATACATGTATATGTATAGACACACATATGTAATGTGTGCACAGGTATGCATGTGTGCATTAAAGCATGCGACATCTCCATACACATTTGGAAAAGACATGCCTGGAAAGCATTCATCAGAAGCTGGTGGAGAAATAATAGTGATAACTTCAAGTTACAACTAGATGACACCACAAAGCTGTATATTCCTTTCAAATTAATGTAGTTCTCCTGTTCAATTCTTAATGATTCTCAGAAAAGTTAGAAAAGCTTAGCTGGAAGAGACTTGCTAAATTTAAAAGAAGCAAACAAAACACCCTTTAGTAGCACAGCTGGCTCCTCCTCTTCAAACCACAGCATTCCCTCACCATCAGTGTCTAGATTTAGTGTGACTAAGATGCAAGCGTGTTGATTCTATGTACATAATCTTCTATGCTATTTAACATCATTCAAAAGACACATTCGTATCAGATGTTCTCGTTTCAGAATTGCGCTGACAGAAATCCTAGATGGGTATCATTTAAGTGAACCAAAATGCCAGCATATGGTTTACCAGAATTCACGCTGCTTCTCAGCTCCTGCCTCCCCACGATGGCAGCGATCTGGGCCCGCAGAGACGCCAGCTCATCTTCGAGGGCAGCAATCTTCTTCAC
>NW_022107431.1:34010678-34016834 GCF_000313985.2 Echinops telfairi | reverse complement strand
AAGGTGGGAGAAGGGGGAGAAAGGGGGAACCAATCACAATGATCAACATATAACAGGGCCCTCCTCCCCGAGGGGGCCAAGCAGCGTGGGTAAAAGGAGACAGCGGTTGGTATAAGATATGAAAATAATAATAATTTATAATTTATCAAGGAGTGACGAGAGTGGGAGGGTGGGGAAGGGAGGGAAAAAAGAGAAGCTGATACCAAGGGTTCAAGTAGAAAGAAAATGTTTTGAAAATGATGATGGCAACATATGTACAAATGTACCTGGTACAATTGATGTATGGATTGTTATGAGAGCTAAGAGCCCCCAATAAAATGATTTATTTTTTTAAAAATCAAGCCTTCCGGTGCAATATTGAAAGATTCTGTGAGCAAAATCTTGAATGATGCAGAAAGCATCAAAAGAAGATGGAAAGAATAGTCACTGTGCCCAAAAGTAGCTGGGATTCAGCCATTTCAAGAGGTGGCCTATGACCAGGAGCCAATAGTGTGAAGGAAGAATTCTAAGATGCTGAAAGCATTATCCAAAAACAAGGCTCCACAAATTGATGGAATCTCAATTGAAATGTTTCAACAAGCTGATGAAGCACTGGAAGCACTCACCTGTCTATGCCAAGACATTTGAAAGACAGCTACTTGGCCAACTGACTGGAAGAGATGCTTATCTGTACCCATTACAAAGAAAGATGTCCCCCCAAATGCTCAAATTATAGAACAATATCATTGATATCCGTGCCAGTAAAATTTTGCTGAAGATCATTCAACAATGGTTGCAACAGTACTTTGACAGAGAACTGCCAGAAGTTCAGGCCAGATTCAGAAGAGGACATGGAGCAAGGGATGTCATTGCTGATATCAGATAGCTCTTAGCTCAAAGTAGAGAATGCCAGAAGATATTTACCTGTGTTTCATTGACTATGCAAACGCATTCAATTCTGTGGACCTTAACAAACTATGGACAGCCTTGAGAAGAATGACAATTCCAGAATCCTTCATTGTGCTCATGAGGAACCTATACATGGGTCAAGAGGCAGTCAGTTACGTGAACAGAACAATGGAATGTACCACGTGGCTTAGAATCAGGAAAGGTGTGCATCAGGTTGTATTCTCGCATCACATTTGCTCAATCTGTGTGCTGAGCAAATAATCGGAGAAGCTAGTACATGCAAAAGATTGGAAGAAGGCTTATTAATAACGTTCACTTGCTTGCTGAAAGTGAGGAGGATTTGAAGGACTTGCTGAGGAAGATCAAGGATGACAGCCTTCAGTATGGGTTCCAACTCAATGTAAAGAAAACAAAAATCCTCTTGGACCAATAACAAACATTTTATGATAAATGGAGAAAAGGTTGATGTGATCAAGGATTTTTTTCTTGCTTGGCTCCACAATCCATGCCCTGGAAGCACTTAAGAGATCACAAGGTATGTTGCATTAGGCAAATCTGCTGCACGAGAGCTCTTTAGAGTATTGAAGGGCAAGGATGTTATTTTGAGGACTATGATGTGCCTGACCCAAGCCATGATATTCTCCAGTGGCTCACATGCATGTGGAAGTTGGACACTGAATAGGAAGACTGAAGAAGAATCGATACATGTGAACTACGGCGTCGGCAAAGAATACTGAAAGTACCATGATGGGTTGCCAAAAGGACAAGCAGCTGTGTTCTGTAAGAAGTCCAGCCCAGATGCTCCTTAGAGGCAAGGACGACGAGAATGCATCTATGTACTTTGGGCACGTTATCAGGAGAAACCAGTCACTGGTCAGCATCCGGCTTTGTTAAAGTGGAGAGGCAGCAGAGGGCAGTCAGGCCCTCGAGGCTGCAACAAGGGCTCAGCCATAAGAACAATTGTGAGGATGGCACCGGCCTGGGCAGTGTTTGGTTCTGCTTACATAGAACCAAACTGGGACGGGCTGGAAGCCACTTAGCAACAACAACCTGGTATCGAGCAGAAGCAGCAGCTTTCTCCTGCAAATGAGCACAGCGCTTCCTCCTGACATCCTGTCCCTTTCGTCCCCTGGTAACTGGCTAGACCTGGTGTTGTCTTACCCCCTCAACTCACAGCCGTCCAGTCGATGCTGACTCCTGGCGACCCTACAGGACAGGGTAGAACTGCTCTGGGGGGTTTCCGAGACTGTCAGTCTTAACAGGAACACAGTCTTATCTTTGTCCCACAGACGGGTTGGTGAGGTGGGGACCAGCATGTAACCCACTACAGCTCCCCAGGGATGAAGAAAACTGACTAAAGAAACGAGGAAGGTATCGGTAGGGCCGACACAGAGAAAGGCCGTAAAATTCAGAGTGGCTCAGGCAGTACAAATAAACCTCAAAACATGCGGGCACTGAGATTACCCCACAATAAACACGTGACAATTACCGAAATCGGAGATGACTGGCTTCTTCCTCATTTGCCATGCACAAAATGTCAGCCAAGGGTGGCAGTGTAGAGTCACCGTGGGCAGAGGCGATGGGGCTCCAGGGCGGGGTCAACTAAAGTGGAAGCGGGGAAAAGAGAAAAAGTTATACCTGGGCAGGACTTGGCAGGTGGGGGGTGCGCAGACGCACACTCCTCGCAAACTGAATCTGTGGAGCATCCAAGCGCGTGAAAAGGAAAATGGAGATTCAATAGAAAAGCATGCTATGACAAGGGAGAAACATGCTAAAAAATGCTTTCCCTCCACAGCCTGGTTAATCTTATCTGCCAACCACAATGTAATTGCTCAGGCACCAGGGAACCCAATTGTCTTTGAAGGCACTTCCTGGAGGACACAGCATGGCCACCCAGGAAGTGACTTGCTTCCCTGGGCAAACTACTGAACACTCATCCCTAAGAGTCACTGCGCTGAAACCAGCTGAAGGTCTTACCTCAAAGTTAGGCCTTGGGCAAGGTTCTAAAGGAAGAATTCTCCCAATTATGCGAACAATACTTCGAGTTGATCCGTATTCTTTATTTTCCCAAATCGGCAAAATCTATTTAAACACAAAATGTTATTTAAAATGCATTCTGATCAAGCCTGTTCATACGATCAAGCCTACAGAAAGAATGCCAATGTAAAAGGACAATGATATTATTTTTTTAAAAAAGGTAATACAGGCCCTACTGTATTGATACAATTTAATTTCCCATAATTCCCTTATGAAAGCACATGTTCATTTGGGGTAACACATTATCTCAATTGCCTTGAATTTACTCGTCGTATCTAAATTGTATTTTCATTTTCTCCCTGTCTACGAGCTTCTTCCCCAGTGCTTACTATTATGCTCAAGTTACTCCTTAAAAACAAGCAAAACTTCAACTGTTACTCAGTTCTCATGGACTTCAGTCTTCCGACTTTTGAAATTCAAAATGCTTCAATGACATCCAAGGTTCTATCTTCCATTACCAATTTCTGTGGCATTGACTATCAAAACAATGTAGCGAACTCCCAAATCTCAATCTCTTTGCTGTCCTATCTTTTTGAGCTATTTTTCTGTCTGCAGACTATTTCCGTTTATTTACTCCAACATCACTTCTGGTTCACCTTATCTCCCCACTCACACTGACAAGCCTATTTATAGTAACAGCACCATCATCCCTCAAATTGCTTCTGTCCAAGCTCCTGTTATCCTTGACTAGTGTGTCCCTTCTGTAAGCCCTGCGACTCTATATGTGTACCTTTCTGATACTCCGTCTTGCATAATGGTTATCATTCTTGTGCTTTTTATTTTCTCAAGCTATATTTTAAGAACCAGACATTTCTCCTCTCTATTACCTGCAGAACCAAGCACAGGCTTGGTGCACAAGCTGGTCCGTAAGGAACCACAGTGCATTGGCTCATAATTTTCAGAGCTAAATGATCCTCTCCCCTTCAGATTTACTCTGAAAGAGCTGAACCTCAAGTTGTTTGTCGAACCAACTATCAAGATTATCTTAAATAAACCATTAGATAAATATAAATGTTTTATCTATGCAATCAAGAAAATTCCATGAACGCTGTTTGTATTTTGCTTCTTTTTGTATCTTCTGTTGGCAAATGGTCAATGTACGGTAACAAGTTCTTAATAACCTTCTATTCCCCTTTTTCATTCAATTTATCAAAGCTATCTAGAGGCAAACTCACCTTGGTTCCACCTAAAAAGACGTAACAATTAAAAAGTAAATTTTTAATGTTTGCACATCTAACAATATCAAAATGAGACCCGAGAACATACACGAGAAGTTCATTCAAGTCCATTAAAAGGCATTTATTTACCTGGTCTATGGGAATCCCAAAGTATTCCAGCATCTCTCTGAGGAGTGTCAATATTAGAGACATTGATGAAGCAGATACAGAAGCAAATTCAAGAAAGCATGATCGGCTTCTTGGTACCTGTTGGATAAGATTAGCCTTGCAGATAATAAAGTGCCGCATTAATTCGAACAGCCTGGATGATCCTTTCTTTACACATCGCACCATAAGCTTTCTTGGTGCGACAGTATTTTGAAGGTCAAGGGGTGGGAGGAAAAGGAAGTTTGTAAACTTCAACTCATCGGTTAAGTTGCTTAAAAAATCCGCAGGGTGCTTGGGCCAGTGAAATCGACAAATCTCAATCATCAATAGGTAAGGAACGCACTTAGCAGGGAAGGCTTCTGACTTCCGGCGGAGACTCAGGAGCGGGGTGAGCTCGGCAGGCGCTGGAAGCGGGCAGGGGCACACACACACACACACACACACACCCCCTCTGAAAGGTCAGCTAGGCAAAAAGGAGTTCTTTCTCAAAAAGTATCCGGCCGCCGCCCCCAAACTTCTCCGCTTGTTTAACTGCAAGAAGCCTGAACCGCAGACAGGCGACCTGACTTAGCCACGCAACGAGTTGAACAACAAGCCGTGGTCAGGTGCCGTCACTCGCTTTAGCCAAAAGCTCCAACCGCAGCGGGTTCGCCATGCTCACCTGATTGCAGAGCCTAGCCAGCCACCGATCACCGGGGTCCAGCAGCGGGCGATTCGCGAGCCCGGTCCCCGGCGCACGCGAACGACGGCAGGTGTTGCTGCCGCGGTGCGCCCTGCAGCCCCGGGCTCAGCCGAGGCAAGGCGGCCGGAGGCGTGGCCGCCACAACCCGAGCCCCCGCCAGCGGCCCTGGCCTCCAGAAGCGGCCCGCTACGTCTACGGAGGCGGAACTCGGAAGCGGACCTGGGCGAAAATCAAACTCCGCGGGTCCTGGGGCCTCTGCCTGTTCTCATTGGACAACGTTGATGGCAGGCCCCTGTGATTGGTCGTTAGATTACGTCGGGTTCTAGCGACAGTTTTCACACCCCGGGGAAGCGGCTGCGTTTCTTCTGCGCTCGCGCGGGGGCGGGTCCTACAGACGCAGCCAATAGAAGCCAAGAGTCAGCAGAAGGGCGTGGCAGCGCGCCTACAACTCCAGGATTCGCGGGGTCTTAAATGCCGGCCTGTAGGCCTTTTCTTTTTACCACGAGCTACGTGGTGTCAAGATCGTAGCCTAGCCGGCTCTTCTCAGAGTGTGTATCGCCCCCTATACTCAGAACCCAGGCAGGCCAACTCTCCTCTTCTGCTGCAGAAGGTCAGTCTTCATTTTTGTTAAATCACTAGTTTATTCAGTAAGCACTGCCCTCGAGAGGGTTGCAGCTTTGCAAAAGTTAGGCATCGTATGTATGTCCCAGGCTACCAAATGTGGGTCGGACACTGGCCCGGCCTGGGCATGGATGGTAACCCATTGCCAACGAGTAGATGGGACTCATAGTGACCCTGCAGGGCTCCCCAGGCTCTGGATGTTGACAGGAGCGGCCAGCCTCATCTCCCTCTCAGGGGAGCTGGTGGGTTTGAACCACTACCCAACACTTAACAGCGACATCAGGGCTTCTTAAGTAACCAGAAACCAAAGCCACTGCCATCCAGTGGATTCGGACTTAGAGCATCTTGGTAGGTTCAAACCCCGACCTTTCAGCTAGCAGCCTAATGCATAACGCACTTAGGCCACAGGCCTTTTGGTAAACTCAAAAAGTCGATTCCAACTCAGTGACACTGTAGGGTACAGTACACCTGTGGGTCTCCCAGATTGGAACTCTTAACTGGAGTGGAAAGCCTTGCCTTACTCCTGTGGATCAGCATGGTTTCGACCACTGACCTTGAGGTTAGCAATCCAACCTGTAACCACTGATAACCAGGGCTCCTGAC
>NW_022107431.1:33976724-34008815 GCF_000313985.2 Echinops telfairi | reverse complement strand
GAGTGAGTGAGTGAGTGAGTGAAAACTGTCATGGCTACTGAATAGGTTCATGGGGGGAGCGGGCTGTGTGCACAGAATGTAGTAAGGACAAACCTTAAATCTTTTAAAAGTACCAAGCAGCTACTTACTAGAGGAATACTTGTCTTTCATATTCCTGATTATTTATAGCCTAATTTATTTAAGCCATGGTACTTTCAGTCACGACATATACATTGAAGGTTACACAATGAATCAGAAACACAATAATGAATCCATTTGAATTATGGTCCTGGTGAATACTGAAAATACTATGGACTGCCAAAGGAATAAACAGATTTGAAGACGTACTGCCAGAATGCTCCTTAGAAGCAAGGGTGGCGAGACCTTGTCTCGCAGACTTTGGACATGTTATTAGACCAATCCCTTGAAAAGAATCAAGTTTGGTAGAGGGGCAGTGGGAAGAGGAAGGCTTTTGATCAGGTAGACTGGCAGTGGCTGCAACAATGGGCCAAAATATAATCAAGGTGAGGATGGTACAGGACCAGGCAGTTTTGGTTCTGGTGTAAATAAGATCCCTGAGGCAGAACTGACTAGACAGCACCTAACAATTCATTTACAAAAAGGGTAGTGCCTAGAGCTGCAGTTCTCCACCTGTGGGTGGTGACACCCCTTTGGGGGTGGAACGACCCTTTCACAGGGGTTGCCCAATACATGACAGTAGCAAAATGAAGGGTTGCAGCATTAGGAAGGTTGAGAACCACTGGCCTAGAGAGAGATCCACTTACAACTCTAGTAAAAAGTGGGTAAGGAAGAGGCATAACAAACCTTATTCCTCATTACTGCTTTCGTGCCCAGCTCATACTGAGACGTACCAAACGAATGAAGCAAGGCATTGAACTATCACAAAGAATATTAAAAGTTTAAGACTTGGCCAACTACTACATCCCTGGCAGCTGGTGCCCACTGCTTTCAGCCATGGCTGTGTAAGTCCTGGTGGATAGTCGGCGTTGTGCCTTCAGAAGAGAGGCATTTCAAACACTAGAAATACTGACCAAGATATTGATAATCTTCGTGGAAGCATAAGGACGAAGTATTTTTTTTAACTTTGCTATCAGAAGTTATACTTCCCAGATCATGGGCTTTTCATTTCAGACACTGAGAAATGTGTACTGTATTCCCCTCTGCATTGCAGCACTGAATGGCAATTTCCTGTAGCAGTGGATTATTCAGCAAAAGGCCAAGTTTAACATTAAAACTACATTGTCTGATCTACTTCTCTCCACATACTCCTAACTAGAGCTGGAGTTCTGATTCTAAAGCTTAGGATTCCAGGTCTCTCACAGCCATATAATTTCTTCTGCTGAGCCTTATCCTGTGTAAAGAATATTATACATGCCTAACAATTTGAAAATAAAAGTACATTTTTAAATGCAATTTTTAAAGGTGCATTAATACCAGTCTTTTACAGTTGTAATGAATGTTACTTGTTCCTTCCAAATCATCAATTTGTTTTCACTAAAACCCTATTTTCTAATTAAAAGTTCGAATTAAATCTTAAATAAATGGTCATTCCCCACAGCTGGAAACCCCCTCGGAGCAATAAACTTCCCTAGAATCGTAATAGAATCATCAGACTCGAAAGCAATGACTGGTGGGAAGACTATTATAGATTCCGCCGTTTTAAGGTGACTCAGGCTATTTCTGCCACCTGTTTTAATAACCGTGTACTGTATTGGTTTTGTAGTTAACTTCTGTACATGAAAGTCATTACACTTTGTGTTTAAGTGTGAGGATACCCAACTGTAAAACAAAATATTCCAAGTTCACTTACACAACACCCCCATGGCAGCCTAAACAAGTACTCTGGAAGCTTTCAAAAAATGTTTTTCGTATTTTGTACAAACAAGAGGCAGCAATCTTCCATAGCGAGGACTGAGTAAACCTGCAGAGAAACCACGATTCTGGAGGCAGATGATACTCTGTACTGTGATTCTCGCTGCACAAATCATAACAGGATCATCACTGCCAGACCGTTTGGAAAGCCACTTAAGCTATCCCACTGTAAGGTATCCTGACTACAGTTTTTATCAAAGGGAGGGGAGGTCAAGAAGCTGGGCAACCCGGAGCTTCAAAAAATCACAATTCTTACTTTTTCAGGGGGTAAATAATAGCATTTAAAGCCCACTTGTCCAATTCTTACTGTATTTGCAGAGCCAGTACTTTATCTTCTGAATTCTGAAACTGCTATGATCTACTTTATGTTATAAAAACAAAACCACGAAAAACTCCAGCCTTAATGATTTCAGTACTTGAACCCTTGGTTCTTTTCCATCAGTGGTGTTACCTGCCTATACGTTTTCTTTTTTACCAGTGTCATCTGAAAGGCTCTGTATATAAGCATAGTAAGTGTAGTAGGAGCTTACTTTTTCTTGTCTCCAGAGGAGGCCTACTCATAGCAACCTCATCCCTGATTCAGACACAGGCTCCCGGGGTTTTCAATGACGGTGACATTTTGGAAGTATACTACCAAGTCTTTCTTCTGTGGTGCCTCTGGATGGATTCAGACCAGCAACCTCTAGGTTAGCATAAACTTCACTGCTTGCTTGTGATACCCAGGGACTTCAAGAGCACTAGGCTCTCCTTGATAAACGTGCAACTTTGGCATCATTTGTATAACAGATACATCTTAATCATTTCAGAGTTGGTCTCAAATCAACACTATGCCTAAGGCTCATGTCAGACTATGAAATACAACTAATTTCCATATATTCCTTGACCCTTAAGTATTAGTGAGCAATAATCCTGCCCTTTTAAAAGTCCAATAGATTCCTAAAATTCTGTTTATCTCTAAGACAAGTACTCAGGACCCCAACATTCGTTTTTAAAAATGGTTTCACCTCAGAGGATGTATACACGAGGGAGTAATACTTGTATCTATTTTGTTAGAGCCTAACCCAATAGAAACCTGTAACAATGAAGTTTGTTTTCCTTATTTTCCTCACCGGTTTGAGAATTCATAAATTCAGAGAGGTTTCTGTAATTAGTTCTGAATGTGAAAGGTGATTCTAGGTGAAACCTCTCAAGAGTAAACTGGCACAGGAAAAGGGAAAAACCGGTAAGCCTGAAAAAAGGTCAAACACCAATAAGGATACATTTATTCCGGTGGATAGGGGACATATAATTAAATTACCCAGTACCATCGGCTGGGACATCCTTCATACATGCACACACTTGATGTTCTCTCATGGATAGTAATCTGCGTAAAGCTGAGGTCACAGCCTGCTTTGTATCTGAAATACCTTTAAAGGGCACCATAAATAAGCACACCGGGTATAAAATGTGAACAAAGACTATCTTTAAGGGACCACCTATCAATATTGGTTAATGACTCTGTAAAGGGCTTCCCAAAGTTTGTGGGTAAATTATCTTTTAATTGCATGATTCCAAGAACTTTGTGAAGAAACCTATTTTTTAAATGGAAAGCAATAACGATTCTCCATCATTATGAGGCTGTATCTGGAATTCCTATATTCAGTGGCACTGGCTCACCAACTTGGGGGTAGGAGATTTGATTTTCTTAAAGGAAATAAAAATATGAGAGTCTGGATGGATTTCATAAACATTCTCAACACCCATCCACCCAAGCTCTAAACCAGTAATATTTCCACCAATCGATATTATAAGATCCAGAAATAAGCCATATGAATTCATTGTATAAGACAGGTAAAAAAAGTCTCAAAATTAGGTAAACAAACAACAGCTATTACCACTTAATGACATTTTATTGGCATATGACAATTTACAAGGGTCCCTGTTGCATTATACAGCAGACTAAGAGTTGTTTAGCCATCTACATTCATTCTTCTTGGTTAGTTTTTTCAAATTGTTGATTCCAACATTGGTATTAACTGTGACAAAAAGGAATCTGAGTAATTCCTTGAAGTAGACTGCAACTGGAAAACTATCTTTGCTTTATATCACCACGATGTTGGAACGTATGCACACCTAAGAAAGAACTGAGTCACACCTTCTTAAACAGCCTTCTTAATCCTTTCTGGTTCATTTACCTTCCCTTTAGCAAACAAAAAGGAAGTCTGTCAATGCAGCTATCAATGAGTTCGTATTTCCTGGCACTTGTAAATAGGTATCATTAGCAAAAGGAACCATTCAGCTTTTATCATGTCATCAAATATGGAGTTAAAACTATGATTTAATAAAATACAGGTTACTTTATTTCCTTAGCTCTGAAATAGAAGATCACAGCAACATGGAGAAGAGTTTAACTGCAAAGTTCTCATCCTCGTTCTGTGTACTATATTCTGGTAGGATACTCCTTCCTCAGTTTTAATTATTTGAGAGAATAAAAGTAACCAAATCATTTATTTATATTAAAACAATGCTTTTGCACTTAAAATATAACTGCTCATAAAGACTTGGGAAACTTTAATTCCCACATTTAAACCATTTCTCAGCAAATCTGCTTTATCCTACTACCTTAAGCAGAATAAATCAGTATCTTTTTAGTCATGCATAGAATGATAGCATCTAACCAAAGAGTAACTGTGAAAATAAAAGTGGACTGTAAAAAACAAATGGTCACCAAATCTTTCTTGTGTTAAGGGTACAGCACATAATTTCTTTGAAGCTATTTCCACCAAATTAAAAAATTCCAGAATAAGAGAAAATAGGGGGAAATCATGCAACACTAAGAATATTAGGATCATAAGCATAGCATATACTGGTGTTTTATGTTTCTCCCCTATCAGCTGCTTTTACAGGCTCCTGTGGGAATAGTGCAAAAAGCATTGCAAATGATCAAAAATGAGGATGCAGACTCATATAAGCTCAAGATGTCAAAACATTTACATGAACAGAATACACAACATCTCTATTTAATGCCAACATATTCAACTAATTCAGATGCTGGATTAACTAAGAGGCGTTTGGTTGTCTTATGTGTGCGTGTAAGCGGACAGACTTGGCATTAAAATTTACTATTTCTGACTTCCATTCTTTTAAGAGCTATCAACAGAAGTATAAAAGGTGATGCAATTTTGAATGGAAAGATTATCTACCTGAATAGAGAGCCCTTAGGAATAAAAAGAGCCACTTTACAAAATGAAAAGAAATAGAAGGGAAAAGTAAAAACCATTATAGAGTGCTGCTGCAACAAGCCTCCTCCCAGAACTATTTATTGGTGACATTTGAAAACAAGTTACTTGAAATACAAATGAACAGTTGTGTTCCAGTAGCTTTTCTTACAATTACACTACAAACTAATGGGGTTCTGTATTTGACATCCAAATAAATAGTTAAGATATGAAATCAAGTACACTGTGTTAATGTGTCGAGTTATGCAGGATCTATCCCTCTTCTAGACCAACAAGCTTTCAGTTTTGCTCTGAGTTTTGTCATTCCTAAGACATCAATAGGAATGAATGGGACTTTGTTTTGCAATGATTACTGCAAACCAGTTTCCCCTCTCAAAGCTGCCATGTGAATCTGAAACGACGACTCAAACCGTAAATAAAAAGGAGAACATGAGTTTTGAACCCCCATAGGAAAGGCTGCTAAGAATGTTTCTAGAACCTCCAGCTAATTCACAAATTATGAATTGTTTTTAAAAAAGTTTGTAAATCATTGCTTGCTTTAAATTTCATCGTTTCAATTCTCTCAAACGTTTCCATCTGTTAACAGTTTGTTCTGTGGTATACTTCAAAAATTCATCACCCTACAGGGGTAGTGTTTGCAAATGAAGAAAAAAACGTTACACAGACGTATACAAATAAAATAATTAATGTGGCCTCTATAAGCAATTTCTGTTCAGATTTATTTTTATGTAGAGCTAAAGTTTACTTCAGAATAAAACATTAACAAACAGGGAAGGAAGAGAATCAGAACTTTCACAGAGCAGTACTTGACCATATCTTATAGACAAAGCAGAATTACAATGTATGTAACAAAAACAGCAAAGTTTTTTTTTTTAGGTTGATAGTTACAAATATGGTACTAACAATTTTCTACTTTATTTCAGTACAATTTTCAACATACAGTCTACTATTTTTCAAGATATTTAAAGTCTTAAAACAAAATATCTACTGACTACTTGCAAACAGTAAAATTTAAGTGAATGCTTACATTCTTATTTGAAAACAAAAATTAAGTAAAAAAAATATATGATGGGTGCAAGTTCTGTTCTGTTGTAAGGTTACTCCAGATGAACTATTCCTAAAAAGAGAAAGAAAATAAAGATTAACAAAGATGCAGACAGTAAAAATGAACTATAATTATTGTTGTTAAAAATTAAGTAATTTTAATTTTCCCTTTAAATCCACACTGAAGAAAAGACTGTTCTTACTAATTAGCTGGCGTGTCCTACCTTTTCTTCTGTGCGTCTATCCTTCTTTTCTTCAGCGTTGTCCATGGTCTCCTCATCGTCTTCAACGATCCCATCCCCTTGGTATTTGTCATGAGTCCATTTTGGACTGCTACCTGATTTTTTGAAGTTAAAGCGCCCTCTGCCACGTTGGAAAGTGCCACGACCTCTTCCTCTTTTGGCCCAATAATCCACACCATCATCTCTGTCATCATGCTACAGAAAGGTTAGAAACAATTATGAATGAAATGGCTTTTTCTAAAGGAAATGATTATTTCCCTCCATCAAGTCATGGTATTAGAATTTTCTGAAGATTGAGTATGAGATGGGTAATATAACACTAAAACAAAACCAATGAAACTGTACTTTTTCTTCAACAAGAACATATTAAATAAGTACAGTAATGCAATGAAGGCTGCAATTATTTATGCAACCTCACCTGCTAGATTATCACACTTTCATGGATCTGAACTTTGCCCTTTCATTAATTTTACCCTATTGCCTGAAATGAGATAAAATGACCAACATTTCTCCCTAAAAAATTACTTTAATCATAAAGATTTGGCGCAAGTCTTACGAAAAAATATCACCATATTATCATAACCTGATGAAATAAAATAGTTGACATCTTAATTAAACCCCAGATGTAGATCAGACTTCAAAATTTTACTGGAGAGATTTAATCTAGAGCAGTATGTATGATAGATATCATCAATGTTCTAGGCTAGGGAGTTTCTCATGATGTTTCCCAAGAGTTAATACCTCAGCCTTCCTTCAACGTTAACTACTTTATCACATTCCAACCTTAGTTCTTCACTCTCCAAATATAGATGTTCCTTAGATTGTTCCACTAAGCAAGACAATCTGCAAATGTGCAAAGTGCTTGGCTTTGTGGACAGCTATACAGGAGCATTCCATATCAAAAGTTAAATAATCGAAAAATGCTAGAGGCACGCTTCCTGTTACCCATCTCAACTTTAAACTAAAGGTTCTAACCCACAAAGTGAAAAATAAGGCAAACCTTTAAAAGACAGCTAGCATGTGGTCAACAAGATGGTGTGCCACTATTCACCAACTATCAAAAATGCACTAAAACTTTCTTTTAGTTTAACGTGATGAGTACTCTTTCCAAAGCACATATACTTTAGATGGGCCTTCTCCTTTAAGCTGAGCTCAGCATACATATAATCAACACACTATATGACAGCATTTAGCAATTTCTAATCATACTTTTTCTAAATCATTACTAGATCACCAGCTAGAGGTGTGTGCAACTGAGATGAAAAACGTTGTGAACTATCAAGTCTAACTTTCAGAACATCAGATAGACTCCAAGTTTAAACCCCAAAGAAGCTATTTAAAGAGTCTAGAGCACACTGAACAATGCCATCAGTTACATGCTCCCATGGGATTGGTAAACCAAACCTAGTTAGAGTCTGTATTCACAGATTTATGGGAAGAGCCAACAGGTTTTCAAAGTAGACAACATGGGTTTAAATCCTAACTCTGCCACTTAATACCAGTAAGGCAGTATTCTGGGCACTTCACATGTATTTATGCATGTAATCCTCACAACAACCCTGTGAAATAGATATTGTTACTACTGCAGTTTAAAAAAAAACAAACTCAGGCACTGAGACACTAACTTGTCCAAGACCTCCTATGATCATCACCCAGAGACATGCCCCAGACATCCTGGGAGCAGGCGAAGACTACCATATCATGTAGCTTAGCAGAAAAAGCAGTGGCAACAACCAAACACCAACAGTAACAGAGCAGTTACTTTTAGCTATTCAGCGATTTGAAACTGGCCAGAGAGAAGTGCAGCTTGAAGATGAAACTTCTTCAGGAAGGTATTGCTGGCAGCTCCCCAGTAAGATTTTTAATGCTAAGTGTACTAATTCACAACCATCAATTCTTATCCTTTGAATAGCACTAAAATAAACAATTATGAATTACTGCAGCCAATTAGTATGAGGCCAGAGATGTTAGCTGTTTATAAAGGAATCCATAATCATGACAAAATATGCGTTCCTCGTCCTACAGTGATATTTTTCAAAAGGTTGACCTATCCCAGTCCAATCCTTAACCGATTTTCCCATCACGGATTTCTTTTCTCCCTCAAAGATAGTATCAGATCAATATTTAATATGAACCACTTCAGTTCTTTACTTGCTTTACCTCTTCATACTCATTCCTCCAGAAAATTTCGGGTCTTAAATTAGACTGATATCCTTCCTGGAGTACTAATTGCTGAAAACATTATTCTATTTTTGTGGAAATCCAAAATTTGAAATGGGAATCTGCAGAAGATTGTAAAATGAATGTCACAAGCAGTTTACTACTGTAGAAAGACTACTACAGTGTTTAAGAACTCAAGCCATGGGTTCAAATCTTACTACTCAGACAAGGAGCCTTTCAACAAGTTCACAGAAAAATTCCTTTTTTCCACAAACTTTCAAAAGCTTTCTCTTATTACTCTGTCCAAGCTTTTCACTTCAAGTGTAAAAGTAGAGTCAAAACCTCAAAGCACTCAGGCAATACACATGAAAACACTTAGCATGATCCCTCAGATAATAAATAATCAGTGAATGTTAGCCATTAATATTCATTATCAATGTTTTACCAATATGGACAAAATGTCCACATTAAAGAACCTAGCCTGTAATTCTCAACCTCATTTTCTCTGCATTACACCTGTTTCTATTTCTTTGTATTAATGTGAACAAATCTGATAGACATATGCATGTTTTACAGAGACGTTTTTAAATGTAGTGCAGAATAAACCAAAAAGAACTCGCTGCTATGGGGTTGACTGACTTATAGGGCAGGGTCAACCCTACCTATTATCTTTATGGGAGCAGACAGCCTCATATTTCTACTCTAAAGTAACTCGTGAGTTGGAACAGCCAACCTTGAGGTTAGCAGCTCAATGTGTAGGACACATAGAAAATGTTACTGCAGCTTTGCAGTGGCTAGATTCCTAAAATCATTTTCTTCTCGATTAGTAAAAAGAATGCCTGTCTATAGTAACCTGAGTACATCCCAATTTAAAGTACAAGCTATGATGTGCCAGGTTTTGAAAGAATGCCATAGAAAACGGTCTGGTCGAAGTATGTCAAATATGGAAATGTCAAAGGTGGTAAATAATATTTGTTATCTTTGTTCACCTTTCATTTCTTACCTTTTGACCTTTCATACTTGGTTATTGTGCCTGAAACGTTTTACTGTCACTTCCTTCCTCCCCCCATCTTCTGTGTTTTATTATAGCTTTATTTGTGATCTAGGAGTAACCTGTAGATGTTTTCCTCTAGATTTATACTAAGAATTATCAATTAGACTACTCCACTGCAGTTAGTTCACATTCAACCTCTCCTGAAGGGAATTTCATCTCCAGTCTTCTTCCTCCCTCTCTGTTCACTATTTTAGATAAATCCCTCCCTCATTCCCAACTAGTGGGTTCTTGAGTGAATCCTCATCAATACTACTTTCTTAACTTGTTCCAAATCTAACACCTTAGACCTTAGTTCAGACCTTCGATTGCTATCAAATCTGTTTTCACAATCACGCTTTTCCTAAACTCTTATTATAACTCAAATTTATTAATAAGGTTTACGGGCTTCCACAATCAGGTTCCAGCAGGACTTTTTAAGTCTTTACTTTCCCCAATTTATACAAACCATCTAAGTACCGAAGTCCCCTTTGTGCCAGCTTGTTTCACTCCTGCTGATGCACATGGCTATATCTAAAGATCAAAATTCAAGCCAAGTTTATCTCTGAAATCTTTCCAAATCACTCTCCCCTTTCCAAAAATCTCCATTCCTCCTTTTGAAAGTCAACCTATGTGTTTACAAGGTTTTATCACCACACTAATTTGTCAGCAGAGCATTTGGAACCACATTTGTCTTTCCATCTTTAGTACTTTAACACATAGCATAAACTGCAATTTCTGACTGAATTTTTCCATTGAAAATAGATACAATGTTCGAACTTTGTACTACAAAAAAGGTCAAACAAACCAGCATTTTTACTTTTCAGGTTATGGACTCAAGGGTCTGAAACAAGTATAAATTTCTCCAAGAAAAGAGCATTTCGAGCAAATATTAATTCATAATATACTCTACAAGGCATTTTAACTTTTTCAGATTTCATGACCATTAAAGTACCAAATAAGGTGGCAACAAGTGAGACTAGTCTCCATTTTCTAGAAAAATTAGAGACATCTTCAGAGAGTAGCTCTTCCTTCCTTCAACAGCACATACACCAAACTCACTGTCGTCCAGTCGGGGCTGACACCTAGTGACCCACCAGGACAAGTACAACTGCCCTGTGGGTTTCCAAGGCTGTGACCATTCACGAGTAGAAAGTCCCATTTTCCCCCTTCTGACATTAAAATTAGCACCCCAACATGTAACCACAACACCACATATGCCAAAGATACTCAGATTAAATAATATTCATAATAGCTAAATAGAGACACAAATCTGTAAATCCTGTATTTTCCTCAAGTTCACATCAATCTCTCTGAAATATGACTTCTCTGAAAGTTATGAGGGAAAAAAAAATGAATGCTTCTGGTAATGGCTTTGGACTTGTTTAAATCTGTCTCTAAGATGCAGGATGCTCTTGCCCCATGCCAAAAGGTGGGACATCTTGATCTTTGCCTAAAGAATCCCTCAGGTCCTCCACCACCTCTAGCTGCATCCCTTGTAAATCACTTCACATAGACAGGGAAACTATCTTCACCACAAAAACCAGATCAGTGTAATCTAGTAACTTCTTCACAAGGTGATTTTTCACCTTCCTTTCACGCCAATGAGTCACCAGCCTCCACAAGATCCTTAATTACATGTATTTTAAAAGGATTTCTCCAGTATTTTTGTTTTATTTACAGTCATATGATGTAAGGTAATGTAAGGTAAATCTAAGTCATAAGTTCCCACCATTGACACTGTCTTAAAGACAGATATAAAACTGTACAAAGAACTACATATGCAAACTACAATGTAATCATCTCTGAAGATGGCTGTCAAATCAGACATACTTTTAGCTTACCCTGGGTTAGTCAAGATAAACAGGGCTAAAGGGACCCACATGTTCAAAACTACAAAGGGTTTCCACATTAAGATGAGATCATCTCAAAGTGGTGGATGTCTGTACTTAAAAATGTATTCACCCAGTATGCTTTGAAAATTAAGGCAAACCAAATAAACAGATTTCTAAAACCCACCAAGAAGTACTTCTTGCTCTTTGGGGTATATTCTGGATCCCATTCCTCTTCCTTCGGTCTCTTTTGAAAAGTAGTATTTGAGTTGTTTGGACCAGTATTTGTCCCAGCAAAAACTCCTCTGGCTCTTCCTCTGCCTCTAATTCGAAACTGATTAACATTAACAAAGTTGTTTAGTAATGCAATCAAAAGGTACTTAGTTACATGCAAACTGTAATTTACTGCAGTAACAAAAAACATATTCCCTACGTTCCTCCCTAATTGCATAGCCATTGAGGATGGTAACGGATGGCGATTTTATACCACAAGCAAAAAAACTTTGGCCTACTCAACTTAAAAAAATTATACTCAACTTAAGCTTTAGAATACTGTATTTTCATGGCCTCAACTAATACTATAAAATAGTCAAATTAGTGTTTTTCCCCCTTTTACAAGAATTCTCCATTTCCTTTGATATCAATGGAGCCTCAAATGTTCAAGCACACCTGTCACCATAAAAGCAAATCTCTTTTTCCCAAATGTTAACTGAAGGACCCTGACAATCCCCACTGGACACTTGAAGGGTATGAATGTTAATGAAGAAATTAAAGCAACAAGAAGATGCAAAGCTATGAAGCCATTCATAATTAAAGGTATGCATCGCTCAATTTCTGACTGGATAATGTCCAGCTACATATGCATTCATGGTCCCATAAATTTGGGGGCTGGGGTTGTTTTTAAAAAGAAAGCCACTCTTTTTGTTTACTATCTCCTATTAATGATTTTTAAGACCTCAAAACAAGACTCAGTGGGTCACAGGTGGACGAGGCAGAGGACATGGCACTAGGTACAGGCTCTTGGGCTTTGTCCAGAGAGCAGGCAAAGCAGAACAGCAGGCAGAGCTGGGCTCCCTCAGCATCCCCCTTGCTCACTTCCACTGGTTCCTCTGGCCTGTTGGCAGTTTGACAGCAGAAGCAGCAGCAGCAATGGCAGCAGTGTCTACAAAGCCAACCCACTGCAGGCCCCCTGGTTTTAATATGGTGTTCACACCATGTCCAAAACTCATAAGCCCCTATTCAGAGAACATATTGATGTAAAGCGATGCATACCTACATAAAAACTTTATGAAAGCATAGGGTGTACTAATGTCACATAGGGAGAAAATACTCTGTAACTGAAATCCACATATAAAATAAACAAGGACATAACAGGCAAAAATGAAAATCAGTTGTAATAGAAATTTGTAAAAAAGCTGTTTTAGAAATATTTCTACAAAAATTAACTAATTTTACGAAACTGAAAGCCCCTTTCCCTGATTATTCAATGAAAAATCTTGGACAACAGCAGTTAGTAATCTCAAAATCAAGAAAGTAATCCTCCAGATCTCAAAGTGGACTCTCTTAAATGAATGTGACATAACTTCCTTCTTCAAAATTAATAGTAGGAGTACTGATCACATAAGAGACACTCTAAAGCAGGCATCCTCAAACTGTAGCCCGCCAAGGACATTTTATCCGCTCACTGGGTGTTTTTGCCCTGTTTTTTCACTTCAAAATAAGATATGTGCAGTGTGCATAAGGATATGTTCATAGTTTTTTAAAAAACTATGGTCTGGCCCTCCAACGAGTCTGAGGGACAGTGAACTGGGCCCCTGTTTAAAGTTTGAGGACCCCTGCTCTA
Organism: Echinops telfairi; assembly: GCF_000313985.2. Taxonomy (NCBI): domain Eukaryota; kingdom Metazoa; phylum Chordata; class Mammalia; order Afrosoricida; family Tenrecidae; genus Echinops; species Echinops telfairi. The sequence goes on along the minus strand of NW_022107431.1, from coordinate 33,995,574 downwards.
GAGCATATATTCAACTTTTCTGATGTACACCACCACAAGGTAAAGTCCTACCAAGTGACCAAAGACAATTTCAGAACTTACAAAGGTTCCTCGTGGTCGGCTAACTCCTGAAAAGCCAGAGTATTCTTTCAGTTCATGGTGAGTTTTAAATTCTTCTTCTCGTTCTTTCTTACTCTCCTTTTCTTCTCGAGAACTGGGAGAAGAGGGTGATGCTGAAGAGGATGAAGATCGAGAATGATCTTGCTCTCTACTTTTATGTTTACTGCAAAATAAAGAGAGAAAATAAAAGAGTATGTGACTTTTTAAAATCACAAAGACCCTGTTGAATCTTATAACAAAAGGGATATTTTTCAAGTGGAAAAAAAAACTATCCCCTATTAAAATTAGTGCATATGTAAAATGACTGGGTGTTAAACTTTGACACAATCTGTTGCCTTTCTTCAGTATTTGTTTTCCATTACTGAAAACTATGCTAGGGCCTGCCAGTTAGAAACTAGCAGCAAAACAAACTTTAAAAGTTCAGTTCTACAATACTTTTAACTCTTTTACTTCATTGTATTTTAAGGAAAGGGAAAGCAGCATAGGAAAAAGTAAGAATGTTCTTAAGGCCAAGTTCAAAATGACTGACTGCAGTGTGTACACCCTGGGTGAGAACAGCTGGTATGGTTTGGCCAAAACACCGTAATAGAAATAAAACGCATATATGACATTACCAATACAAGTGATAAATAAACAGCAAGTGAAATCCACCATTGACCTAATGAACAGCAAGAAGAGCAATTATCTCTAATAATACTTTGTATTCCTATTATTTATTTGGCTTTATGATCAAATTTACATGATTCTAATATAACACCCGAAAGGTCATACCTGCAGTAACTCTTACCACTGCTAACAGTATCCATGGAAACATTACTTCGAAAGACTAGCACACATTGCCATTTCATAAAAACTAAACCGTCCTCCCCCCCGTATCTCATGTTAAAAAAACCACTAGATATATTTAAAATTCTTGTACTCTGGGTGTTATGAGTTGAAAAAGTGCGGAATCAAGCATAACGAACCAAAGTTCTTACACAAACTGTTTCTAGAAATGCACTGCATTGAAGTCCAACCTCCTGATGTAGCCTGGATAATAGGACACATTAATTTGTCATTTTTTTTTTCAGTGTTAGCTTGCTATTCCAAAGTTTTTGTCCTCATCCACCATTAGCCGTGTAAAAGACAAATACATTTTTGCTGTAAAACAAATAATTTTAATTGTTTAAATTTAAACATTCGATTACACAGTCAAAATTGAAAGCAATTAAGCTGACAATTATTAAAAGGCTAATTAGAAGCTAAAACCTAACTCAGACAGTTTTAACAATTACCTGTCCTCTTTGTAAGATTTGTACTCCTTGTACTCTTTTGGCGTTTTCTCCTGCTTTCTTGATCCACTGGATTCCCTGGAGCCCTTGGAATCCCCTCGTTCTTTGCTTCTTTCTTTTCTACGACGGTCAATGTCATGCCGAAGATCAGCAGAATCACACCTTAGTTTTTTATCTCCCTATAAAAGACAGATGTAAAGCACAGATTTCAGGGGAGAAAAAAAGCAAAATAACATTTATAGTAAGATTTTATGCCAATTTCTAAACTGATATTTTAATATCAGAAAAGAATGGGTTACAATAGACTACATTCCTATAGTTTTGGTTTAAAAATGTATTTAATGTTTTTACAAAGCATCTGTATATAAATGTTGTACAACTTGAAAGTTGTTATAGACTAAAAAGGGAGCATTTTAGAGGTTTTTGCTCAAAATAATTCCTAATACTTTTTTTAACAGCAAAACAATACAATTTTTCAACTCGACACATTCTCATTAATCCATCATCCCTCCTTCCAAGTAACTCTTTTTAAAATTTTCAATTATAAATAGCTGGACAATAATAAAAAAATTATAATTTTGGTTGAGGTACAGCCTTTCTGTCCTATAAAGTTAAAGAGCCCTAGAATAATGTTCTCATTACTTAAACCTCAATATTATCAATCTCTTTCCAAATTAAGTTGATCAACCCAACAAAAGACACTTCAAACGTTAAGTACTCTAATTTCCATAACATGCAAGTGGAATGTAACTCATGAAACCAACTGCGTTTGAATAGGGATAAAAACAAAGCCAGAGAGAGATTATTCCCAATCCTGTACTCAGTATCTTGGGCCATATACTGCCCTTTCTCAAGTCAGGTATTGCAACGGACATTAGTTTAACTGGGTCACAATTCACCTCCTTCTTGTTCCATTGCTTTTTCAAATACTATATAATTTAGGAAGATGGAAAGAGGCATCTAGGAATGAAGAGAAATTATACATCAGTAAGATGCTAAGCAATGTGGACATCCTTGCTAGTATTCAACAGTAAGAAGCATTTACTCTGGGAAGTGTAGGTGTAATATTTATAATCATCCAAGAACTGAAAGTATATATATCCAAATGCTATCAACTACTCATTTTTTTGCACCCAAAGAGTAACAAAGAAAAAAATCTAATCAAGAGCAAAAATTGCCTAGTCATATAGTATTACAAAGCCCACTAATGCAAAGATTACATAAGTGAAAATACTTTGTAAATGGCAAACTATATACACATTGATTATATATTATTAACATACATGTTAACTGTTAATTCAGAAAGATGAAGGATAAAAAACCATGTCGTGGCCTCTCATCCATCTATCAGTTACCCCTTTCTTCCAGATCAAAATCTGGTCTCAATTACTAAGAGAGGAGGTAAGAATCTCAATGTCAAAGCACATGAATAGACTAAATAGTTGGGAAAACAAAATTAATCGACATTCAATCCAAAGTATTTACAGTAAAAGCCAAAGAGTACTCCAATTTGAAAATCTATTTTTCCATTATCAGTATGTCTATGCAAAGCAACCACTTTCTTTGTAGTATGCCAAGTTAAAACAACGTGTACATTACTGTTGGCTGTTAATAATAGTCCAATTTATGAATCTAATTATTAAATACCTGTGCAGAACAAGCCATTTTTATTACTCTCATTTTTCTGATTAGAAAACCAAGATTCATTAAAGTAAGTGATTTCCCCAGGATATGAAATACTTAGAAAACTTGGGATAGGGAACCAACCAGTACTTACAAAGCCCTTTAGTCATTTTTTAATACAACATACAGTTGCTTTTTTTCTACCTTTCCCTGTAATTCTACTACTAGATGCCTTATGACTGATCATACAGACAAGTCCACGTAGAAAATTCCTATAGCTATAGCCTTACTTATTGATGACCTCATTTATGACAACAGTAGAAAGTACTACCTGACAAACTTGCCCATAACAGTATATTTATAGAAGTAACTAACACTGAGAGGTGTGGCAAGAGCAACACTAGCTGTGAAAGTTACAGTTCTGTGTCAAAGTGGCTGGGCTATGATTCTTAGTCATTTGACAAGTGTGTAATCTGGCAATTGTGTAATCATGTAGTCATCCTACTTTGTAATCCGATGTGGTCACCTCCATTTTGAAATAACATCCATTTTTATATAACTACTTGATCTTTAGAATCTAACTATGTCTAACCTAGGTGTATGTAAAATTAAAAGATAACAAACATTCCACACACCCCAACCACTGCATTCCATTCCATTCGAGCCCTGTTCCTGGATCCTACACAGCCTTCCTTTCCCCATTCACAGCTTTCCCCCATCCAGATTCCAATAGTGACAACTTATTTTCCCTAATGTTCATTTGTAAATCAGTTCTTAAAATGCTTTGTGCCCTCTGTTGCCAGGATTAAAAATACCAGTACCATGAGTATTACTACTACTTGTTCTTGGTGGAAAACCTAGAGATACTTTTTAGAATGAGCATTTTACTCTAAGGTTGTCTATTTCACCAAACACTATAGAAATCCCAATATAATTTCCATTCTTCGTCTAGTTAGATTTTTTACCTAATTCCTTTCACTACCATTTTGAAGCACTCTTGTTTTATTTATAACAATTCTTGAAATGTTAATTTCCTCTAGGAAGGAATGCTGACTACATTAATACAAACAATTAGAAGATATCTATGGACATTTTGATCTGTTACACTATAGTGCAATGTCATTTGAGAATAAGTTAACATGGAGAAAAAAGTACATTCAAAAACATACCTTTTGATTTTCTTCTTTAAAAACTCTCTCTTCCCCGGCTAAACGGGTATGCTTCCTCAGGGCACTTGGAGAGATGTCAATTCTCCTTAATGCAAAATAGTTATTTGTGGGTCACTTTGACTTTAAAGCTCCAGACATTTCTCAGTATTATCTATTTGTGGTAAAGAAATACTAGAGGCAATTATTTCTCCCCCTAATTGACTTACTTAGCATAATACGACTATCCAACCAATTTCTATTCATCAGCTAGAATAAAATAGGCAATAATCATTAAGAACAAATTAAAATGATTCAACCATATATTTATATATCTATAAACGAAACCTATGCTTTGAAAACACCCAAACTTCTAATTATCTAAAATGGAAAATGTGGTTTTAATTTATCATTTTAGATATCAACTTATCGAGTAATATAATACACCAGCACCCTCTATAAGCACTTAAGCACTGGATTATTTTTATTAGTCCAGTATTTTTACATATTCATCAGCGCATCTTTCTGTGCCTTCCCTTGTTAGTATCACAGGCAATCTTCAATTTGACTATCTTTCAAAGTTGAATTTTGTATATATAAAATTTTATTTTGTAGATATAAAAGGGGATAATCGTAGATTCAATAGCTTATTCACATGGCAATTCAAGTGCAGAGCCACAATTGGAGTGTAATTGCCTGGCGTTAAGCATTCATGTCCCTTTCACCATGCATTTTCATTTTACAACAGGCCTTCTGGGAGTGAATTCAAGCCTAACTATAGGCATCTATCTACCTTCTCCTACTCCACCTTCTCCCCACTCCCAACCCAAAAGGAATGGTAAGAATCTAATTCCATACTGTGACGTGACAAAAATTAACATTTTTAAGTTCTAATATCCAGTTTTAACCAAGTAACCTGAAAATTAAGAAGAAACAGTAAATTATAAAACTTTCATACCTAGAAATATTTATTTAATGGATAAATAAGGAGTAATCAAAGTTCATTGTTAAATTTCATAGCATACTTCCAATGTAATCTTATATAAACAGAGTGTTCCTAGCAAAGCATTTTTATATGCCATTTCAATACATACCTGTGTATCTCAGGGCTCTTTTGCCGGGCACTATGTTCTTCAGTGGCTTTCTGATATGATGTGAACCTCTCGTTTAGGGTCACTGCAGCTGATTTGAAGTATTGTTCTGTTGATTTAGGAGAAATACTGTCCTATTAGTTACTTTTACTTTAAAAGAGATTTTGCACTTGTGACAGAAAGCCACGTAGCAGGTAAAAATAAAGTTCAAATGCTCAAGAGACCTAGCAGAAGAGAACCAAGTGTTACATAGAATCACTACCCTTTTCATTTTAAATTCTTGTAATACTGAGAAAGCGCCAGTGCAAAGTGCCTCACAGGCCCCTCTCAAAGCCATATATAATCCAAGGACCACAAATTAAATCAACAGTCTGTAAACCACTACATACATCATCAATCAATATAAAAAGAGACAATGGATGCCCTTACACCCGAATGAACCATTGAAGTTACCTCAAGTAACCATTTGCAGAACACAAAAAAACACTGAATTAACTACAAAGCTGGCTTCTGTAAATAAAACTATTTCAAGAATTGTGTTGATATAATCCATAAAAAATGGATTTAAGAAAAAAACTGAATACTGTCATTTCAAATGGGTAGATATTTCTTTAGAATCAACACTCATGAATTATTCCAAAAGATCTGGCATCTTGGCAAACATGACGGCACATTTGATATTGTTATCATGCCTTTCTTTAAGTAAATTTTAAAATTATTACTGTCAGTACTGATTAGTTTTAAATCAGTTCAAGAGATAAGCTAAGAAATGTAAAACGGACGTATAAAGTCATGAGCTATGAAATGTTACATTATGAAGCAAGCTATCTGCTTAACAGGTCAACATACATCTGTGTCAACTTACCGCCCAATATCCAGCAAATGTCTCATAACCAATCATTAAAACTTGTAATGGCCACTACAAGGGTAGTGCCTCAATCATAATTCCATGAAACCCAGGAATTTGAGCTAGTAACTCTGTTTTTATGCCATTTTTGCCAGGAAGACAGAAGATTCAACTTTGCCTGTATCTTTCAACAGCTATTTTACTTTGAAACATGGATTTTGCCATTTCAAAACATATTCCAGGACCTATTTACAATGAAAAAGAAAACATCACTGGGCATTTTCAGCTCTATATAAAGTAAGAGCTGTTCAGATCGGTTGCACAACATGAATAATGAAACGTAACTTCAGTTCTTTTAAAAAGGGAAAAATAAAAGGGAAAAATATTTTTATCAAAATGTGATCTCAAAATTCAGCAGCAAATTATAAAATGGGGACAAGTCCAAAAAAGCAAAAAATGTAAAAATTTAATGTTTCATATTTCCTTTACCATAGTAATAGGGTCATAAACTGGTTCTCAAACCTATTTAAAAGCCAAGTAACAAAATTCTCTTATGTTATCATGTTTAAATAATTAACAGTAAAAAAACAGTATGTATTGGATATATAAGTGCACAAAGAAAAGGTTCTACTATGATAATGAATTACTCATGTCAAAAAATAAAAAATTGGGGGAAAAAAGGAAAGATGAAGACCAACAGCCACAAAAGGTTCCAGGAAAAGAACCTAGTAAGTTGTCTTTTGAAATTTTAAACACAAAGGTAAAATAAAAGGCAAACAAAAACAAAAACTTGACCTAATTGCCCAAAATGTCATCCCTTAAAATTTTTGAAATTACGTAATTTTGAAACTAGAAACACTTACTAGTGAATAGAAAAGGACTGCCTTCAGTTAAAATGAACACCCTTATCTTTAATATCTGAAAAAAGTCATCATTAACCACTAATAAAAGTTAAATTATAACCTACTCACTCGTCATCTAGTCACTATATACTTTAAAAATATCAACATTTCTGGTCCATTTACCATCATTAAACAAAAAGCTAAGTATGATAAGAAGTTGAAGCAGCACATGAAAACATGCTGGGAAGTTAATACCGGTTTTCCATTAGTTTCAGGTTTCTTTAGAAGTTTTAGGTAATTCTTAGTAAATAATATTCAGCAACAACCACTGTGTTTTGAATCTATGCCAAGGGCACACTACACCAAACACTAGCATGCAACAAAAGATAATCCATAAACATTCTGCACTTCACATAAATCAGGTACAGCGGATGACACACTACAATATAGACCGTCTGCATTAGATCTACATCATGTTTCCTTATAATATAGATTCTTATGGCATGTTTTAACTCTGGGTAGTGTTTAGATCACCTTTTGTTAAATACCTTCATGAATTTCATTACTAACTAAGCAAGACTAATTTCTCTTTCATGAGACTGTTCTTAATCAAAATTTTAAGAGTCCTTGCTTGTGCATCTACTCCTTGACGATATTAATAACTAACCCAACTACTACTCTTTAGGGTTTTTGTCTTTACTTTCCAAAAAAAAATGTAATTCACAATACTAAGCATACCTTTAACATGATGAACCAAGGACACAATGTGTTGAATAAACGACTCTGACGTGCTTTTGCTGGCCTGTGGCAACTTAATGTGGTCAAAGATGGACCGGAATTCTTGCTCCTTCTTGACAGAATGGACAAGTGTACTAGCAAGTAGCCTGTCTTTAGTCAAGGAAGCAGGTCTGGAACGTGTAACAAACACAAAAACAAAATATATCATTGGTTTCAATCCCAAAATGCTATGTTCAAAACATAATATAGCTAACTAGGATATTACCGGTAACTCCCCACCCATAAGTTATTATTTACTGAGCATCAATGTGGAATTCATTACCTGTTAGAATCATCAAGAGGAACGGGGGCCATTTTGAGTTTGACTTCAGGGCGATGAGAATCGCTGGCTATCATTTTGATCCTAAGTGGGCTCTCCTCTCTGAAGGTAGACTTTTCTCGTACATCCAGATTCTTGTGTAGAGGGGGACTGTAATCAAAGAGGTCTTTGAGCTTTTCAGACTTTACCTGCTCAGGTGACTGAGTTTCTTTCTTTACTGTTATTCTCTCAGAACTTTTGTCGTCTTCCTTGTGCTTATCTTTTGTGGTGCTAGGCCTTTCCACTATGTATCCAGTCTCTTTAAGTTTATAGTTTTTTTCTTCTCTAAATCCATCACTTTCTCTATTGCCTTTTAGTGAAACTTTAGACTTGTACTTGGGTCCTTCCTCCTCAGCATTCCGGTGAGATGTAGTAGCAAAATTTTTACCCTGATCTGCAAGGACTGACTTCCTGAACTGTCTATAATCCTCTGTCTCCTCTGTGTCATCCCCTTCTGAATCATTAAACTTCTGTTTTCCAGACTCTTTATCACTGAAGTAATCTAGGGCTTCCTGATCTTCCCATTCTCCCTCTGCCCTCCCTTTCTCTGATCCTTTCTCCTTTGGAGTCTCTTTATCCCTGGTATTACCCCTATCAAGCAGGAATACTCTAGACTCTTCATCTGTGAACCTGTAAATAATAAGCAAAGAAGAGGGTGGTAACTCTGGATTGCATTCACTGCAGATGATCCGCATGCTTAAATTTGTTGTCCAACATCACAGGACCAGTAAAATAAAAAGTCCTACTGAAAAATGCTTTATCAAGCCATGCATATAGAAGTGATTGAAAATGTACAGAGTACATTACTGATTTTCAAAGTAAATTTACTTATTAGGCTTCCTGAAATTTCAAAAGCCATGCTCAAAAATTCTTATATTTAGTCACAGACTACGACTCTGCATTAACAAATGCAAATTTCTACAAGGGCCGTACAACTTACAATACAGCCTAAATTTAATTTTTGGCACTTAGAACCATTAATAGAAACATATGTATTAGAATTTTTCCTTCAATCTCCTAAAAATTTCAGACTGTTTCATTTATTAATATACACGAGTGATCACAAAAATGTATTTCAATGAGAATGTTTTTAATATTCTTTATCTGAAATCACAAAATAACTCATATACATTGTTCAAGAAAAAATCATATCTGCCAATATTAAGTTGAAACAGTATCAGTTCAAGAAAAAATTAAGTCTAGTAGATTGTCCAGTATTATACCATAAACAGCAAGTTAATCACACTAGATAAACAACCAATTTTCATTATGCTGTTTACCAACTCTAATGAACACTTAAAACCTGAACACAAAACACCTATCCATATCAGTTCATCAGGTGAGCAACATCTTTTCTTAATCAAATGAATAAAAATTGATAGCTGGGCTATTTAAAGTACCACCCAAGTAAGAATCGCATCATGTAAATTTGTTATTTAGGTCACATTCAAGAAGGGATGAGAAAACAAGCTTTTTGAACTCGCAACATTTTAAAATACAATCTGGAATGACAGTATAAAAAAGGAAATCATGAGCAAAAACCACTAGTTAAATGTATACATACTTCAATGAAATGTAGTCTTACGAAATTCAATTATAAGTATCAATAGTATTGCCTAACATTACTTTATTCTTACCTTTTTAAGAACTTTCCAGTCTTTGCAGTGTCCTGATCTCCACCATCAGGATAAAACGAGGAACGCCCTCTAGCTTCATCTCTTGGAACATTTTGTGGTGTGATTGTCTTTGCAGGGCTTCTTCGAGAAGGGATGTGATGAATTGGACTATTCTGAGAAGGACTGTATCGACTAGACCCATTTCCAACGGACCCAGACCCAGACCTTTCAGGACTATGCTGAATGGAATGTGAATGCTGAGAGGGGGTGTTTTTTGCAGAGTGGACTGTACTGAGCATGGGGGCATCAGAGCAAGAGGAGCTCTGACTAGGTGGTGTAGCAATAGGTGAAGGACTATGGGGTGATCTGGGGCTATTATCATAAGCTGAAAGGCCAGCCCAAATATCACCAGATGCGGCTGACTTATTAAATTCATCAACAGATTCAGATGGGTCATGTTCAAATGTATCTTTTGGTTCCTCCTGTGATTTACTTTTCAAAGGACTCTCTTCTTGAGGCTCCCCTTCAGCTTTTTTGGTTTGCTTTTCCTGAGACCCTCTTCGCTTAGACACAGGTGATTTGCTATATGGGGATGAAGATCGAGAAGATGATGATCTTGGAGACCTAGAGGATCTATATGACCGGCGAGATCTGCTTCGGGATCTCTGCGAAGAAACAGATCTTCTTTTGGGACTTCTGGAACGTGACCGGCCTCTTCTAGGACTCCTAGAGTGTCTTCTATTCCAGACAGGTCTATAGCCACCTCGATGATATCTACCTCCTCCTCCTTGATAATACCCTCTACCCCTTCCTCTGTACCCATAAGGTCTTCTCATTCCTCTATTATTTCTGTAATCTCGACGATAATCTCTAGAATAAATGCGATCCCTACTACGAGATCTTGAATATGTCCTGGAACGAGACCTAGAACTAAAAATGAAATAAATATCAATGCAAGAAAAACACTTCCATTCTACCATTCTAAAAATTGCTGAGTAAAACATTTAAGTAAATTATAAAACCTAACAGTATACATGAACAAATCCTCAGACAAAAGAAAAAGCTAGCATTTTCAATGAAAAGAGCTTCGTTTCAAAGGTCGATACTGAAAATAAAGGACCTTAGAAATGAAAGCTCAAAAAAACAGGGCGTGGAGGAGAAATCAACCCATCTAACTATGAGACAGATTGTAAAGCATAGTGTATCTATGAAAACATTAAATTTATTACTATTAGAAGAAAAAACAACCTGAATGGTCAATTTAAAACAAATGAAAAAAATTTATTGAGGAGCCCCCCACTCCCCAATCAAAATGAGAAACTGAAAAAAAAACATATTGTCTACTGTCAAATAGTTCTGTGTTATCTAATTAAACTCTTGATTAAGCTTATGGATAAATGCAAAGAAACCCACCAAGTATGAGCACAATGTAGTAAGAATCTGAGACAGGGAGTCAGGCTAACTGTATTCAAATAAATACTCTATGCTATTTAATTAGTTACAACTTGAGCAATTCTCAACTTCTCTAACACTAAAATGAGGATAAGGTTCATTTGAGAATAAAAATTACAGGATCAGTATTCGGTCTATAGAATAAGCACTCACTAAGTATTAACTGGCATGCTCATCAAGATTAAAATACTTAAAATTACATAAATTCACCTGTATCTCTTCTTTCTAGAGTGTGACCTTGATCGTGATCGAGAACTAGACTGTGATCTAGACTTTGATCTTGAAGAATGGGATCTAGAATTTGACCGACCCATCTTTTGCTCCTAGTCAAATGAAAAAGTAAAAAAGGTTAAAATTACAACATGATTATAAAGATGTCATTCAACATTACCATTGTCCTCAAATAAATATTTAGAAGATCATCAATTATCCCTACTAAAAGTGTATTTTCACCTGTGTGGTCGACCCTGTATACTGAAGACAAAGATTTCTGTGCACTGCCCCACCTATGTGCCTTAAACCAAAAAGGGAGTAGCTGCAGAAGCCAGAAAGAACAGTATCAGACTGTAGCAACATGTTAGATGTTATTCCACGCCCAATACAAATGCCTACCTCTCCTGAAAAAGATAAATAGCATCAAAGTATTACAAATAAGGAAGCTGAAACAAGGAGAATAAAATGGCACATTACTATAGAAAAAAATAAACCTACCAGAATGTAATCATAGGCACTTTATGACCTTGCAAAGGGACTAAACTGAGCATATCAAATACATACTATCTCAGTGGTTCTGGCTGCGTCTCCTAGGAGAATAAGGCACTAATTCTCTGAACAACTAGAGCTAGCGTTCACTCACTCTCACACAGGAGCATGACTCTGCTCTCAGCTATCATGACAGTAGAATGAAAATGTGACAATATCTAGTCTCCTCTAGCTTTCTGGTAAGAAGATGAAAAGAAATAAAGAAATTAGATTACTGCAAGACAGATATATATTAGAACCATGAAGAAAAGAAAACTGGGACCGTGACATGTTTTTTAAACACAACAGTACAAAATCAGTAACAGTACAATTGATTTATAAGATTTGCTTTCTATAAAACTATTAAATGCAATATACATAAGAGGACTTCAAAAAGTTCATAGGAAAATGTAATCAAAATATAATGAAATTTTCCCAAACTTTTCGAAGCCCTCATATATATAAAATCATTGCACTCCATTCCAAATTTTCAGTTTTTCAATGATCCTTAAGTATACTTTTGCTACAGATACCTACTCTCAAATTTGTACTTTATTACTATAAATTGTTTTCCTAAAATTCAACTATTAAATGTTTAAGTCTGTAATTCCCATACATTTAAATCATTTTTCCTACAACCCAGTAATTTTGAAGGCCTCACTTTATCTAAACTTTGTTTACTATTGTGAAATAGCCATCTGTAAGAACTGAGGTATGAGTATCATTTGCATACTTTCTCCTTAAAGAACTTAAATGACAAAGTCAAAGGTTTCAGATAAGTATTTCAAAATAAAACATAACTTCCTCTATTAGACAAACGAACACCTTTGTCTTCTACTCTTATTCTTCTCCTCAACCCAAGTAACCAAGAAAGACAAAAAGAACAAACTGTAGGTTTGGAATTTTTAAAATGTGGGATAAGACCTGCAACAGGCATAAAGCAAATTTAGGAGTTAGTACAGGGAGACCTAAGAGAATACAAGACAAATTTAACAACGCAAACTCTGTAATTTTATTATGACAATGTAATGAAACTGATAAAAAAATATATTTTCATTTTGAAATATATGTGGACCTTTGGGGAATTTTTGATAGTTTATGCTATTTGCTTTCAAAATACTGCTTCCCCAGTTTTACTTATATAACTTGCATTCGGTACAGTTCAATTAACATCAGAAATTTGAATTCTTTCAATTCTGAAATACATGGACACACTCTAAGAATTAAACCTGGACAGCAAATGGTTTTGTGGCTCTCAGGGAAAGGCAAAACTGCAATTAATTTTTTTAGAAAGAAATACTTTCAAGGCACTAACGCTTAGAAAAAGGTGCTGGGCTACACTTATAGGTCTAAAATCTGTTCTTATGTTTCCTAAGCTTACTGAAACTAATTTCTGGTAGGTGATTCATAAATTTTCTAGGTTTTTCAATCCGGAACACCTTGATTAGGAAGGAAAAAAAAAAAAAAAAATCGTTGGGGTAGAAAGATAGATTCAAGATTTCACTCCTCAGTACTTCTTACAGCACCACCATCTAATCAGTATTACCCATGGCACCATTAACTAAAGCCTGGGGTTGGACTGCTAATCCAGACCCCTCCCCAAACAGATTCAAAGCCACCAGCTGCTCCATGGGAGAAAGATAAGGTTGTCTTCTCCCTTAACAGCTTCAGAAGCTCTACATAGAATGAATCAAAAACAACTTGATGACAGCGGGTTTGTTTTTATGGTTTGTTTTATCCACTGGTCTGGTACTTGGTGAAGACAAGAACAATGCCTTTTGACTTTTTATTTACTGATATCCCAGGTTGTAGCACAGCTAGAGAGATATATAGGCAGAACCTGGGGAAATTTCTTTTTAAGCAACACATTTTCTATTACATTGGCACACCTGAAATTTCAAAGTACATACTAAGAAAGCATATTTGTCCTCTTACAACAAATATACTCAGCTAAAAGAGCTAACGTGGCCTCTGCCATTATACTAACCAAAGCCAAAGCCACTGCCATCAGGTCTATTGCAACCCATAGTGGACCAAGCAGAATCGCTCCATAGGCTTTCTAAAGCTGTAAATTTTATGGAAACAAGCCCCACCCCCACCCCCGTCTTTCTCCTGGTGGGTGTTTTAGCCACTGCACATTCAGGGCTCTATGCTTCCTTAGCTGTGTGACTTTGCGTATAATTCCTTAAACTTCTTTGTAACTCAGTTTCTTCATCTGTGAAATTAAAGAAAATAACCATGCTTCATTTAACTGTTGAAAGACTAAAATAAGTACATGTAAAATACATTTAATAAAGTATGGCACTCTTCTTGTTTAGGGAAAATGTGTTAGACAAGTATGGTATTTTGTTTTACTTTTAAATAGCTTGATGTGTGTTTCAAGTCTTAATATTGAAATGAAAATAGATGCAGTAGACAGACTTTCCTAAGACTAACTTTTAAAATATGGTTTACGTCATAAAAGTCACTAAAACCAAAAGATTTCAGATCACATCCTTTCTAATCATTCAATATGAATCCTTTCTTTAGCAGCCACATTTTCCCAAGTAAGTCAAAATTGAAAAGTAAGTATTTACCTGGAGCTTTATTTACTCAGGACCAAGCAATCAAGTGAAGTCTTTGAGATGTGTCAAATTCTTCCTGGAGACAATGTTCTGAGAAATTAAATTCTAAATTCAAATTCCTAGCAAAAATAAAACGAGGTTGATTTAAGGTTAATTGTGTCACAAAGCATCTCACTGAGTACTTCAGTAAATGCTAATAACAGCACTTATGACTTATGGGTAGAGAAAAGTGAATGAGGGTATAGCAAACGTACTAACCATTAAAAAACCTCAACTATTCTTTAAAATTACAATACGTGGTAGTATATCATGAAATTGACAGCACCATAGCATGTTATCGTAAATACATGAAATAACTGTAGCAATTTGGGCATCTGAAAAGCAGAAGTTATCGTATCCTATCAGGAAATTCCTAAGTAGATAAGCAATGTCATCTGAATATATGATATACTCACAATGCTGCAATTTTTCACTTATATGAGACACTTAAGTTTATTTTAATTCAGTGACTTATTCTTAGGACTTCCTTTCACTGATTGTTTTATCTGAAACTGTTTTTTTTTAATTCACACAAAATTCATCCCAGTATCTCAAAACTATGCATAAAGCACTGTTATGGACACTCTCAAAATACACAGCAAATGAAGCAACTATTTAGTAGAAAGCAATACTTCTAAATCAACATTAAGCAAGTAAATTTAATTCTTCACAAAATATGAACTAAATATAGTGACGAAATCCTGGTGGCACAGTGTTTAGGCACTCTGCTCATCAAAAGGATATTGGTTCAGACACCAGTTGCTCACCAAGGAAGACGAACGTGGCAGGTAGTCTGCTTCTGTAAAGACTGCCAGCACTGGGAACCCTATGGGGCAGTTCTGGATGGTCCAACAGGGTCACACTGAGTTGTAAGTGACTCAACAGCACGAATATTGACAGCCTTGTGAGTAATAGTGGTTTTCTATTCCAGTGGTCAAAAAAAACAAAACCAAGCCCACTGCCGTAAGTACATTCTGACGAATAGCAACCCTATAGGACGGCTCCAGAGGATTTTCAAGTGCACTGTCTTTTTGGGGAACAGAATGCCTCATCTTTTTCCCTACAAGCAGCTGCTGAGTTTTCCCACCTTGCCAAGGCTCCTCTATAAAAATCGCCAAGGGAGCAAAACAAAATACAAGGATTTGTGTCTGCAAAAATTGCTTGGGGGGGTGGGGGGGAATCTGAGGCTAAAACAATTCAGGACAGAAAGACAGTAAGATTATGGTACTATAATCGCAGAGGGGAGTATAACATAAGCTAGAAGAGGCAGTAAAAGTCAAAGTAAGGAGTCTTGTTTTTATTCTAATTTTTATTTTAACTGCAATGCAAAGTTCCTTTAAGTTTAGATCACAGAATTGCACCCACTGATACATATTTTAAGACTAGTTGTATGGAGGGTGAAGTCATAGGGAAAGAAGTGAACAAAGTAACAAATTAGAAAGTTGAAGATAAAGTAACAGGTTTCTGGGGTAAAGGGGTGGCAATAAAGACAGAAAAAGAGACAACCCAAAATCTAACTCGAAAATACAGTCAAATGGATTTGCTCAGAGTGTTGAGGGTGCGAACAGAGGGAACCAAAGGGGAAAATATTAAAGGGGCCAACTTCTCTAGCATCTGGATACATAGTAATCAGAGCTTTTCTGAGTTTGAGAAAGCAAGGTCAAGTTTGTGGGAAAAATTAAGATGAGTTTGACCTTGTAGGTTGCTTACAATTATGCATGACATGTAGCTGTAACCCAAATATACAACTGAGTTCCTTTATCAATGTAATTTATAGATTCCATTTGCTAAAAGAGATAGGAAATAAACTGTCTCACGCATCTTTATCCAAAATAAACACTGCATCTGAATTGCTTACAACTCATTGAGACCCTCTTAGACAGTGTAGATCTGCACCAAAGGGTTTCAAAAGCTGTAAGCGGCCTGCCACGTCTTTTCCTATGAAGCAACTAGTGAGACCAAGCTGCTGGACTTTCCCCATTTGTGACTGAGTGCTTCAATTACTGCACAACCAGGACTGCTTGTAAGGAATACAGGGAAAACAGATGAGACCTTTTTAATTATATAGAGTTCCTCGCTATATTACCATACTGAATCTTTAAGATATTTAACAACCAGCTAGAGCACAACTGAAGCTAAAAGCAAAAGTGGGATCAACAAAACATGTAACATGAAGCCTCAAAACACTGATTGTTTAGGATACTACTTGAACTAAGTCTTCATTGTTAACAGCTCCAGGAAGTCTGAAAGCCAGAATTTTGTGACAAAACTATTGTTATCCATATACTTAATAATCCTAAAACAACACCCCAAGAGTATTTAGTCCAGTTCAATTGCATGTTCAACCATTAAATAGCTGTCCAACCCTAGACAGGTTACCTTAATCTCTTTCAGTTTCATATTTTCTCAGGTGTAAAATAAGGTGAATAATGTTACTTGCCGCAAAGGTTAAAAATCAATAGCTTAATTCAATGTTTGGCACAACACAGTACAGACTCAACAAATGTTAGCTATCATTATTACTAAACTATGACAGTCTTTGGAGGCTAGCCATAAGTTTGATCCAAATGATTCTTGTATGTCAAACTCAAATGAACCAGCATACAAAACTAAGTGGTACTTTGGTTATCAAATCAACATACGTAGTCTTTCAAGAAATGGGTGGAAGGAAGGGGAGAAAAGGGGAACCCATCACCATGTTGGATATATAGCCCACCCTGCATGGGGACGAGTAACAGAAATGTGAGTGAAGGGACACAATGATACTATACAATTGATCAAGGATTCACAAGGGTGGGGGAGGGAGGGAGGAAAAGAGGAGCTGATACCAAGAGCTCAAGTAGAAAGAAAATGTTTTGGAAATGTTGATGGCAACATATTTACAAGTATGCTTAATACAATTGAATGATGGATTGCTAAAAGATTTGTAAGTGCCCCCCAATAAAATGATTTTTTAAAAAAAGAAATGCCAGCATTTTACTTAAAAATATTCCAGGAAAATAAGATTTAAACAAAATTGGCAAAACATATTAAACTACATCAATGAGAACTTGGAGGAAGTTCTCACTAAACTCTTCCAACTTTTGTTTACAATTTCCACAACTAAACATTTTTAAAGGAAGGGGGCGCACACACGACATTATGTCCCCATAAAGATTTAGCTTTGCGAACACTACACATAGGGTAGTCAACTGGAACAGTAGGACCGAGTTTATAGCCACTTATCTGTCTTTAGTCCAGTTTCTTGTCACTCAGCTAAAATGAACACATAACTTAAAGTCAAAATCCCTGCCACTCCTTGGCTCATGTGACCTAAAGCTGTATGTTTGAGCCTCCATTTAGAAAACGAGGAAATTCCATTTCTTGTGCTTCACAAGAGTCCAAACAGGGTAGTGGTTAGGCATTGAGTTGCTAATCTCAAGGTCAGTAGTTCAAAACCACCAGCCACTACAGGAAGGAGAGGCTTTCTATTCTAGTGAAACTCACTGCATGTACTCATGACAACCCTATAGGACAGTGTGAACTACCCCTATGGGTTTGACATGGTAAATCTTCACTAGTCTCCTTTGACATCATTTTCGTTATCAGAGTGAAGGGGCATTCCAGTGTTCACCAGTGAATTCATTAGTGTGACAGCCTTAAAACAAGATGCCACAAGCTCTTAATTAGGTTGCTTATAGGTACTGTTTTAATCATAAAAATCCCTCTTATCAAATTATGTAAGGAATGGGGTATGGTTACACACACAAAATAAACAAGTAGCAATTTGTCCTATATAAATGCACTTTCCAATCTAAACAGCACCTCAAACATTCAGCTAGAATCTAAATAAGAGAAATCAGAAAGTTTTGCTTTGCTTTAAAACGTGGGGGGGGTCTTTACGCCCACTTAAGTAGACATCAGTAGCACATCCGTTTGAGTCACGTTTTGTTTTCAACCATGTTTTTTAATACTAAAACGGTTAAAACACTTTTAGAAGTTGGTTTGATGTAAACAATTACCGAGGTTGCTGCTCCAATCGGATTAGATGGTAAACAAATTTTTTTTGTTGGTAGGAAAGTAGGGAGTAAACAAAGCCCATTTTAAGTTTGAAAGAAGGGCAAGATCTCCAACCTCAACTCGACCGGCCCACCGCTGTCTACCAATCTCGGGTGCCAGACGCCGGACGCGGAACGGGGGCTGAATCCCGGGCCGCGGGGGAGGCTGGGTCTCGGAAGGGCCTTTGGGCCGGGTGTGGCGGGCCTAGCCGGGATCCTTTCGCCGGGACAGCCCCCTTTGCGCCGCCCCCACCACCACCCAGGAAAAGCAACTCAACATCAGCTCCCAGAGGCGGCGGGGCACGCTCCCTTCCCACGGGCGGGCTGTCGCGGGATCTGGGAAGATGAGCCCCAGAGCCAACTTTCCCGCAACGCCGAAGGCCCGAG
>NW_022107431.1:33973032-33975687 GCF_000313985.2 Echinops telfairi | reverse complement strand
ATGCTCCGACCCTCGCTGTCGCCTTTCCAGCTTCTGCTACCGTTTATTATTATGGAGCGTTTCCCCCCAGGCGGCCTAGTCAGGGGTACTGTGGGGCCGACTCGACTGACGCCATCCCTCACGCAGGAAGAAAACGGGAGGGAGGCGGGAAGCGCTGGCTTTCTTCCTGGACGCCCGGAGACTGCGTTGTATCGCTTTGGCGGAATAGAAAATGCGCCAGACGCACTTGAATCATAGAAAATGGCCACGATCGTATTGAACTAAGTGACGTCTGATGGCCTCGCCCAGGCTTAGCCATACACCGAATTTGCGCAGGCAGCCTCGGTGGCTTTCGCCGCGTTCCCCGGGTGCATTTTTCTTCGCGGCGTGGCAGAACGGTGCCCGCCCCATAACGATAAAGAAGAGCGCGAAATGGTTAAGCCTTCACCCAGTGATTTTTCCCGGCTGAGGAACATAACCCAGCACCACTCGGCCTGCTAACATTATAAATCACAGCATAAATAGGCGGGTCACATTTGACTTGGATAGAATTTCCAATAAGAGCCAAAGCACATTTTCTATTAATATGTCTCTGAGCTGCACTTTGTACTTTAGGGCCTAATGTTGTTACTTTGATGCTTATAGACAATAAAGGATTTTAAAGTTGTCATTAGCAACCAGTTCTCAGCATTCAGCTAGTTTAATCCACTACTGGACCTTGTAGTCTCAATCCTGTTTACCCTCTTAACTAGAAAAAAGTAACTTGTTTGGGGTGACTGCTGTACAGCCTTGCACTGTGCACACGCCCCACACCCCATCCCCACCACAGAATGTCGGAGCAGGATCTTTAACTATTCTGTTTATTGATACATCCCAATATCTTGTGGAAAGGAGCTCTGTAAATATGTGTTGAATAAATGAACTTTATTAAAAGAAAAAAATGGTTGGCCAATCAATACAACGCCACCACTTCTGCAGGTGTGGGAGGTGAGAAACTAGGGGTATGGTTTTGGGCACGGCTAACAGCCCTCGTCCATTTATTCTAAATGAATACAACCAAATTTGACAGGAGTGTTTTCCAGCCTAGAATATTAAGCCTTCCTTAGCAATTCAATTGAAAATATTTTGAGAAGTGAAGTCATCTTTGTATCAGCTCAGTGAAGCTGACTGATTTTTTTAAAACACTGGTTTAAAAACAGTGTTTCAAATTGGCCTGGATGAGGTATTCAGACTATTCTGAATCCATGGTCATTTGATGTATGGAACTTCCAATTATCAATCTTCAAAGCCTCTCATGTAGGTCATGTTTGTGTCTTTAATAGCACATCCATTGCATTGTCTTATTTCCACACCCTGAAATTCCCTCATCGAAGCTTCATTCCCTGTAATAAATCATGATTCCTTATTAAAATAGAAATAATGTTGAAAAGAACATGGGTGAGTGGGGTGAAGAGGGGCGCAGACTCTCAAGAGTTCATTTAAAATGGGTCATGGATAAAAAGAGAAAAGTATTCTAAAAAGAAATACAAATGACCAACGTTAACAATGGAATAAGTACAAAAGTCATGCTCAGATATCTTACACTTAATAAATTAGTAAACTTATTTTGACTGATGGACCATTGACAATCTGTGGTGAACAGCAGAGAAATGGAGCCAGCAGAGATTCCTAACTGGACCCTGTGCCACTTCTTGTTGCCATATCCCGCTTGGTTCCTACCCTCCCCCAGGCTCTGCTTTGATTCTTTAAGCTAGCTGATGCCTTTCCAGCAAATTTCTTCTCTGGGTAAGTTATCCAAAGGCAGTTTCTGTTGTTCACACACAAGAACTCTAAATTCCATGGCATAGTTTTGTTATGTGAATCATTTTTCAAATATGGTCCGGCATTTTTCCTAATCAATGGAATAAAGGATTCCCCTTGCCTAACCAATTTCATTCTCTGCTGTTCATGCAAGCTGGTTTGTTTTTGTCCCCTGAATCTCCTTTTGCAAAGTCTTTGATCCATCTTGAGTTCGTTTTTGTACAGGATGTGAGGTATAGAGCCAGTTTTATCCTTTGCTGGTGAAAGCCCAGTTTGTCCAGCACCATGTGTGGAAAAGGCTATCTCTTCCCATTTAATGTGTTTGAGTCCTTTTTCAGAGTTAGGTACTTGGTTTTATTTGTGGGTTCTCAATTTGAATCCATTGGTCTTCATATCTATTGTGCCAGTGTCAGGCTGCTTTGATTACCATGGCTATAAAGTAAGCTTTAAAGTCTGCGAGTGAAAAGCCTCCTATTGTACTTCTTTTTGGGGGGCGAGAGGGGGGAGCGGAGTAGTGTTTTATTTATCCTACGTTTCCTTTCCACATAAAGTTGGTGATTAGTTTTTCCATTTATTTGAAGAATTGTGGTGGAATTTGGATCAGGATTGCACTGAATTTTCAAACTATGTTTAGTAATATTGGCATTTTCAAAATGTGTGGTCTGCCTATCTAGGACCAGGGTAGCTTGTTTCCTTTCCATAATGTTTTTTGGTCTCTTCAAGGAGGGTTTTGTAGTTTTCCTTATGTAAGGCTTTTGTTTCTCTGGTAACTTTCTTGTTCAAGGTTTAAGATCACTAAAATTATTTATTCAGGAAATATTTGTTGTACTGAGGTTCCTTAGTAGTCACCTCTCCATTTAGAAAAAATAAAGTGAA
>NW_022107431.1:33962978-33972129 GCF_000313985.2 Echinops telfairi | reverse complement strand
GATTTTCCTCCTGTCCCACTATCATGCTCAGTCCCCCTCAGGGTTTCAGCACTTCCTCTTTGTTACATTCCCCTTGATCATGCCCTACTGTACTAACAATTTTTATAAGAAATCTTTGCCCCAAATTGCATCAGTTTGTTTGCTCAGCAGAATTATTACAGAAGAGGTCATCCCAACTAAAATAAAAAACACTTGCCACATGTTGTATTTGTAAGATGAGTTTAGAACTATTTTTAGGTCTAGGATGATGTTATCTTCCTCCATATTTATCTTTGCTTCTGCCAGACACCCAGAGACACTAAGAATCTGGGGTCACCAAGGATTGAGATAATTCAAAATAGAACTAAAGTCTCCAAGATGCCTAATTCTAGTTTAACCTACTGCCTAACCCAAAATGAGAAACGTCACCAGAGTCATTGACTCCTTGGCATCCCCAGAATGCCAAGGTCTCTGAAGCTGGAAGAAGCAGCTCCAATCTCCCAGCTGCCCCTCTCAAATCAGTATAAATAGCAGCTTCAAAGTTGGCCTCTTTTGCATGGATCTCCTTTCCAGAATCATGGCTTAGGAATTCTTCAGTCCTTTACTAAATCACCAATTTTTCCAGTAGATGTTTGAAATTAGGTTATTACCCAAATTAGATAACCCACCATAACAAGAAATAGAATTCTCCTCCATGAATTTTAACAAGCCTCCTCAAATCCTTTTTAAATAAGGTGCTTATTTTTATTGTGATATTATTCTGTTGTAATTATTCATACATAACACCATAAGCTTGTGATTTTCTTGAAGGAAAGATAATTATATATTTTTTGCATCTTCAGTGCATAGCAAATACAGTCATCTCAGCTCTAAGCATGTTTGAAACCATAACTTCATTCCAAGGTAAGTGATATATAAAGGGAAATTTTCAGCACGACACAAGTTTCATATTTACTTGTGCACAGTTTTGTCTGTGAGACACATTCGGCGAAGGCAGCAACTGTGCCCAGATAGTCAGGTCCAGGAGAATGCTTAAGCAGACAGACACTCAGAAAGCTACCTATCCCACACCTGTCCCCATCGAATATCAGATAGCTCTCTTTTTACCATTTCACAATCACATAAGCTATAATCCTTCTCATGCCTACTTCCACAAGTAAACCTCGGGTATTTTAAAGATAATATATTTATTGTTATTTCTTGGCCATTTAACATGCAAAATTCTGTTAACATTTGTTAACTTCTGATCTTTAAATGAGGCAGATTAAATTTTTATGCTGTTTAAATTTTAATACTATGACCCACCTCTGTTTTCCCCATAAGCACCTATGGTTTTTGGTTTGGGTTGTTTTGCATAGTTGGTAATGTTTATGAACACATAGGTTGCATTATGGCAGAACTAGCTATGTAGCACTCCGTTTATAGTACTGATATTAGCTCGTGGGATACTGAAGTTTGTCCAGGTAAAGTATCAAGTCAGACGTAATATAGCTAATACATGAGGAGCTAAGAGCAAAAAGACAACCTTTTTAACCACGATAATATTTGTCCACCTTTGGGGAGCTCTTCCACATTAGTACTAGGTCTTAGGCCAGGCTCTTTAGAGAAGCAAAATCAGTGACCTGTGAGGTGCACACCCAGAGATTTAGCTCACAGAAAGGGATCGTCCACTATAAACAACAGCAGCTTCCAACGAGAGCAAAAGACCAGAGAGCGTGGCCAGAACATCCATATCTATGGGATGCAGGCTACATCCCTGAGCAGATCTCCTCGTGCAAGTGGTTGTATTATATTCAAACACCAAACTCACTGTCATGTATCTAGTTGATCTCAGCTCATAGCGAACCTCTAGAGCAGGGTAGAACTTCCCCTACGGATTTCTGAGACTGTGGTTCTTTGCAAGAGTAGAATGCCTCATCTTTCTCCCAAGGAGCAGCTGGTGGTTTCGAACTGCTGACCTTGTGGTCAGCAGCTCCATTTGTAACCTATACCACCAGGGTTCCTTGATTGCAGTATGTTAGGTTAGATGAGTACATCATTACATAACGACCAAACTGCTAAGACTCATGGCCCAGTCAAAATGGCACACACCCTAAATAACCCTCACTTTTTAATAGAGTTAGAACAAATAGATCTACCTGATCTCAAGACATCCTTATTATATGTAATTTGGTTAGTTCATGTATTTCTTAGTCTAGATGGTGAATTATATATTCTAACATATGCATATATGTATAGGATTGTATTTGTTTATATATTTATTTATCTGAACAGTTCTTATTGCCTGCAAGTAAAATTTAAAATTTCACACTCTCCAATTATTTATTAAATCATCTTCCTAAATATATATTTCTACTTTACTTGATAAGCATAAATATTTTCTCTTATTTCAAATTTACTTTTATATTCATGCAATTAAGATGTAATATTGATCTGCCATACTATCCTCCTAAATGAGAACATTATTGGGGATTATGCAGCTAGATTGTTGTTGTTAAACCAACCCAAACCAAACTCACTGACACTAATAAGTCAATGCTGACTCAGAGTGATCCTTCAAGACACGATAGAACTATCCCTGTGATTTTCTGAGACTGCAACTCATCAGAGTAGAAAGCTCTATCTTTCTCCTGTGGAGCAGCTGGTGGTTTTGAACTGTTGACCTTGCACTTAGCCGCCCAACTTGTGACTACTATGCCATTAGGGCGCCTAATGTTGTCAGGTGTTGTCAAGTCATTTCCAACTCGTAACAACTTCATGTGTAACAGAACAACACTGCCCTGTGCTGTGCCATCCTCACAGTTGTTATGTTTGAGCCCATTCTTGCAATCAGTGTGTCTGTTAATTCATCTTTCTGAAGGCCTTCCTCTTTCTGCTGTCCTTCCACTTTACCAAGCATGATGTCCTTTTCCAAGACCTGGTATCTCCTGACAATATGTCCAAAGTCCGTGAGAGCAAGTCTCACCCTCTTAGCTTCTAAGAAGTATTCTGGTTGTACTTCTCCAAAGACAAAGTCGGAGGCATGCAGAGCTGTACACTGCACATACTTAAACAATTCCCACACCTTGGTCATACCTGTGTACTATTCAAGGGTATGCAAAAAATACACTTGAAATTAAATTATGGGGATGGTTCAGGCCAGATTTATTAGTGCTGTAAGAAAAAGCATGCAGGGAGTAACAAAATGAGTAGACTCTTGTCAAGGCTTACAGCTCCAAGGCTGTAGAGTATGATATCCACCTTTGATCATAGGCAACTGAAGTTCGGACTTGGGGTACAACAGGAAATGGAATGTTTAGAGGATTACAAACATCAAGCCCTAAGAGTATATGCAATAAGGTGAGAGGTGTGGCAGAGAAAGCAGAATTAGACAGCCTAATCTCTCTCAGAGGCTGGACAGTTATAAATATGAATTGCCTGCATGGGGCACCAACCTCCAGCTTTCCAGAGATAAACAATTGTGTTACTATAAAAATGATGACAGATTTTGAAAAGAAGATAAAACCAGGTAGATAAATCATGAATGAAGCCATGTTTCAACCTGAAATTCTGTACATTTTTCATCAAGATAGAAAATAAATTACCCATGCCATACCTGAACCTTCTGTGCTCCTCCAAACATTTAGTCATGCTCTGCCTATGATAAAAGTTTGCATATTGCCTCATGAAATGACAGTGTATGAGAGAACTTGATATAGCGTCTGGGGTCTTAAAGGCTTGAAGGTCACAAGTGGCCATCTAACTCAGAAGCAACAAAGCCCACATGGAAGAAGCACACCAGCCTGTGTGATCATGAGATGTCGAAGGGATCAGGTATCAGGCATCATCAGAACAAAAAAATCATATCATAGTGAATGAGGGGGAGTGCAGAGTGGGGACCCAAATCCCATCTATAGGCCACTGGACATCCCTTACAGAAGGGTCTCGGGGAGGAGACAGCCAGTCAGGGTGCGATGTAGCAACGATGAAACATACAACTTTCCTCTAGTTCCTAAATGCTTCTTCCCCCCCCCCAACCCTCATGATCCCAATTCTACCTTACAAATCTGGCAAGACCAGAGGATGTACACTGGTACACATAGGAACTGGAAACACAGGGAATCTAGGGCGGATGATCCCTTCAGGACCAGTGGTAAGAGTGGCGATAGTGGGAGGGTGGAGGGAGGGTGGGTTGGAAAGGGGGAACGGATTACAAGGGTCTACATATCACCTCCTCCCTGGGGGACAGAAACAGAAAAGTGGGTGAAGGGAGACATCGGACAGTGCAAGATATGACAAAATAATAATTTATAAATTATCAACGGTTCATGAGGGAGAGGGGAGTAGAGAGGGAGGGGAAAAAATAAGGAGCTGATGCCAGGGGCTTAGGTGGGGAGCAAATGTTTTGAGAATGATGAGGACAATGAATGTACAAATGTGATTTACACAACTGATGTATAATGGATCGTGATAAGAGTTGTATGAGCCCTAATAAAATGATTTAAAATTTTTTTTAAAGAGAACTTAATCTTGGTCTAGGTTTTAAAGTTACTTGGAATCAGAAGACTAATACAAATCATGAGCAAAATTCTATCCCTACTTTCAAATGAGTTGTCCTTTCGGATATATGTTATATGAGCTTATCAACAAGCAGTGGCATCAAGTCAACCCCAAGTCCTGGTGATCCCATGTGTAGGACAGTGCTCCAAAGGGTTTTCAGTGATTGATTATTCAGAAGCAGTACTCCAGAACTTTCTTCCAGAGCACCTCCGAGTGTACTCAAGCCTCCAACATTTCCATTAACACCCAAACATGTTAACCAATTGCACCAGTCAATGACTCCATGTGATCCTACATAAACCCCAAAACTCAGACTCACTGCCTTAGAATTGATGCCACCCATAGAAATCCTTTAGAAGGGGGTAGAACTGCCCCTGTGAGTTTCTGAGAGGGCAACCGTTTACGGCATTAGAAAGCCATGCCTTCTCCCATGAAGCAGCTGGTGGTTTTGAACTGCTGACCTTGCCATCAGCAGCCTAATGCATAACCACTACACCACCAGGGCTACTGGATGACTTTATACAGAATCCTAATACTCTTATCGGACGTTCTAGATGCAGTATTAATGACTGGAGAGAACAGCACTAGAATTTTCCACATATAGTGAATTCAGTGAAATATTATGTAATGAGATATATAATAGCATATCTATAAATAATCATTTTATAATTCATTTCAATGCAGCAACAGAAACTCTTTTTCATAAAAAAGAACAAGATCTTCCTTTAACAACATGTGTTTTTTCCCTAAAATGTTAAGCCTCGTGTTCAGTTTAAACGTTCTTGAAGGTGGAGGGACAAAAAGAAGTCCAAAGGAGCAAGATCAGGTCCGTAGTGTGGAGGGAGTTAGGCTTCCCAGTGAACTTCTCAAAGGACGGGGTGCTTGCTTCCCTGGAGGAGCGAGCAGGTGCATTGCCCTGGGAGCAAGACATCATTCAAAGTCACTTTCCCGGCCTTTTCCTCACCAATACTGTTTTTAATTTTCTTAAGATTTGGTCCTACTGAGCCCCCATAATTGCCCTGTCTCCTTCAAGAAAATCTATCAAAATTACCCCTTTGCAATTAAAAAAAAAGTTGCCAGAAATTCCTCTCTTGTCTGACTATAACTGGACCAGCAGATAACCCTCAAAAGACAGTTTTGACTGCACCCTGGTGAAGGCACTGTAAGGAGACTGAGGTGAGAGCGTTCGCATTACTTAGAGGACTCGCCTGCAGCCGCCCACTAATCACAGAGACGTGTTTAAGCACATTGTACTCAGAGTAAATCCAGGCCTCTATGAACCGGAACCCTAGTGGCAATACTTTGAGACTTATATCTTATAACCACACCATTACAGATAGAACACGCTCATATCAATTTACCATAGGTTTGTCTCAGTGCATATGTTTCTTTGATATAGTTGAAATTCTTTAATAAATGCTATTTGAAAAGAAAACCAGGAGTCCTGGTGGCACAGTGGTGAGGCACTGAGCTGTGCGTGATCCACAATGTGCGCAGTTTGAAACCAGCAGGTGCTCCAAGGGAAAAAGACAATGCTTTCTACTCCAGTAAACAGAGTCTGGGAAATCCCAGGGACCGTTCTACCCCGTCCTTTGGCGTCACTATGAGTCAGCATCCACTTGATGGCAATGAGAGAGAAATTTAAGAATAAAAGTGCAAGAAACCAGGGAAAAACTAAAAGAACCGTGGAAACAAACAGACAAGCAAGTAAGTCCATCTTAAAACATAGCAACCACAAAGTTATCATCTCAGCCTACACATTGATAATTGCTAAGAATGGACAACGGGGCCGGGCCCAAGCAGAGTGATGTGGACCAGAAGAAGCCAATACAGAGGACAGTACTGAAGATATAGCCTGGGGAGAGAGGGGGTCTGTCAAGACCACATGGGAGCAAACTAAGGGGGAGAGAGAGAGGACCTCATTATGGCCCACCAATCCCTGAGACGACATCCCTGCTCAGAGCAGCCAGTGCACAGAGAGGACCTAGGGCCAGTCCAACCGCAAGACACGACGTTACCTCACTGACCCATATGCTCTGGGGACTGCATTGGAGGCACTGTGTGGAAAGTGGGCCCGGTCTGCCCCACGCAGAGAGGGGTGACACTGGAAGGGAGTGCAGCAGGGCAGCAAGGGACGGTCAGCAGATGGATCTGGAACTATCTATTGGTTGTTTTTCTTTCTTGTTTTGTTTGTTTATTTTTGTTTTTATTTTGCCCTATATAAGATAGGCAGGAGAAACAATCCCGAGGAGGAAAATAAGGGACTGGCGTTTGTGGGGGTAGAACATGGGAGGAGAGGGGGTGATGAGGGGGATAGAGATAAGGGAACAATGTGAGATCTAAAATTGATGGCAAAATGGGGAGCTGATATCAGGGGCTCAAATGGGAAGAGAATGCTTTGAAAATGATGATGGTGGCATATGTGCAAATGTGCTTGACACACTGGAGGAATGTATGAATTGTGATGAGATGGAAGAGCCCCAAGAAAAGTATTTTAAAAAAAATAAAGAAGAACAGCTGCAAGGTAATGCAAGAAATGTAAACAAATAAACAAAAAAAATTGATGGCGAGAAGGATGTGTAATGCCTGGTGGGGTTTAATCAAGTGCAATGTATCCGAGAGGAATTACTGAGAGCCGAATGGAGGGTGAGCATGATAGTGGGATAGGTGGAAGGTGAAAGGAAATAGAGGAAATAAATAGAAAGCAAAAGCTATTTATAGAAATATAGTTATAGGCATGTGTATATATTAATTTATAATGAAAGGAATAGAGGCCAATGTACATGTATTTATGTGTTAAGTATTAAGATAGCAGACAGACTTTGGGACTCTACTCAAGGCCTTCTTTAACACAAGAACACCTTGTTCTGATAATCTGGCACTCTTTAATACTCACCTTCCCTACAAGATTGCTGAAAACAAAATGGGTGCATAAGCAAATGTGGTGAAGAGAGCGGATGGTGCTCGGCTATCAAAAGAGATAGCATCTGGGGTCTTAAAGGCTTGAGGTTAAACAAGCAGCCATCTAGCAGGGAAGCAAATAAGCCCACATGGAAGAAGCACACCAGCCTGTGCAATCATGAGGTTTCTAAGGACTTAGGTATGAGGTACCAAAAGATCCAAAACAAACAACTATATCGATGCAAACTAGGGGGGTTGGAGTGGAGACCCAAAGCCCATCTGAAGACAATTGGATCCCCCCTCCCCACAAAAGGGTTATAAGGAAGGGATGATTCAAGCAAAGTATAGTACACACATCATTTTTCTAGTTACTGAATGCTTCCTCCACCCCTCACTGCTATGACCCAGTTCTATGTTATAGATTTGACTAGACTGGAGAATGCATATTGGCACAGATAAGAGCTCTTGACACATGGAGTTCAGGACAGGTAACTCCTCAGGAACAGCAGTGGGAGTAGTGATTCATGAGGGCAGGGGGGGGTTGGGGAGGGGGAAGGGGAGAAAGGGGGAACCCATCACAAGGTTGCATATATAGCCACCCCCACCCCAGAAAGGGACCAATAACAGATATGTGGGTGAAGGGAGACAACAGACAGTGTAATATATGAAATAATAATATTTAATTGATCCAGGGTTCATGAGGGTGCGAGGGTGGGGGAGGGAGGGGAAAACAGAGGAGCTTATATCAAGAGCTCAAGTAGAAAATGTTTTGGAAATGATGATAGCAGCATAGATACAAATATGCTTGATACCGTTGATGCATGGAATATTATAAGAGCTGGAAGAGCCCCCAATAAAATGATTTTTTTTAAAGAAATAAAATGGCTAAGAAGTAAAAAACAATAAGTAAGGTTATCAAATTTAAATAGCTAGCCTTATTCAAATCACTAAAAATTGGGGTTTGTAAACTGAAGAAACATCAAGGAAATTAATTTAAAATAATTGAAATACTTGCAAACTGTTTCGCTTCTTTTTAAAAAGTAGAAGGGGTCGATTTGATAGCAAGCAAGATTACTCTGGCATTAAGGATTGGGGAGTGGGTTGGAGGGGAAGAGACAATGGAGAAGATGATCTTTAAATACCTACTTCGATGACATAGTCCTGTGAGAGGCATTTCACACACTTCTAATCATCAAAACCATCTTCAAATGTCATTATCATTCTGTTTTATTCAGGAGGGAACAGTTTGCAGGTTTAAAATAATTCATTCAATAGATAATAAATGGAGGAATCAGGGTTTTAAGCCGAAGTTGAGGAGCATCTAAGGGTATGCTTTGTTTTTCCTTCTGGTTTTGGTTGAGGATTTGCAGCATTGAACTAGGACATTGGGAACGCGCTGAAAAAGAGGAAGACGATCAACAAGAAGGATTGACATCGTGGCTGCAACCACAGGCTCACACGTAAGAACAATCGTGGAAAGGCCCAGAACCGGGCAGCCTTTGTTCTGTTGTTCATAGGTTAGGTTGCTGTGAGTCAGAACCGACTCAAAGGCACCTAGCAACAACAACAACAACAACAACAAACGCTATCCCTTTAGATGTTTTAAAGATTAGTTCAGACAAAACTGCTTTCAACTTATTTTGTGTGCCGTTAGCCTTGAAAGGAAAGAAACTTCAAATGACTCAACACTTTTGGTAAAAATATACCATTCTCTTGTACCTACATGGGAGTG
>NW_022107431.1:33960734-33962526 GCF_000313985.2 Echinops telfairi | reverse complement strand
TAACAGCTCATTTTTAAAAGTTTGCATGTACAGAAACAAAATGAAACACCAAAATGATACTCTGTTTATGGATTTTTGGAATATAAATGATTTCTAGAGTTTTCTTTATTCCCTGTATTTTTGAAAGTTCTACAATAAACGTTACTTTTATGCTATTAAGAAAAACCTTTGAAAATGTTGAGGTCACTATTATTTTATTTGAATTGTGGAAACTAAGGGACAGTTAAGAATCAAGGAAATACTTTTATATGGTTCTCATAAACCAGGTGTCCAAACAGTCAGATAATGAAGAATACAAGGTCCATTACTGAGTCACATTCTTAATAAGCCTCATTCTAAATTTTCACTAAGAGAAGATTTGCTTCCAAAAACCTTCTGAGTTTGGGGGGGTTTGTTTTGTATTGTTTTCCCTTTGCTCCTAGTCTGCCCTCCAGTCCTCTTAGCTGCAAAACGGACTTCCCTGGAGCAGTGAAATGGAGTGCTGTAGTTCGGGAGAAATCAGTATGTTAAATCATTGGCTTCCAATTAAAAAAGAAGCTGCATACTGAGTTCCAATTGAGCATGATAAACCCAACCCGTTGTCACGAGGTCGATTCCGACTCATAGCACCTCCATAAGGTTAAGAAACTGCTCCCTACGGCAGCGGTTCTCAACCTGTGGGTCACAACCCCTTTGGGGGTCGAATGACCCTTTCACAGGGGTCACCTAAGACCATTGGAAAGCACAAATATTTCACAATATATAATTACATATTGTTTTGTGATTAATCACTATGCTTTAATTATGTTCAATTTGTAACAATGAAAATACATCCTGCATCTCAGATATTTACATTCCGATTCACAACAATAGCAAAATGACAGTTCTGAAGTAGCAACGAAAATAATTTTATGGTTGGGGGTCACCTGTATTAAAGGGTCATGGCATTAGGAAGGTTGAAAACCACTGCCCTAGGGTTTCTGAGATAGTAAATCTTCACAGGAGCAGGAAGCCTCATCTGTCTCCCAAGGAACGGCTGGTGGGTTTGAACCACTGACCTTGTGTTTAGCGGCCTACTGGGTAACCCATAAGGGCTCCTTTAGAACATGATGGGCATGCCTAAAAAAATTTGATCCTTTCCAAGATAATTATTTTTCAAATTTTAATTTGTTATATTGCAATCTGGTAATTTAGGTTAAAATTTGACATCATTGATTCATTGTTGCCTTGGGTTTAGAAAGGACTGTGAAATAATTTAACTGACATTGTTTCTTGGTGTTCATTACTTAAAATATATATATATACCAAATAACAATGAGTACAAGGAAGAAGAAAATGTTCTAAAATTGATTGTGGTAATCATTGTACAACTCTTCTTGATATGTTGAACTACTGAATTATACAATAGATGGATGAAGTACCAATAAAATTTTTTAAAATCCCTAGAAGCTTAACATTATGCTGTAACTGGATTAATTTCTGCAACACAGACCCATCAAGTAACTGCTCTGACACATTTCTTTCCTGTCACAATTCCAAGGAGGTATTTCTGTCAATAGCATAAGATGATCTGTGAGCCCAACAATGAGATGCTTACACCAAATGTTTGGAGTTGAATTCACTAACGTGCTTTAAAATATTTCAGGAGCTGGAGTCATGAAAATATTTATCATCGTTGGTCATTTATAACTTATTCTTAGAGATCCAGCTGGTAACCATCTGGTGGATAAAACTGAAATCTGGGGGAAATCAGTGCAAGTTACTGGAAAAATATATTCATACGTCTTTGATACCAAGTTTGTTTATTACAACT
>NW_022107431.1:33947421-33959368 GCF_000313985.2 Echinops telfairi | reverse complement strand
ATGGCCGCTTGATTACCTTCAAGCCTTTAAGACCCCAGACACTATACTTTTTGATAGCCGGGCACCATCAGCTTTCTTCGCCACATTTGCTTATGCACCAACCTGCCTCTGTTGTCATCGGGTTTCAACAAATTCGAAAAATCTTTATTGATATATTGTTCCTCAGGTGCCTTTGAAAGCAATCTTCATGGCAGACACAGTAAAATTTGCAGAAGCAGGAAACTATGCAAGGCAGAAACCTGTCAGACAAGGAAAACTCAAATATTTTCCACTAAAACCAATGATAGAAAACCACTCGTCAACCAGCGTGTGCCCTGGAAAAGGTGGAAAATTTGTGAAACCCAGGAAAATGAGGTAGTCTGTTTACTTCCATCTCTCACAGGTTTCATGGTAAAAGGAAATTCTTATTTCATTAAAATACCACACAGTCATAGTACACATTAGGAAAGAATAAGCAAATGAGTACCATTGTTCTATCTAGCCAAATATCTCCTTTTTCAGAGCTTTTCTTTGAAAGGAGCTGATTACCCATTAGGAAAGACCCTGGTGCTGGTGATCTGCCCAGTTGATGGAACAAAGGGACTTCATAAAGTCTGTGGGCAAAGTCCATGGTCTCTTTAACAACCAGCTTTATTGAGATATAATTCATATATCGTACAATCCAATCATTCAATCACCCTAAGAGAAGTTGGACAATCATCAGTCAGTCGTATAGGATTGCTCTGAGTGGGAACCAATGTGACGGCAGAGGGTTTGGTTTGGTAATCGACCCAAAGGCGTCCTGGTGGCATGTGGGTTAGGTGTTGGACTTC
Source organism: Echinops telfairi (assembly GCF_000313985.2). Classification (NCBI taxonomy): domain Eukaryota; kingdom Metazoa; phylum Chordata; class Mammalia; order Afrosoricida; family Tenrecidae; genus Echinops; species Echinops telfairi. The sequence goes on along the minus strand of NW_022107431.1, from coordinate 33,958,556 downwards.
TAATCTCAAGGGAGGCGGTTCAAACCCACCAGCTACTCTGAGGGAGGAAGAAGAACTTAACTGCTCTGTTAAGATTTACAGACTCAGAAACACAACAGAGCAATTTTACTGTCTTATAGGGCCACTATGAATTGAAATCAATTCAGTGACAGAGGGTTTGGGTTTAGTAAGAGACCCATTGTCAGTTGATTAGATGGCCCTTACTCTGACTGCTAAAGAATGGGTGTGGTAGTTACATACTCTGTTGTCAATTTGAGACTTTCAAGTGAAGGGGCGGAGTTTACTTGTCAATCAGGCCGCAGCTTGATAACCTCATTTGGAGGTACTAAAAAGATAAATAGCTTGCGGGAGGTGGGACATAAGCTCACCCCTGGGAGACATTGCAGCTGACAAGACACGTGGAGGAGCCACATGGAGACCCCTGCCAGTGCTGAGATGCTTACAATGCCACTGGATCCACAAGACTTCCTACCCACTGGCCTGAGATCTTTCTGTATTCAGCCTCATTGCCTGTGTTTTATGAGTCTGAAGAGGACTTTATAGATTGGCATTGCACATATGAGCTAATATCAGACTTATGGACTTGATCTGGACTGGGCTGGGATGTTTTCTTAATGTACAACTACTCTTTATATAAAGCTCTTTCTTTCTTTAAAGTTCTTTCTTGTACACATGAGTCTATGAATTTGTTTCTCTAGTCTACCCAGAATAACACAGTGGGGAAACATTCTGCAAAGAAAGATGCTAAACTCTGGAAAGATTCCATACTCTTTCACACCTGGGCCAGGGCTGATGCTTCACAGAGTATACGGTAAAAGTGATGTCAACAGGAGGAGTGTGATAAACTAGGGAAACAATCAAGCACAAAGCGACAGGTGTGTGTCCTTGTGTAACTCATTCCTCTAGAGGTAGAGGAACGGTGGCTGCCACCCCTGCCGGTGGAGATAGAACGGAAATCTGCACCTAGCATCTCTCATCCCCACCCCACCTCCAGCCCTGTCTGCGGGGCCCACATCCCACCCCTCCTCCTTGCAGAGCCGGTCAAGAGGAAAGCCACGCTCAGCATCTCCCAAGAGATCAAGTTCACAGCTGAAGAAAGGGCCTATCCTAGAACACGTTCCCGTAAGGAGGCGACTAGGTAGCAGCGTGTGAGAAGGTGCTGTGGGTGAGAGAACGGAGGAGGGCATGTTTGGAGTTAAAGACTTTGGAAGCAAAGTCCAAAATACATTTTCAGGATCTACACATAAATTAAGCGTCTGGTGATTTCCCTCTGACCATAATCAAGGGGTGGTGATCTGACAGAGTGTTATAGAGACGATTACAGTAGATTAAAATGAAAAATCTGACTTGAATGGTTAAAACCTTATCATTTGATCTCCCTTTTGAAATTCTCTGAGTTTGATCTGGTTTTAAAAAACATTTTGTGGGTTTTTTCCCCCTTGAAACTAGGGTTTATCTCTTGTATTTTGTTATTGTTGGTGGCCTTCTTGAATCTTTGTTATGTATTGAGACCCAGGAAGGGTGAATTTATAGAGATAAATGCTAGATTAAGGGACCGTGGGGGTCATGGAAAGGGAGGTGGGGGTAATGGGGAGCTAAGATCAAGGGGTACAAGAAAGATAAAAATGTTTAGGAACTGATTGTGGTAGTGAATGTACAATACTTCTTGATACGACTGAACTATTGAATGGTATGCTGTCTGGATTGTGTCCTAATCATTTTTTTTAAGACCATCCTCAAAGAGCCTACGAGGTTTTTTCCTACTCGTGTAGTTCAACAAAGTCAACCAACCCCATCTCATTCTGATCCATACGACTTTAGGATTCCTCTTCCAGGGAAAGCAAATCTCTTAGGATGCAACTAGAGAGCATTCTGAAAAGAAGACAGTGAGGCAGCAGGGCTCTAGCATCCAGTGGGGCACAACTCCGTTTTCTGTCACAGCCTGAGCTTTCTCGCTGACTTTCACACTTGAAGTTGAAAATCCATTTGGTTGTCAGAACAAAAGGCCTGTGGTCAATTGTACCCCTGAACCCCAACCTTTGCCCTGGCCATCGTCACCAGCAATGTCCTTTTATTCTCGTTCCAGGAATGAAAGATGGAAGGCCCTTGCCCAGCTGACTGCTCAAGTCCTATTGTCTTGGCCTCAGTCAGGCCCACTCCACAGAGAGTGATGTGTACAGACCAGGGGGTGACTGGGCACCCTGGAAAGGGCATGGCCAGGTCTTTGCTATGCCAGCTTTCTGGCAACCAGGATGAGGGGAAGAGTATTAGAAGTCCTTAACTATGTGTGCAAACACACACACACACACACACAATTCCAAGCTACAGTTTACCTTAGAGCAGGGGTGGCCCATAGCCAGTTTTTGTGGAGTTTTACTGGAACACAGCCACGCCCATTCATTGAGGGATTGGCTATGGCTGCATTTGAACACAGCAGCACAGTGACATCGTTGTAACAGCTACCACATGACCAGTAAAACCTGAAACATTTAGTGCTGGGCCCTTTACTAGGAGACCGGCTTGCGCTATCTGATAGACATGGAACTGCTAACCACAGCGTCCTTGGTTTAAACCCGCAGGAAGATGAGCATTTTGCTCCCAGGAAGATGGACAGCCTCAGAGACCCTAGAGGCCCACTCCGAGAACGAATCAAATCCGAGGCAGTAGGTTCGGTGTAAGCCCTTTCCAGACCTGCCTTAGACTCAACACTTACCTTTGGGTCTTAGAAGTCACCCCAGGTGACCCTGCCGAGTTCTCCTATGGCAGTACAGGAGCCATGGTTATAAAACACACGCCTCTGACCCCTCAGGAAATCCCTAAGCTTTCACCAAAACCAAGCAGACTATCTACCTGTCCTTGCCTGTTTTCCTCTTCTGTGACTTCTCTTCAGAACTGCATTGGGCCCAGGGCCCAGCAACAGGATCACGCTTCCAGAACCCTGAAGACAAGAAAGACCCTCCACAAGCTTCTTTGTTACTTGCAGTCGATTCTGACTCGGGCAACTCCGCGGGTGTCCCATGTCCCCTCCACCTTCACTGGCTAAACGGCTGCCAAGAACAAAGGCTGCATCTCTTCATACCTGGCACATACACTCAGCGCTGCCTCCCAGGTTCGTGACTTCTCTGAGGTGCCCACAAACACCTGAGGGAAAGCTTGGAGAGCTGTCCTTTGCTGGCATGAATGACATTCTGTGAGAGGCCCTGGCTGTGGTGAAGCAGCAGCAGTGTGGATCATTCTGATCCATACGACTTTAAAATTTAAACTACAGTTCCTTAGTCACATGAGTCACCTTTCAGGTGTTCGGCAGCTCGGAGCTACCAGACGGGATGGCCTAGGGCAATGGGAGAGGTACTGATTGCAAAAGGTTAGCAGTTGCTGAATCTAGGGGAACATGGAAAAGTCTTTTGGATGATCCTTTGAAATGATTCTAAAAATTAAAAAGATAAAACTTGCTTAACAATCATAAATGTATAAAGAGATGAAAATTGACTCTGACTATAAAAATATTTGTATTAACTATTAGAGGAAAAAATCCTTAAGCCTAAAGAAAAAATACAAACCTATATGTACCATAAAAATGACAGATCTTCAAAGAACAAAAAATCATGCAGGGTAGAGACCCAAAAGCCCATCTGTAGGCAACTGGACATCCCCTTACAGAAGGATCTCAGGGAGGAGATGAGCCAGTCAGGGTGCACTATAGCACCGATAAAACATACACCTTTCCTCTAGTTCTTTAATGCTTCTTCCCCCCTTGCCCCACTATCATGATCCCAATTCTACCTTACAAATCTGGCTAAACCAGAGCATGTCTACTGGTACAGATCCGAGCTGGCAACACAGGGAATCCAGAATAGATAACCCCTCAGGACCTACAATGAGAGTAGTGATACCAGGAAGGTAAGGGAAAGTGGAGGAGAAAGGGGGAACTGATCACAAGGATCTACATATAACCTCCTCCCTGGGGGACAGACAACAGAAAAGTGGGTGAAGGGAGACATCAGAGAGTGTAAGACATGAGAAAATAATAATAATTTACAAATTATGAAGGGTTCCTGAGGGGGTGGGGATGAGGAGGTGATACCAAGGGCTCAAGCAGAAAGAAAATGTTTTGAGAACGATGATGTCAACAAACGTACAAATGTGTTTGACACAATAGATGTATATCTGGATTGCAATAAGAGTTGTATGAGCCTCCAATAAATTTTTTTTAAAATGATAGGCCTTCTTCTTTCCCCAAATACAGCAAAAACAAAACAAGCACTTTTTCTCAAATATTCTCAACCTAAATTGTGTGGGATATTTCACACATGGAATTTTTCCATGTAGTTCTTTTCTTTCTAGTCCAAATTATACACTAAATCTCAAGTCCTGAAAATACTAAGTATTATGCAGAAGGTTTTAAAGACCAAAAACCAAATTCATGGCCATTGAGTCAATTCTGACTCACAGTAATTCTGTACGACTGAGTGGAACAGTGCCTGTGGGTTACCAAGATTTTAGATCAGTAGAAAGCGTCATCTTTTTCCTGCAAAGCTGCTGGTGGCTTTGAACAGCCGATCTTGTGGTTAGCAGCCCAATGTGTAACCATGTCTATTTGTCTGTCTGTCTATCTATCTATGGCACCATGTCTGTCTATATAGCTACATGTACACATATCCATATAGTGTGTATGTACTCTGTACACACAGACACTCAAAGGCATTAAAGGGCTAATAATAAAGAGAAAAATGACTGAGCTACGACCTGGAAAAGACAGGATGCAAGGAAGTAAGGCAGGCAACTTTGCCTGGGTCATTTTACCTGGAAAGCGTGGTAGCTCCTGGAGGAGGAGGCTACTGAGCTGAGAGGTGCTGTGAGAGCCTCTCCACGTGAGTGGGGAAATGATCAGAGTCAAGAGTCCTACAGAAGGGAGGGACTGGGATCGCTCTTTACTTTGGGCTGGGACCTTAACGGGTTGCACTATGGACTAAGCATGCATTAGAAGTAGATAGGCCCTTCTTTAGTAGGCTTGCTACCAACATTTGAATAATCTTATTTTCATATTGAATTAAAGAGTTAGCCAAGATGCTGGTTCTCTAAGTCACCCAAGTGTCCCGAGAGAAGCAAATGTTAAAGTATCCAACGATTTTTGCCAATAATTCTGCAAATAGAAAGTCTGACATTAAATCAAAAATAGCTAGATTTGAGGCTACTTGCAGTCTCTATCCCATGTAGTATAAATGTTCATTTCACTGAAGATAAAAATGTATTTGATTAAAGTGTGTCACCTCAGACCTTGCTGGTTGTGCCCCGCACTGCTTAGCACATACCCTCGCTTGCTGTGACTGTGTGCTACCCAGATGAGTCAGACTCCCAGGGACCCAGCAGGTGGGCTAGAACCGTCCCACGGGCTTCTGAGGCTGCGTATTTGTGGGAACGGGTGGGCAGGTCTGCTCTCCAATGGAGCCATTGAGTCACTGAGCTGTAGGCTCATTTAACCGTGCATAACTAGGGCTCCTCTGTACCTTACGAAAATCCGAAAATCTCTGAATTCATACATATGGACGAATGGCAAATCTGCCTAAAGCACTTTGGAATGTTCAAAACGTTCACTGCAGAAATAGAATGAGAAGAGATTGGAGTTTTCCCACCAACTCTCGGAAACCCCCTCAGCTGATGCTTAGCACAGAGGAAGTCTCAACGTGCCAACAGTAGTTGGAGGAGTTCTGGTGGTGCCTTGGGTTAGGGTTGGACGGCTGACTGCAGGGTTGGGCGCTTAGGCCCCCCAGCCCGCTCCAAGAGAGGGGAAGATGCGGCTGCGGCTCCTCTAAGGGGACCCAATGTGGGAACTATAAATAAGGGTCTCTGTGAGTCAGAACTGACTGGATGGCCGGGGATTTATTTTTGTGTTAAAGCACTGCTCTTGCCACCACTCGTACTGTTATTATTATACAATGCAGGGCAGGCAGAAAACAGTTAGGCAGTTAGCTTCAACGAAAGAAATAAAACTAGCAGCCGAGGTGCCATGCATTCTGTAATGCAAAATGCCACGTGGACAGGACTCGCAGCGTCTGCGTCTGAGGAGAATATAGAGGGTTGCCCTTGACTTCTTAAACTCGATTCAGAAAGTAACGATGGTCTTTGACAAAAGTTTCCGTCCTCTGTCTCCCTCTTCTCCCTGGCCCCATCGCACACACTTTTCCGACTGTACAATGTATTTTCTATTGCAAGCCTCCCTGCCTGAGTACTGTGCTCAAAATCGTGTGGTCCATGATGTTCTGATTCTCCTTTAAATTAAAACTGGGTGATGTGCCCGACGCCTTGTCAAGATTGCTGAGAAGGGAGCATTGGACCCTTGAGGCCAGATGGCTGTCTGGTTCTGATAAGATCCGCGTCACTCACATATTTGATGATGGGTATTTAGGAGTGCAAGGAGCTCTCGTGGGGAAATGTCTAAGTTCCAGGAAGCTGGCCCAAGAATCAGTGGTCTAACAGCCTTTCTGGGATCTGCTTCCACAAAGATTATAGCCTTGGAAACCCTGTAGGGCAAGTCTACTCTGTCCTATAGGGTCATTATGAGTCAACTTAGACTTGATGGCTACAGGTATTTACAAGTGCCAGAGTGTGCAGACAACACAGCCTTGCTTGCTGAACAAGGATCGTAGCCTTCAGTATGGGTTACAACTCAATGTAAAGAGGACCCAAATCCTCACAACTGGACCAATAGATAACATTATAATAAATGGAGAAAAGGTTGAAGTTGTCAAGGATTTTGCCTTCCTTAGATCCACATTCAATGCTTGTGGAAGCAGCAGATAAGAGATCAAAAGACATGTTGCACTAGGTAAATCTTTTGCACAAGACCTCTTTAGAGTACTGAAAAGCAAGGATGTTACTTTGAAGACTAGGGTGCGCCTGCCCCAAGCCATGGTATGTTGAATGGCTTCACATGCAGGGGAAAGTGGGACACTGAATAAGGAAGACAAAAGAAAAAGCGATGCCTTTGAACGATGATGCTGGTGAAGACTATTTTAAGTACCAGGAACTTGTTCAAGAAAAAACAAATCTGTTTTGGAAGATGTACAGTCAGAATGCTCCTTGGAGGCAAGGTTGGCGATACCTTGTCTCATGGACTTTGGACATGTTGTCAGGAGAGACCAGTCCCTGGAGAAGGATATTATGCTTGGTAAAGGGGTGGGGGGTCTTAGAGGGCAGTGAAAGAAGTAAGGTCCTCAGTGAGATAGATTGACAAAGTGACTGCAACAGTGGGCTTAACCATAAGCACAATTGTGGGGATGGCAAAGGACCGGATGGTGTTTCCTCCTGCTGTCCACAGTCACAGTTGACTCAACGGCATCTAACAAGCGGGGGTGAGAGGGGCCCAGCGAGTGTAGTGGGTGATGCTGTGGGTGGAAACTACCCGTCCCTCCATGGGAGAAAGATGGGCCTTTCTACTCTCCAGTACAGATTTACCGTGCCAGACGCCCACAAGGGGGTGCCATTCTGTCCTTTAGAATTGCCATGAGTCAGCATCCACTCAGCAATGAATGGTGGGTCAGGACGACCCTGTGCTTACTATTTTAATACCCTCATAGCTTTATGATGATGTTTATTCATCTGGTAAGTGTGGGCCTGCCACTGTCAATAAATATTATTTAAAGTGGGTGCATAAGCAAATGTGGCGAAGAAAGCTGATGGTGCCCGGCTATCAAAAGAGATAGCATCTGGAGTCTCAAAGACTTGAAGGTAAACAAGCGGCCATCTAGCTCAGAAGCAACGAAGCCCACATGGAAGAAGCACACCAGCCTGTGCGATCACGAGGTATCAAAGGAAGCAGATATCAGGCATCATCAGAACAAAAAATCATATCATTGTGAATGAGGGGGGGAGTGCGGAGTGGAGACCCAAAGCCCACTTGTAGGCAACTGGACATCCCCTTACAGAAGGGTCTCGGGGAGGAGACGAGCCAGTAAGGTGCCATGTAGCAATGATGAAACATATAACTTTCCTCTAGTTCCTAAATGCTTCCTCCTCCCCCACTATCATGATCCCAATTCTACCTTACAAATTTGGCTAGACCAGAGGATGTACACTGGTACAGACAGAAACTGGAAACACAGGGAATCCACGGCGGATGATCCCTTCAGGACCAGTGGTGAGAGTGGCGGTAGCAGGAGGGTGGAGGGAGGGTAGGTTGGATAGGGGGAACCGATTACAAGGATGTACATATAACCTCCTCCCTGGGGGACGGACAACAGAAAAGTGGGTGAAGGGAGACGTTGGACAGTGCAAGATATGACAAAATAATAACTTATAAATTATCAAGTCTTCATGAGGTAGGTGGGGTGTGGGGAGAGAGGGGGGAAAATGAGGAGCTGATGCCAGGGGCTTAAGTAGAGAGCAAATGTTTTGAGAATGATGAGGGCAATGAATGTATGAATGTGCTTTACACAATTGATGTATGTATGGATTGTGATAAGAGTTGTATGAGCCCCTAATAAAATGATTTTTAAAAAGAGGATATTAAGAAAACACACACACACAAAAATATTATTTAAAGTTTTGCCTTATCACCGCTGCCCCCCAACACCCCCTCCCTCAGCCCTAAAACTCAACTTGATAGCTGGGAGTTGGTGTGAGGTTTAGTTTGTTTTTTTAAGGGTATATGGATTAGTTTGTGTGTATAATATCATCCCTGACATTGTTTGCCTGACATTCACGATACTCCTTTTGTATGTTTAGTTATTAATCCAAGCATTTGTGGACCTTAGAAAGGCCCTCTGTAACTCCCCAGCAGCACTCGCCTCTTGCTTTCTGTTGTTCCATTGCAGTGCCTAAAACTCCCTGCACAGATAGGTGAAGGATTGTTCCCTGTGTCTGTTAAGTACCACCGAGGAATGGAAAATCAATTTTGGATTATAAGAAATATGATCTTGGGGCTGCAACACCCCAGGGCAGAGGCTTCTAGAATCCTACTTCCAGAGGAATCAGATTAAATCATAAACATGTTTAACAGGCACAGAGGTTTCCTGAGCAACTGTATCTCTAAGGATGCTTGTGTTAGTCTGGTTATTTTAGAGAAACAAATCCACAGCAACTCATGAATATGTATGAGAGAGTTTTATATAAAGGGTAGGTGCACATCAAGAAAACATTCCAACCCAGTGCTGCCCAAGCCCACAAGTCCAACATTAGCTTGTATGTCCAACACCAATCCACAAAGTCCTCCTCCATCTCACAAAACACACGCAATGAAGCCAACTGCAGGAGGAAAGCTGAGCCGGTAAACTTGTAAGCATCTCAGCACGGGCAGGGGTCTCCACACGGGTGCTCCAGCAGCCAGGGCTGCATCAGGGTAGGTCCATGTGACTTCTCTTCATGGATGTCTTGCAGAAAGTGAGCTTTGCCAGCTGAAGTAGGGAACTGGCTAACGCAGCTGCACCCTGGTCCGACCATCAGAAAGCAGGAGACTGGAGAACTAGAAAGGTGAAGCTCACTGAGCCATTTATCTCTCCGCCCTTCAATGAACCCCTCCGAAAGTAGTTCTATTTTAAGTAGGAGGTGCTTTCAAATCCACCATCTTCTTGCCTCTTAGTTAGAATCCTATAAAGGTTGGTATGTCAGCGATGTCACAGAGCAAATAATGATATTGTTTTAACCAGTAGGCTTTTTACACTGCTTTAACCAGAAGGCTTTATCCTAGTGTGATGGCAAAATCTCTCCGTAGGAATCCTGTAGTGTAATCCAAAGAAGATGCTGGGGGGTGGAGGGAGGGAGAAGGAAGGAAGAAAAGGGAGGAGGTAGGGTACAGATGCTAGAAGGAAGGCCATCGCAGATTTGGAAGGGACAGCTGTTGGGTGTGAAATCCCGAGAGGGTATGATTCAATGGTATCAATTACCTAAAGGTGCTCCAGGAACAAAGGTGAACATAGGAAGAAAAAGTCCTACCTTGTACACCAAACCAGCTTTGCGCATGCTCTCATATTGCTTCCCTTTCGGTCATCTGGCCCTCGGGGGTTGTTTTATTCGGACGTCTCAACCTTATCTGAGGCAAGTGATGCTAAACAGGGCCCTGAAGGGCCATTCTCCCCCTGCTAAGAATCTACCTGTCTACCCCATGTACACGGAATTCGAATTTACTTTTTAACAAGATCCCCAGGTGATTCTGATTGCTATGCACGTGATTCTTGTGTGAACTAAGACTCATTTGGGCCGTCTTGTGACACGGTAGATTGTGATTCAGTATATCCGGTGGGAACACGGATTATCAGCAGGGAGTCGAAACAGAAGGAACTAGTTGGAATCTCTGGGTTTAAAGGACTCAGAGGGCGCGCGTGCGCACGCACGCACACACACGCACACGCACACGTCAAGTCTCACGGAGGTCCTGGGGAAGTGGCAGCTGTGGAGTCAGCAGAGCCCTCCCCTAGGAGATGCTGGAATGAAGCCAGGTGCTTTCAGGGAGACTCAGCTGGAGGGTCTTCCTCCATGGCTTATTTCAGAGACTCGGGAGAGAGCTTTAAAAGTGGCCGGCGTCCTGGTAGACCACAGTCGGAGGAAGATCATGACCATTGGCAAGGCATTTAATTTTCGGGAAGAGAAAAAGACATTGAAAGAGAAATCCGTGGAGGAAGAGTAGGGAAGGGAAAGGGGGAAGCCAGCGCCTGATGCCACTAGCTCTGCCCCACCAGCTTTCCCCACCCCCACCCCGCATGCGCAACACCAGCCCCACACCGGAGGAGGAGACTGCTTGAGCAGTGTGGGAAACAGACCCGGAGGAGGGCGTACGCAGACAACTTCTCGGTGCTCGTGATGAAAGACGCCTGGGAGCCTGGATTCTGGGTGGAGGGAGGTCTTCACATTTGTGAGCTGGTGAACAGTCCCAGTCAATTTCGCCTAATTAAAACTCATCCCCACAATAGCCTCCCTTTACAGTGTTACCTTCATGATACCTCTTCCACGCACATGATAGATACTATCCTGCCGTTTCCTTTATCCATGGGAGCAGACATGTTGTAATTCTCTCCCCCTCAAGGGACAGTCAGTCACTCCCCTCTACCTGCCCCTAGCACTGGTGTTAAGTTACTCCCCCAGTGAGTTCAGGGATCTCCAGGGTGAAGAAACTGCCCTCCTTATTATGTATGTAGGTGTTG
>NW_022107431.1:33943394-33947241 GCF_000313985.2 Echinops telfairi | reverse complement strand
CGTCCCTTAAGTCCCATCCAGTTGTGGGCTGCGTCCCACAAAGCCTGTGGTCTCTGGAGTACAATCAGGCTATTGCACAAAGCCTAGGTGGGAGACCTATGGAAAACAGGTGTGGGATGACTCCCTAAGGCCAAACACCTCCCTACTTCTGTCCCCCTAAACCCCAAAGGCTCCTTTGTTTCAGGGAGTTGGGGAGAAACTTCAAGGGTGAAACCTCTGAACTGACAAGACATTGGAAGGAGAAGGAGTCATAATGGCTGTGCTTCTGGTACCTCTCTAAGGTTTCCTCCCTTCCCGCTCCTCTCTTCCTAAGCCCTGAGACAAATGGTGGTGCTGGTCTTTGGACCTGTCCTGATACAGTTTTCTAGGCAGGGTATCTAAAACTCTTGGGAATACACACTCACAAATTAAGCTATCTGAAGAGCACATCATTTGCTAAAAGACAGTCGACAAACCAGCAGAAGTAGTCTAGTAGAACAGCAGACCAATAATTTAAACTAAGCATCATAAACATTCTCGGAGAAGACAGAAATGATATTAACAATGTGAAACATGAAAGATCAGGTTTGGGAAAATATCCTTAAAGTTGGGATTAAAATTAGAGTGGATATAAATAAGGAATGAATCAGTGAGCCAGAAAATCAGATGGCAGCAGAGAGATGGGAGAAACCATAAACGATGCAGAATACAGAGAATCGAGGAGAATATTCAGGACCAATATCTAGCTAATAACCCAGTTGCCATCAAGTTGATCTGACGCATGATAACCCCACATGTTCCGGAGCAAAACTGCACTCACAGGGTTTTCAGTGGCTTGCCTTTTTCAGGAGGTCTTTCTTCCAAGGAGCCTGTGGGTAGATTTGAACTGCCAACCTTTTGGTTATGGTCAGTTTGGATAATGTTAGTTGCCACTGAGTTATAGCTGACTCGAAGTGATCCCATGTGTACTTCTCTGTAGGGTTTCTAAGGCTGTGACTCTTCCGAAACGTTGCCTGGTCTGCATAGGAGTCTATAAAAAGAGAAAAATTAAAACACACAGGAAGAAGTATGTATAGAGACAAGGCAAGATAAACTCCTCAGAATTATGAGAGCCCCTACTAGGTGCTAAAGCAAACATACAAGGAAACACTCCTACCTTGACCTATTGTAGTGAAATCCAAGACTGAGGAAGATCGGGAATAAATTCTAAAACTCTACAGTGAGGTAGAGCAGAACACACAAGAGGAACAAGAGTCAACTCACAGAGCGACAAGTCAAATTGCCAACAAGAAACCAGAATGGGGGAAGAAAGTGAACAAAACGATTATTTTTGAAGAAAAAGAATGTGAACCTAGAATTTTATCTAATTTTTGTTCTACTTGACTCTTATTACATATTGCCTTCCCTCTTCACCCAGGTTAATATGTGTCTACTCTCTAGTTAATTATTAACCTTCCATTATATTCAAACATAAGGATTTGATGACACTATTGTTATGCATAAAGAACTCAGAAATTTGTTACATATTGAAAACAACTTTGGACAGAGAATTCAAATAGAAAAAGCCATTCCAGGGTAGGCTGAAATATATAAGAAAAATCGAGATAATTAAGAACTGAAGTATAAAAAGGTTTGCCTTTAAGAAGATGCTGTTATTGTTAGGCGATTGGATGAGTCTGCATCATAGCAACCCGATGTACTCCAGAATGGAACACAGTCCGGTCCTGCACCATCTTCCCAACTGTTCCTCTGTTTGAGTGCATAGCGGCTGCCATTGTGCCAATCCATCTTGCCCAAGGTCATGCTCTTTTTCTTTCATTGCCCTCTGCTTTACCAAGCGCGATGTTCTTCTCCACAGACTGGTTTTCCTGACAACAGGCCCAAAGGACTTGAGACAAGTATCACCACCCTTTCCTCTAAGCCAGTGGTTCTTAACCTGTGGGTTGCAACCCCTTTGGGGGTCGAACTACCCTTTTACAGGGGTCACCTAAGATAATTGGAAAACACATATTTCCGATGGTCTAAGGAACCGAGACGCCGCTCCTCTATCCATCTCCAGGTGGGTCCGCCCACATGCGGATACGCCCACCTATGAGGACCCGGTGTGAAGACTGCTACCCATGCTACACCATGCTTCAAGACAAATTTCATTTATTGTCATTACAAATAAATGTTTCACAGTATATAATTACCTATTGTTTTGTGATTAATCACTATGCTGTAATTATGTTCAATTTTGTAACAATGAAAATATAGCCTGCATATCAGATATTTACATTATGATTCAAAACAGTATCAAAATTACAGTTATGAAGTAGCAATGAAAATAATTTGATGGTTGGGGGTCAACCACAGCATGAGGAACTGTATTAAAGTGTCGCGGCATTAGGAAGGTTGAGAACCACTGCTCTAAGCGGTATTCACGCTGTATTTCTTCCAAGACAGATCTGTGTGTCCTTTCGGCAGTATACAGTACTTTCAATAGTTTTCACCAGCACCATAATTCAATGCACCAATTCTTCTTTCGTCTTCCTTATTCAATGTCCAACTTTCACCTTAGTCCTTAAAAATATAGACAGGACCACAGAAAAGACTGAGGTCAAACAGAACTTATACTAAAATTTCAAGATAATGTTAACATGATAGGGAATAAAGAAGAGTTCAAGGAGAATAAGTACTATCAGACTATACAAAAGTTCCTGTGGTATCAGGTAAGAACATAACATTTTGAAGGGAATATAACAATGGAATACATTGTAGGCTACATTGAAAGAGTAAGCTAAAGTTTCAATCAGATGCATAAAGAATTGAATGAAAGTTGTTAGGGGTCATCGAGCAGGTTCTGACCCACAACAGCCTTATTGTGCACAACGGAACAGAACACTGCCCAGTCCGACGCCTGCCCACAATCATTCCTGTGCTTGAGCCCACTGCTGCTGCCACGGTGCCAATCCTTCTAGAGGGCTTTCCTCTCCTTCCTGGGCTCTCCGGAGGACATGTCCAAAGTATGTAAATGAAGTCTCCCCATCCGAGCCTTTAAGGAGCACACTCTGGTCGTACTTCTCCCAAGATACACTGGTTTGTCCTTTTAGCAGTCCGTGGTACATTCAGTATTCTTTTCCCGCACCACAATTCCACTGCATCCGTTCTGCATCATTCAATGTCCATCTGAGGCATTTGAAACTACCATGCATGACTTAGGTCAGGCACCCCTAGTCCTCAAAGTAAAAAAGTAAAATCTTTGCTTTTCAGTAAAGAGATCTTGTGCAGCAGATTTACCTAATGCAACATGACTTTTGATCTCTTGACTACTGCTTCCATGAGCCTTAATTGTGGATCCAAACAAGACAAAATCCTTGACAGCTCTCATCTTTTCTCCATTTATAATGATGTTACCTATTGGTCCAGTTGTGAGGATGTGAATTTTCTTTTGCAATATAGTTTACTATTTATTTATTAAATACTTGTATTGGGGGTTCATACAGCTCATCACAATCCATACATTCATCCATTGTGTCAAGCACATTTGTACATATGTCGCCATCATCATTTTCACAGCATTTTCTTTCTACTTGAGCCCTTGATATCAGCTCATTTTTCCCTCCCTCCCCACTCGCCCTCCCTATTGCACCCTTCATAAATTATAAATTATTATTTTCATATCTTACATCATCTGCTGTCTCCCTTCACCCACTTTTCTGTTGTTTGTCCCCCTGGGAGGGGGTTATATATTGATCCTTATGACCAACTCCCCCCTTCTCCCCCCATCTTACCCTTACCCTCCTGGTATCTCTATTTTCATTATTGGTCCTGAGGGATTTATCTGTCCTGGATTCTCTGTGTTGCGGGCTCTTATCTGTAGCAGTGT
>NW_022107431.1:33942269-33943294 GCF_000313985.2 Echinops telfairi | reverse complement strand
AGAATGATCATGGCAATAAATGTACAAATATGCCTGACACGACGGATGGATGCATGGATTGTGATCAGAGTTGTACAAGCTCTCAATAAAATGATTTAAAAAAAGAATCCAGAGCAAATACATTAAAGGCCACAGACACACACACACACACACACACACAATTCACATTGGTATGATTTTGTTCTGGGTCTTAGATGCCTGATAACTGATCTCATTGACACCTCATGATCATACACGATGGCTGTGGGCTTTGTTGCTTCTCAGCTAGATGGCCACTTGTTTATCTTCAAGCTTTTCAGACCCAAGATGATGTATCTTTTGATAGCTGGGCACCATCAGCTTTCTTCACCGATGTGAGCTGTAATCCAGACTGAAGGCTGTGTCCTGATCTTCATCAGCAAATGCTTCAAGTTCTCCTCATTTTCACAAGCAAGGTTGTGTCATTTGCATATTGGAAGTTAATAATCCTTCCCTCAGTTCTCATAACACATTCTTCTTTATATAATCCAGCTTCTCTGATTATTTACTCAGCATACAGATTTAATAAGTATAGTGTGAGGATACAGCCCTGACTACACCTTTTTTTTTTTTTAAACCATGTCCAACTGCCTCTTGACCCATGTAGAAGTTCCACAGGAGCACAATGAAGTGTGCTGGGATTCCTATTCCTCTCAAGGCTATCCCTAGTTTGTTATCATTCACAGTTGAATGCCTTTGCATATAGTCAGTAAAACACAAGTAGACATCGTGCATCCTATGCTGTAGCCAAGATCCATCTGAGAGATAGTACCAGAAGATGAGTCAATCAGGCCAGAATGTACTCAAAATATGGCTAAGGTAAAAATATGACCTTCTCAAAGAAGAGTCAACTATAATGACTTGAATGAAGTAAAGCTTATGAGAGTAAAGCTATTCGGACTTTCACTTACTGTATTAGACAAGGTTCTCTAGAGAGATAAAACCAAATTGCTGATAATATATTTATTTATAAAGATAATTATATATATAATAAGAAATGAACTGTT
>NW_022107431.1:33939363-33941654 GCF_000313985.2 Echinops telfairi | reverse complement strand
AGCTAAAATGGGCTGGAGTTGACCATTCTGAATGAAACTGGTATGGGTTACTCTGCCCGGAATGACAGATTCCAGAGGAATGCATCACAGTCATTATCCAAAGGGACATTCATTAAGACCTATCTGGGAATACAATGATATCTCTGATAAAATAATATCTATCTGCATTTAAGGAAATCTGGTCAATACAATTAGTATTCAAATTTATGCACCAACCATTAATGTTAGTGATGAAGAAATTGAAGAATTCTCCCAATGTCCACAGTGTGAAATTTATCAAATATGTAATCAAGGTTCTTTGATATTTATTAGTGATTGGAATGCAAAAGTTGGAAACAAAGAGGAAGGAACAGTAGTTGGAAAATGTGCTCTTGGGGATAGAAATGAGACTGGAGATTGCACAGTAGAATTTGGCAAGATCAGTGACTTTTCCATTGCAAATTCCCTTTTCAACAGCACAAATAGCAATGGCATATGTGGACTTCTCCAGAGCGAAATCACAGAAATCCAGTAGACTACATCTACCGGAAGAGAAGATGGAGAACCTTCCTATCAGCAGCTAAAACCAACCCAGGGAGGACTGTGAAAGAGGTCATCAGTTGCTCATACATAAGTCTGAGTTGAAGTTGAAGAAACTTCAAACAAGTCCATGAAAGTCCAACTACATGTTGAATATATCACAGCTGGATTTAGAGAATGTGTCAAACACAGATATGCTGCATTAAACACTGATTACAGAAGGCCTGATAAGCTGTGGGATGGATGACTTCAAGAACATCAAACAGAAAGAAAGTACACAGCAAAACAATCACTGCCATTGAGTTGATACCAGCTCACAGTGACCCTGTAGGACAGGCTAGAACTGCCGCGGTGAGTTTCAGAGACTGTAATTCTTTATGGGACTGGAAAGCCCTGTCTTTCTCCCTCAGAGTGTCTGGTGTTTCAAACGACTGACCTTGAAGAGCAAAGCCCAACTGGTAACCCGACAGCACCAGGTTCCTTACAGAAAGAAAAGGTCATTAAAAAGACCGGAGAGAAAGAAAATATCAAAGTGGATGTCTGAAGAGGCTCTGGAACTTGCTCTTAATATAGAGTGGCTAATGCAAATGAAGGAGATGATGGAGTGAAGGAGCTGAACAGAAGATATCAAAGGCAGCTTGAGAAGACAAAACATTACAGTGAAAATGTATAAAAATCTAGAGTTAGAAAACCAAAAAGCAAGAACATGCACAGCATTTCTTAAGCTGAAAGAACTGAAGAAAAACTCAAGCCTCGAGATGAAATATTGAAAGATTCGTTGGGCAAAATATTTAACGATACAGAAAGTATCGAAAGAAGATGGAAGGAATATAGAGTTTTGTACAAAGTTACTATATAAGAGAACTGCCCCATATTCGACCCTTTCAAGAAGTAGCATATGATCAGGAACCAATGGTGCTGAAAGCGCTAGCCCAAAAAAGGGCTCCAGGAATTGTTTCAACAAGCTCATGAAACACTGGAAGCACTTACTCTTCTTTGCCAAGAAATTTGGAAGATAGTTACTTGGCCAACTGACTGGAAGAGACCCATCTGTGTTTTGACCCACTCCAAAGATCGCTGACCCAACAGAATGCACCAGGTGTAGGACGGTATCACCATGTGACATGCAAGTCAAATTCTGCTGAAGATCATCCAACAATGGTTGCAGCAGTACATTGACAGGGAGTTGCCAGAGGTTCAGATTTGATTCACAAGAGGACGTGGAACAAAGGATATCATTGCTGATGTCAGATGGGTCTTGGCTCCAAGCAGAGAATATAAGGAAGATGTCTATTTGTGTTCCATTGGTTATGCAAAGGCATTCAACTGTATGGATTAAAACAAACTGTGGATAATCGAGAGAAGAATGAGAATCCCAGAACACTTCATTGTGCTCATGAGGAACGTGTCCATGGATCAAGAGGCAGTTGGGCCAACAGAACAAGGGAATATTGTCTGCTTTAAAACCAGGAAATGTGCAGCCAGGGTTATATCCTCTCACCAGACTACGCATTCACAAGGAATGTGTTGTAGCATGCTTGCTGAAAGTGGGGACTTGAAACATTTGCTGATGAAGAACAAGGATTGCAGTCTTTAGTATGGACTGTAGCTCAACATAAAGAAAACCAAAATCCTCACAACTGGACCAATAAGCAACATCAGGATTAATGGAAAAGAGATGGAAGTTGTCAAGGATTTTGTCTTCCTTGGATCCAGAGCCAAAAAAGCAGCCACCAGGAGATCAAATGGTGCATTGCATTGGGTGAATCTGC
>NW_022107431.1:33932070-33938923 GCF_000313985.2 Echinops telfairi | reverse complement strand
CACGAACGAATACAGGTAAGAGCTGGAAACACAGGGAATTCAGGACAGATAAACCCCTCAGGACCAATAATGAAAAGTGGGGTATAAAGGGGGAACCGATCACAATGATCTACTTATAACCCCCTCCCTCGGAGACAGACAACAGAAGAGTGGGTGAAGGGAGACGTCGGACAGTGTAAGACAATGAAAAAAAGAGGTTTCTGAGGAGGGTGTATGGTGGAGGGAGGAAGGGGAAAAATGAGAGCTGATACCAAGGCTCAAGTAGAAAGCAAATGTTTTGAGAATGATGATGGCAACAAATGTACAAATGTGCTTGACACAATGGATGGATGTACTGTATGGATTGTGATAAAAGTTGTCGAGCCCCTGCCAGAAGAAGCCAGCTCCTAGCACAATCACTACGGGTTCTGTAGGCGCAATTGTACAGCGATAATAAGTAAACATTATAATAAAGTTATAGAGAGCATGAGAGATAAAAGAGATATATAGAAATAAATGGAGTCAGACACATTTCATGGTAGCATTGCTCACCTCAGCCCCGCTTGGTAATCCACGTGGAGGGAGCACGAACTTTAATGCTCCCCAAGCTTTTATACTCTCTGGGGACGTTGAGGATGTGCAAGCCCCCACATTACAGGTGAAGACATACGTCACAGGAAAGGGTTGTGCTACAGGTATTATAGTGATGGGAGGGGGTGATCTAGGGACATACACGCTATAGGAGGAGGAGGGATTGGGGGTGTACAAGTAGCAAGATAGGCGGATCCTTGCTGGTAGCAGCTTAACTTGATTTTGGGTTTCCATAGGAATCATTATCAGTGGGGTGTGAACTCCGCCCCCAGGAACCAAACTAATGGCCTTAGGCTCCAGAGAGAGGTAACCCACTGTCTCTAGCAGCAGGGAGTAGGGCTAGTACAGCCTGGCAACTGATCGCCCTCAGTGGGGGAAGTGCCTGCGCATCTGACCTCCCCCCACAAGCCCCAATAAGATGATTAAAAAAAGAAGAAGCAAAAGATGGTGAGACTCTATGTCCAATACTTTGGACAGGTTATCAGGAGAGACCGACCAGCCCCTGAAAAAGGACATCATGCTCGGTACAGTAGAAGGACAGCTAAAAAGAGGAAGCCCTCGACAGGATGCACTGAGCCAGTGACCGCAACCTAAGGCAGTTGCGAGGCTGGCGCAGGTCTGGGCACGTTTCCTTCTGTTGTTCCGGGGGTTTGTAACCGACTCAACAGAAGCTCACAAGCACAACAACGTACATGGTTGTTCTACAGGAGGGTTTTTATAATAGGCATTTGGATGGTGCCCTTTTGTCTGACGATTAACTGATGAATGCACAAACAAAATTTACCCATAAAACAGCAAGATATACTGAGCCCCTTTAAGGCAGAGTAGAATTGATCTTTGGGGTTCAATTGGTGGGTCGGAGAGGATTATTTCCCCCTGAATGGCACATGCTGAAGAGTTCAGAGGTGATCAAATGGCGACAGTCTCCAGCCTTTCTGCCTAATGCCAGTTGGTAGTAGGTCTTAAAATCAAACCAAACCGGTTGTCATCTTGTTGATTCTGACTCATCGTGACTAGCGATGCAGGAACCTGTAGGCTGCAACCTTCCTTCTGTCTAAGGCAGCTCTCTTCCTCCACCTGGTGGACATTTGGAGAATGCATAATTGTGCTATTGGTTAGGTACGCACGTTTTATACCTCTGGCCACGCTCATTGCTGACTACGTAGTTACAAACAGGTCTATTTATTTTAACTAGGGACCAAGGGGAAAAGCGCCACAGGACGGTTTGTGTTTCATATGTTTTGACGAGTGCAAAGCCTGGACTTCCAGACACTTTAAAAACAATATACTCTGTACTTGTGAGAAAAACTATTAGCAGACTACACCAGAAGGGAATATCTTATATTTGGCAGTGAGTATTTCCAAAGCCTTTACTATCACTTTAATTCAACATTATACTGGAATCATATAGCAAGGAAAAGAACCAAATGTTCTGTAGGAAAAAAATCAATAAAAGAACCATTCTTCATAGATTACATCCTAAACCAAACCCACTGCCAGAGTCCATTCTGAAGGCCAGCGACCCTCTAGCACAGGGTAAAACTGACCTTGTAGCTTTCAGAGCCGGTAACTCGTGATGAGAGTAGAAGCTTCATATTTCTCCCATGCAGCAGCTGGTGGTTTCGAACTGCTCTCTGGGGCTCAGCAGCCCAATGCACAACCACTACGCCATCAGGCCTCTTACATGCTTTTGTAAGTAGAAAACAGTAAAGGTTACAGATCGATTACTAGTACTATGGACAGAGTTCAGCAGGCTCACTTAATATAAGGTGGATTTTTTTAATGAATTTTTAAAAAATTGTGAATTAGGTGGTTCAAAAAGAAAGAAATCAATTGAATCTCTATTTATCAGTAACTAGGGTCACTATGAGTCAGAATCGACTCGCTGGCTGTGAGCTTGGGTTTTCTGGAGAGTGGCTAGGAAGTAGAATGATTGACAGCCTCAGAAACCCGAGGGAGACAGTTACAATTCAGAACTGATTCCATGGCGTGGGTAGCAGCGGATAGGAAAGAAAACCTTAAAATGGTGAGGTCATGGCCCGGGGGCCATGTCCGCCCTCCTCTGGCCACCAGAGGAAAAGGAAACCGCTCCACATCTGCCCAGGGACAGTCCCATGAGACGGGGCAGAACCCCCTCCCCGCTCCCACGCCCTTTGTTCTGCCACAAACCACCCCTCCCACGGCACTCCCCTGCCCAACAGAGCTGCATGATGGCAATGGGTACGCAACTCACCAACAAGAAATACTCCTGATTGGGGGGGTTCAACCTCTTCAGGGTTATCCTAATACACCCCATAGTCCTGAGTCCGGTCTGGGAAGCTAACGGAATACGGAATGCTAGGGATACAGTTCTTCGGTTCTCTTCGCACCTCCTTCCCCCTCCCAGGTTCTCAGCCTCTCAGCAGTGTGGGCCCCTCGGCCTCTTGGGTCAGCCCCGATCCATCCGTGCCCAAAGGCACTTCGCTCTGCAAGCCAGCTTCCTCTTGAAGGGCCCGCAGCTTGGCTTATTCCATGGGCCGGGAGCCCTTTCTCTGCTCCGCTGCTCGCGGTCTTTGTCTGCACCTTTGGGGGCCTCTGCTGCCTTTGCCACCTCACGTGGGAATCTTTCATGAGATCTACTAGTGGTGGCTCTTCCGTGATGTCACAGGAGCCCCTGTTCCTGCTTCTGAGATGGCTCACGTTGAGGCCCAGCAGAATGGCAGAACTGACCGATACCTGAGTTAATTGAGTTCTCCACACCTTGTTTGCATGCCCCACCAGTCGCTGGGTAGGCATTACAAAGACTCTGGAGAGGAGAGCCATCGGTCGTTTTACTTCACTACAAATGGTTCACAATAATATAATGAAACATTACATACTTAATCATAAATCTGGAGAAAAGGGGCAAGCCCTCTAGTTTGAAGGCCTCTAGGGCCTCAGAGATTTTGGAGGAGTGGTCCTACAGTTTCTATGGAAACGCGAGGAGCGGCGCTCCACTCAATGAAAAGAAGGGAGCAGTTGCTCTCCGTGCACAGCACCACTACGGGACTTTGGCTGAGGGGCAGACGAATAGACTATAGATGCAATAGACCAGGAAACAGACAAAGGAATAAACACACGCTTGGTTTACGATAAGATTGGGCATTGCTTAGGAGTTGGGAGAGGATCGGTCAATAAATGGGGCTGAGGCAATTAGTGATGCGGAAAGCAAACAACTCAAGTAGACTGCCACCCAAAGTTCGTGCCCAGGGCACGATGAGACTTAGACGAGAAACGCAAAGCAATAAAGCGCTTCCACGATGATGTAAAAGTGTATCTTTATGACCTTCGGGGTGGGAAAGATGTCTTAAATTAGGTTTACAAAGCACGAACCTCAGAAGAGCAGACTATTAATTTGAACTGCATTAACATTAAGACCTTTGGTTCCATCAAAACAGACTATGCAGTGAGTTAACATGGGAACCATTTGCAATACACAGAACGAACAAAGGATCACGTTCAGACCATATGAAGAACGTGTCCCGCTCAATTAGAAAAAGGATTAAACCTATGAGGAAAGCAATGGATAAACATGAATATTCAAATGGCCAAGAAAAAAAAATCAGAAATGTGTTCTATCTTATTAGTAACCCAGGAAATGCAGGGAGATATTTCTCTATAGCCACTGGAATGACTAAACTAAAGAAGTCCAGCAAGTCTAATGAAGTGAAGATGTGGAGTAATGGAAGCTCTTGTCACTGTTGGTTGGAGTATGAATTGATCACTTTAATTCAGAAAATATCTTGACATTTTAAAATAATTTGAACAGTTGCATTCCTGTCCCCAAGCAATTTTGCTCCTGTATATGAAACTGTGTGTATCAAGACACATATTCAAGAGGGTATAGGGCATATACATACTGATTGCCCTCCAGGAGGTGATAGCTCATAATGACTCCATTGGACAAGGTAGAATGGACTCAGAGCTGGTTTCGAGGTTGTAAATCTTTGTGAAGAGGATTGCCACGTCTTTCTTCAGTGGATCAACTGGTGAGTTCCAAAGATCAGCCTTCTGTGTAGCAGGTAGCACTTAGTCAAATATTCAACCACTTAACCACCAGGATGAGAACCATAGTTTGCATATTCCAGGAATATGTGATACAACATAATGGGGAAATTAATATCATCCACAAGCAAGATTTTGCTGAAGATCATTTTAAAAATGGGTCGTAGCAGTCCATTGATCTGAAAAGTCAAGCCAAATCCAGAAGATGTGGAATGAGAGCGATCATTGTCCATGTCAGATGGGTCTTGGATGAAAGAGAATATGAGAAAGATGTTTGCCTGTGCTTTATTGGCTAAGTAAAGACATTTGACTGCAGATCATAACAAACTCTGCACAACATTGCAAATAACGAGCCCTCTAGAACACTTCAGTGTGCTCATTGGGAACCTGGATGTAGATCAAGAGGCAATCATTCTAGCAGAACAAGGGAATACTGCACGGTTAAAAGTCAAACAAGGCCTATGTTAGGGTTGTATCCTTTCACCACACTTATTCAATCTGCATGCTAAACAAATAGTTGGAGAAGCTGGACCACAGGAAGAGAATACAGCATTAGGAATAGAGGGAGGCTCATTAACAAACTGCAATGATGCAAATTTGCTTGCTGAAAGCGAAGAGGGATTCAAGTACTTGCTGATTAAAGTAAAAGACTGCAACCTTAGGCATGCATTGCGGCTCAATGTAAAGAAACCAGAAATCCTCATAACTGGACCAATAGACGGCATTGTGATAAATGGAGAAAATATTGACGCTGTCAAGGATTTCTGTTTGCTTGGATCCATAAGCAATGCGCATGGAAACAGCAGTCAAGAAAACCAATGCCATATTATAGCGTTGGGCAAACCTGCTGCATGACACCCCTTTCAAGTGTTCACGAGCAAGCATGTCACTTTGAGGACTAAGGTGCACCTGCCCCGAGCCATGGTCTTTTTAGTTGTCTCATACACAAGTGAAAGTTGGACACGGAATAAGGAAGCCGGCCGAAGAAATGATGCATTTGAACCAAAGTGTTAGTGAAGAATGTTGGAAGCACTGTAGGCTTCCAGAAGAACAAGCAAACTTGTCCTGGAAGAAGCACAGCCAGAAGGCTCCTTAGAGCAAAAGATGGCACGTTGTCTCACATACTTTGGGCCTGTTATTAGAAGTCAGTCCCTGGAGAAGGACAGCATGCTTGGTAAAGCGGAGGGTCCGTGAGCAATAGGAAGGCCCTCGGCCAGATGGACGGACACAGTGGCTGCAACAATGGGCTCAAACATAATGCCCATTGTGAGGATGGGGGGGGGACCTGGCAGGGTTTCTGTCCATTGCACCTGCGGTTGCTGTGAGTCAGAACGCTCTCCACGGCATCTAACAAGAACCCTAAATTCTGTGTTCTCTACCTTGACCCTGTGGCATCCGGTCTCCTGGAGTGCCAGCAACCTGCAGGAGGTGCCTCCTTTTCAGATTCTCCGTTTGGAAGCGCTTTAGATTCACAGCATTCTAGAACTGGAAGGCTCGGTGGCTCTACTGTTAAGTGACTTTGGCCCCATTCTGATCTGAGATGGGTCCCAAGTGGAGGAGGATCCCATGGTGAGAATTAACAGAAAAAGGCATCTCATGTCCTAATAGAATTCCTTGACCAGGATAGAACAAGGCATTGGCAATGTTTAAACCTTAGATTTGAATCCTTAGTGAACACAAGTTTGTATTTTCTTCCTTTCTCTTAGATTCCCGTTTAAACTTTTGTTTATTCTGATGAAATAAATATGTTACAAAATAGTGGCCATTCCCCCATTTGTTATGATAAGTTAGTTAGTTCATCTTGCTGTGCAGCCTTTCCACCTGTTGGTTTCCAGATTTTTCCATCACTCAACTCAGTATGTCTTAAGCAGTAACTCCCCCTTTAGTCCTTTACTAACCACAGATACACTTTGGGTTCTAGATATTTGCCTGGTCCTGATATTTCGTATGAGGCTGTATTAGCAGGGGCGTGGAGTCTTCTGAGAAGGACATCACACGTGGTAAAGGACAAGGTCAGTGAAGAAGAAGAAGTCACCGAGATGGACGGACACGTGGCTTCCCCCATGGAGTCCAACGTAACAGTTGGGGGATGCTCGGGAGTGGGCAGGGTTTCATGACCTGCTGTACAGAGAGAGGGTCGCGGCAAGCTGGGATTGGCTTGATGCCGCCTAATAACAACATTTTATGTAAATCGGACCATATAAAATGTGTCATGTTACGTTTGACGTTTGATTCAGCATGATGTTTTCAAGGTTGTCCA
>NW_022107431.1:33921753-33931370 GCF_000313985.2 Echinops telfairi | reverse complement strand
GTTCTTTGGTGCTTCCTTCACCCACTATCATGACCTCAGTTCTACCTTACAAATCGGATTGGACCAGAGCATGCACACTGCTACAGACAAGAGCCTGAAACACAGGGGATCCTGGATAGATAAACCCCTCAGAGCCAACAATGAGAGAAGAGATACCAGTAGGATTAGGGGATGGTGGGGGTAGAAAAGGGGAATTGGTCTCAAGGATCAATCTAGAACCCAGTCCCAGCAGGATGAATAATGGAAAAGTGGGTGAGGGGCGATGGAGGAGACGATCCAATATATGGAAATAATAATATATAACTTATCAAGGGTTCATGAGGGAGGGTAGGTGGGGGAGGGGGGGAAAGAAATGGGGAGCTGATATCAGGGCCTCAGTGGGAAGAGAATGCTTTGAAAATGATGATGGCAGCATATGTGCAAACGTGCTTGACACACTGGAGTAATGTATGGATTGTGATAAGAGATGTAAGAGCCCCCAATAAAAGTATTTTTTAAAAGTCCAAGATAGCTATATTACTGGTATTCATATATATAAGACATGCATGCAATATATATTATGTATACACATGATACATGTTTATGTAACACATATATACTTAATAAATTGTGTATGCTATAATAAATATTATATGTACATATATGTATGTATATGAAGAAGCACTGGAAGCACTCATTTGTCTATGCCAGGGAATTTGGAAGCTACTTGGCCAACTGACTAGAAGAGATCAATATTTGCGCTCATTCCAAAGAAAGGTGGCCCAACAGAGTGCTCAAACTATAGAATAATATCATCAATATTGCACATAAGTCAAATTTTGCTGAAGATCATCTGTGATAGTTAGTTTCTTTGTGCCAACATGGCACCTGTAAGAAGATATGGGTGGAGTTTAGCTTGTTAATCAGGTTACAGCTTGATGACTTCTCTTGCAAATGCAACCAAGATCAATGGCTTTCTGGAGGCTAGACCCTCTCTTTCTCTGCCATCACCTTCCTGATGGCTGACCCTGATGGCTGCCCAAGCCTGGGAGATGTACCTACCACTATCAGATCCACAAGACCTTGCACCCACCAGCCTGTGATCTTCCTGCGTTCTGCACGGCGGCATGTGGCTGCATGAGTCTGAAGAGCGTCTTATGGACTAGTGTCAGACTTATGGATCTGATCTCGACTGGGCTGAGAATGTTTGCTTGATATACAAGGGGGTACCCAAGTAAAATTGATGCTCATTTGTGTTTTTTATGTGAGGGGGATAGTGCATTTGAAGTTCCTTTCACCAGGTCAGACTGTTAATCAAGCTTTCTATTTAGAGGTTCTGAAAAGATTGCATCACTGTGCGACAAAAAAAGGCCTGACTTGTGGCAGATGGCTTTGCCACCACGACAATGTAACTGCGCATGCAGACATGTCAGTGCACCAGTTTTTGGCAAAAAACAGCATGCCTCTCTTGCCCCACACACCTGACCTCACACCATTGCGACCTTTTTTTTTTCTTCCTGCAAATGCAGAGGGACATGAAAGGACAGCAATTGGACCACGTAGAAGATGTGAAGAAAAAAGAGGGAAGTGCTGTCAGCCATTCAAATAGATGAGTTTGAAAAAATGTTTCCAAGAGTGGAATCACAGATTTGACAAATGTATTAAGTGTAATAGAGAGTACTTTAAAGGTGATAAGGTTGTTTTGTTAAAAAATTTAAATACAAAAAAAATTTTAAATACATTGCTTTGAAAAAATCTGGCCATGGGTCCAGGGTGTGAGCAGCCTTGCCAGCGTGCCGGATACACTGGGAAGTGGATTGCTGCCGGTGTGGTTAGGGTCAAATCTAGCACCCTCTTACTTCCTCTCCCTTAGCCATTTACATTTGTTCTAGTTTTTAATATTTTCTGTTTTCTTTTTGATTGAGGTTATCTATTTTACTTTGTTAGTCCATTTTTACTTCTTTGTTAATTTGTTTTTAATGTTTTTCTGTGTATGTGATCCAGGATAGGTAAACCTATAGCGAGAGTAACTGGATGAATGGTTCCTGGGGGCTATGGTGGTGGGGGTGCCCCCCTGGGAGGAAACGGGGAGCTTGTAACAATGAGTAAAGAATGAGGACAATGTTCGAAATCGGACTCTGGTGATGATTATACAACTCTTGCTGATGTGATTGAACTACTGAATTGCCTGATATGTGACTTATATGTCAGTACAACTGATGGGGGAAAAATAATACTGAAGAAGGACACAGATCTTCCACTTGAAATAAACCCCAAGACAGTAAAATGTATTTCCGCTGACAATAAGCCATTGGACAGAACCGCCGAGAAACACGAGAGTCCATAGTGGGCTAGTGTTCTTCTGGGGTCCTGTGAATGATTAAGGGGCCCTGGTGGTCCAGTGGATTAAGTGCTGGCCAGCCCACCTCAGTAGACAGTTTGAATCCACCGGCTGCTTCGTGGGATAAAGAGGAGATGGCTGATGCCCATAATGGTTTATCGTCTTGGAAACGCTAAGGAGCAGTTCTGCTCTGTCGCGAAGGTCACGATGAGGCAGAATCAAGTCGAGGGCAGGAGGTTTTGTTTGTTTGGTTGGTTTGCTGACCAGCACAGCACTCTGCTTACTCAGCAGCCTTGGAGGGCCTCTGGAAAGTCCAGAAGTTGGTCTTGGAGAGCAGCGCTGGTGGTGCAGAGGTTCAAGCCCTCCACTGCTACTGAAAGGCGGAGGTCGGAAGCCATCAATCAGCCTCTGTGTGGGAGGAGGAAGCCCTCGGCTTCTCCAAAGATGGGCAGCCCTGGAAACCCTCGGGGGCCAGTCCTCCTCTGTCCTACAGGGTCGCTGCGGGTCAGAATCAAGGGCAAAGGGTTTGGACCTTAGGAAACGCATTGCAGTAGAAACAGAGCACATGACCGAGACAGCCAGATGACCGGATTTCATTCTGCAGGCTTGCTTGTTTTTCATTGAGGCTGAAAGCTCGAATAGCACATGCCACCCACTCCGTCTCCCATTCTCTTGCCTTTTGTTACACATTTCTTGAGAGGATCAAGGAGTCAGGACAAGGGCATACAGCATTTAACCAAGAGTGTGTGCTGTGTTCAGAAAATGCTCAGTGTGAAAATGAAGGTTAGAAAGGATTTCTTTACCAGCTGGATGTCCTTTAATCTTATTTTCGGTGGCCTTCAATAGGATTAGAGCTGGGAGGGGGAGGGGGAGCGGAGGAGGACAGAGGAGACGGAAGGAGAGAGTCGGGCAGTGACCAGACTGGGGGCCAGTGTCTGCCCCAGAGTTGCTCTGTCAGAGCGTCTGGGACGTCTACGGAGCTGTCATGGGAAAATCCCTCCACATCAGTGGAACTTTCTAGTACTTGTTACCTCCCCTACAGGAAGAGAAGCTAAGTTTCCTTTTCTTTTCCCCCTTGTAACTTTTGATTGGGAGTTGGGTGAAGGTTTACAGAGCAGATCAGTTGTGCCTTGAATAATTTATGCCCCTTTGCTTCGGTCACGGAATGCACTCCCCACACTGCATCGTCCCTCAACCCACTTCTTCCCTAACCCTTTGGCATTTTGTCCTGGGGCAAATGCTCCCCCTTGATCTCCACAATCAATCATTCTAAGGTGTGCTGCCTTCCTTCGGGGTCATTGTACCCTCCTAGAGTTGTCTATTTGGGGGATGAAGGACCACACTTCTGGGAGTTTTCCCGGCTTTAGCTAACCAGCAAGCCTAATCTTTTTGGTTGGTGATTTTGACATCTTTGCTAATTCATTTCTTTGAACTTCCTAATGTACTCCAAAGGTGGAGTGGGCGAAGCATTGGGCTGCTAACCACAAGGTCAGTGCTTCAAACCCCTCAGTCCCTCCACAGGAGGAAAATGAGGCTCTCTGCTCCTGTCAAAATTACAGTCCCAGACACCCGAAGAAGCAGTTCCACTCCGTTGTGGAGAGCTGAAATAGTCTCAATGGCACTGGATCTAAAAAAAAAAAATTTTTTTTTGATGTGCTCCAGCCATGGCTGCCATTATTACCCAATCATGATTAAGCTCCGAGTCCCATGGTTTCGTCATCTCTAACTTCAAACGCTCACTGCTGAGTTTCTTGTAAGCATTTGTACAGTTGTGGACTTGGTCAAAACTTCTGGAATTTTAGTTAGAATATGGTGGGAAGTGGTTATTTGTGAACCTATATCAATAACCATTTATTTTTAGAATGAAATCATCGTTAGTGGAAAGGGGGAAATCACACAGACAGGTTCCACTCATTACTGATAATGTTGTGACTCCTCAGAGGGAAGTGGTCATTCAATGTAGAGAGATTTTAAAGACCAATTTTGCTAGCATCCAAGAAGTACCACCTCTGAACAGCTTACACCAATACTTCCTAGAAATCTATGATTAAAGTGGGTAGTCAATGACTAGGGGTTCTGTGCGGTGTGGTAGGGGAGGAGGCCGACAGGGCTGGGGGGTGGGGGTAGGGGTGGGGGTGAACCAGTTCCAGAGCGATTGAATTCACAGCACTGAATCTAAAGGTGATTTCTGAGGTCAAGCCGGCCTGCTGTGTAGGCTAGACTCTGTCTCCTGGGTGAAACAGTGGTATATGTGTTTTAATTAAGCCAGAGCCAAGAGTGAGTGTGGAATGCCTAATGAGAGCCTACGGGTCCCAGGGACGCCTATCAGGTCTAGAGATGGTCCCTGGCTCTGAGGGAGTCGCTCGGTGGGTGCCATGGCTACTGCCTCCCACCTACGAATGGTTGGTCACCATAGATGCTGTGTCTTCTCCGGGAGAGTGTGTGCAGGTGGAGGAAGGAGCAGATGGCCCTCTGCCTCAGCTTCCAAGGGAGACAGGCAGGCAAAGGGGAGAGAGAGTGGGAAGGAGGAGGCATGGGCCCACTCCGACTGCGGCTGAAGTCTTTGCACAGGGCCTATCTCTCCGGGGGACCCCCCTCAATGCTCTCATAGCCTCTTCCCGGGGCAGTTTGAACGAGATAAACTGTGGAGCAGTGTCTCCATGGGAACAGCATCTGGAGAAGAAAATGGGGAATAAAGCCAGTATTTCTAGCCGGTGACTGTTGATTTTATGAGCTGATTTTCCTCACTCCCTTGGGGCTGCAGGGAATGCAGGAGGACAGATCTCAAGGCATCTCGGTTTGTTCCCCAGTAGACATCCTGTTCCCACCCCTGCACCCCTGCAAACCACCCAAGTAGGAAGCAAAAGCAGGAAGCATGAGCTGTGCAGTCTGCTCAGGCCACTCTCCTTCCGCTGTGTCCTGTGGACAGGGCATAGGCTTTAGAGGCCAGGGGACCTAGGTTCAAATCTCTGCTCTGGTGAATCTGTTTCTTCATCTCTAAAACAGAAACAATGGTATTCACCTCCACCAGCCGATAGAAGGATTCAAAACACTGCACAGAGAGCACTCAAGAGTGGTTCACAGAAGACTCCTTACAAACGGAACCCCCTAGGAACTGCCACTGGCACACAGCGGATTCCCCAGAACAGAACACCCCGTGGGATTTCCAAGAATGTGAGTCTTTATAGCGGCAGACGGCCCCATCTTTCTCCCACTGAGCAGCTGGTGGGTTCAAACCACTGGCATTTTGGTTAGCTTTAACTGCTGCAGCACCAGCTTCTTAACAAATGGCAGGTATGATGTATATCATTGGTGACTTGGTGCTTTCTTAAGTGGGTTTCGCATTTGGATGCAAAGAACGGGATTACGGATAAGGAACAAGCGGGAATCGCTATTTCTGAACAGAGCCCAGTGTGGTGCAAATGGCACAGTGCCGGGCTGCGAAATAGATGCCCAGCAGTTCCTGCTCAGGGCCACCTGGGGAAAAGGTCCACCCTCTGTGTTGGAAGGGGAAGTGACGGGAACCCTCCAGCGGTCAGTCTGGAACGGGGGTTGTCAGGAGCTGAAATCCACGGGAAGGCAACTGCTCCGTATGTCTAGAAGGGAAAGAAAGCCCGTTAAGAGTTAAACATCTGGGTTCTTCTGGTTTACTCAGAAGTGTAAATAATGACCCGGTGATCACGACCTAGGGCCTGGAGCATGCTTTAAACGTATCTTGCCAAGTTGCCTGTGCCTCTTCTAGTTCAATGCCATTTCCAGGGTGCCAGACAGGCTGATTTCATCAGTCTAGGGAGCCGACTCTGTACACACACACACACACACACACACACACACACATTTGTTTTGCCATGGTAACCCCTGTCACTTCCATCTGGAGAGTGAGTGATAATGTCATTATCAGGCCAGGTCCAGGGAGCGGGCAGCCAAACTGGTCTGGGCTGGAGGATGCCAGGAATTCCGCATCTGTCAAAGGATCCCACGATGGTGGGTGTCTGTAGAAGAAGGCCCCGAGAGACGTCACCCCAACAAGCATTCACTTTCTTGGAAAAAGAAAGAGTTGGGTTTGCACTAGCTGGAAGTGCTTTCGAGAGAGGGCTGGCGGGTCTGAAGTGACTTCAGTTTGCTGGCTGGTGTTTAGTTTCCAGGCTGGTGTTCAGTGAGACTGTAACTGGCTCTCAGGGTCTGGTGGTTGTTTTAAATCTTGAGGACAAAATGTGCCATGGTCTGGTCAGATCTGCTGACGAGGCGCTAGGGTGGACCTGGGGGATGCCCAGGAGACAAACTGCCAACGGGCGTCCCCTCCAACCAAAGCTAAGCAGCAGCCTGGTGGTCCAAACACAGAGGAAACCAAAAAGCAAACTCACTTCATTGAGTTGACGGCGGCGACGACACGAACAGTGACCCTAAAGGGCCCCTTTTCAGGAGTAGAAAGCCTCCTCGCTCTCCTGTGGAACAGCTGCTGGTTCAAACTGCTGACCTCTCAGCTAGCAGCCCAGCACATAACCACCGGCACAAAGGAGAGGCTATTCTAAGGAAATGGAGCCCTGGTTGGTGTATGGGTTATGTGTCCAGCTGCGATCCTCATGGTCGGCAGTTCAAAACTGCCAGCAGTTCTGAGGGAGACAGACTGGGCTTTCTACTCCTGTAAACATCTAGCTGACTGGCTGGGAATCAGCACTGGGTCAATGGCAGTTGAGTTGAGATTTTCCCCAGGAAAAGCGGGCGGTGTGGCCACTGCACATGTTTTGCGCTGCCGTTTCAGCGTTGCAGTGCTGCGCATAGTAAAACAGGGCGGAGAGGGGCACTGGTGCTTCCATAGATTTACTTATCCAGTCAGGCCTTGTCAGTGTGATCAATGTTTCCACTCAAGTAGGTTGACCCTTTAGCTCAGACGCTGCTGAATATACTGGCTGCGCTGGCTGCACCTGCAGTCCGGATGTGGGGACGCGTAAATCAATATTCCGAGTGACTTTGCTCTAATTGGTTTCTTGAATACATACTAGTTGGGGATGATGGTGCAGCTTTACATAAGAAAGCAGCTGAAGCAAGTGGTTTGGGTTTTTCTTCACAGACGCGGCAGTCTGATGCAGCCCAGGTGGAGCTCCCCAGGAGCACAGGGTGTGCTCATCTTCGGGCTTCACCGCGTGGCACCCCCCACTTGCAGTGTGGCCATGGGAGCAGCAGAGTTTATGGCCAGGCCTGGAAGTTGTAGACATTGCTTCTGCCCATACCGAGTGGACAAAACCGGTTTGGGGGAGCCAGGGTGACAAAGATACACATGACGCAGCCTGCCTCTGTTTCTGAGAGTTGGTAGTTGAACTAAAGCTGTGCTTCTGAAAGTGGACGATGCCAACCCTCGGGGAGCACGGAACTGAGCCAAACTCACTGCTGGTGGTAGTTACATGATTTCTTCTCTGGTTGAGACTATCGAAAGTGAAGGAGATAAACAGCTCGCTGGAGGTGGGGCACAAACTCACTTCCTGCATTCCTGTTGACAAGACACATGGAGCTACACTAGAGCCCTGGAGCTGGAGGAGCCATGAGGAGACCCTTGCCAGCGCTGAGATGCTTCCACTGCCACTGGATCCACAAGACTATCCACCCACTGGCCTGTGATCTTCTTGCACTCAACATCATTGCATGTGTTGCGTGAGTCTGAAGAGGAATTTACAGACTGGCACTGGACATAAGGGCTAATATCAAACTTAAGGACATGATCTGGACTGGGCTGGGATTTTAAAAAAAACAACCACATTTTATTGTGGGCTCATACAACTCATCACAATCCATCCATCCATCCATTGTGTCAAGCACATTTGTACATTTGTTGCCATCATCATTCTCAAAACATTTGCTTTCTACTTGAACCCTTGGTCTCAGCTCATTCTGTCCCAGCTCCACCCTCCCTCATGAACCCTTGATAATTTATAAATTATTGTTTTGTCATGTCTTACATGGTCTGACATCTCCCTTCACCCACTTTTCTGTTGTCCATCCCCAGGGAGGGGGTTATATGTAGATCCTTGTCATCGGTTCCCCCCTTTCTACCCCACCTTCACTCCACCCTCGTGGTATTGCCACTCTCACCACTGGTCCCGAAGGGTTCATCTGTCCTGGATTCCCTGTTTCCAGTTCCTATCTGTATCAGTGTACATCCTCTGGTGTAGCCAGATTTGTAAGGTAGAATTGGGATCATGATAGTGGGGGGAAGAAGCATTTAGGAACTAGAGGAAAGTTGCATGTTTCATCATTGCTACACTGACTGGCTCATCTCCTCCCTGAGACCCTTCTGTAAGGGGATGTCAGGTTGTCTACAGAGGGATGTTTACTTAATATACAATTGGATCTTTGATATAAAGGTCTTTTTTATACACGAGTCTCCCTGGATTTGTTTCTTTAGTCTACCTGGACTAGCACACTGCCATACAGTTGATTCTGACTCATAGCAACCCTATAAAAGCCAACCCTCGTGGGCTTCTGAGGCTGTGAATTTTCAGGGGAGCAGCCTCATCTTATTTCTCCCAGAGCGGCTGGTAGTTTTGAACTTCTCACCTTCTGGGTAGCAGCCCAAAGTACACCCACTACTTCAGGGTTCCTGGGATCATCCAGGGGGACTTCAAAAGCAGAGACTTACACTTTATCTTGGGTTATGAGCTATGGTACAAACAGTTATTCATTGCTGGGGGGCGCTGAGTTTCTTATATCTGAAAAGGGGATTGATATAGTTAAAGTTTATTGTGCCAAGGGAGCAAATGAAGGGGAGGAAGAGAGAGTGGAGCACGTCCTGGCCCACCAAGCCTTGAGGACCATATTCCCGCTCAGAGCAGCCAATCCACAGAGAAGACCATATGGCTGGCCCCACTATGAGACACGATATCCCTCACTGACCCATAGCCCTACAGGGGACAACACTGGAGACAAAGTGTGGGAATTCTGCTCGATCTGATCCCACCACATTGAGGCAAACCACTAAGCATGTGCAACAGAACAGCAAGGGGAACAGAGCACCAAGTTCTCAGGGAATACCAAAAATAGATTTTGGGGGCAGGGCTTGGTGCCCCATCAGACTTGACCAGAAAACATTCCTAAAGGCCAACAAACAGTCCTTGAACTAACTACAATCTTCTTGTTGTTGTTGTTGTGTGTTGTCAGTGGCTTTTTGTTGTTGTTTTGTTGCTTGGTTTTGGTCTGTCTTGTTTTTGTGCATGTTATTATCTCCGCAGGTCTGTCAAAATAAGATAGGCTGGATGAACAATCTGGAGGAGAAAACAATGGGACTGACAGTTCTGGGGGGACA
>NW_022107431.1:33855728-33920552 GCF_000313985.2 Echinops telfairi | reverse complement strand
TGCTTGACACAATGGATGTATGTATGGATTGTGATGTTGTATGAGCCCCCAATAAAATGATTTTTAAAAAAAGTTTATTCTGCCGACCTGGCAGATAAACACGTGGGGTTAATTGAAGGGTGGAGTGATAAATGGCTCGGTCAGGCTCACCTTTGGAATTCTCGGGTCTCTTGTTTTCTGGACCAGGGTGCAGCTGCCTTAACCAGTTTCCTGCTTCAGCTGGCAAGGCTCACTTCCTGCAGGACATCCATGAGAAGCCACATGGACCTACCCCAATGCAGCCTTGGGTGCTGGATCAGCCATGTGGAGACCCCTTACACAGTCACTGACTCAGCTTTCTTCCTGCAGTTGGCGTCATTGTGTGTTTTGTGAGAGAGGACTTTGTATATTGGTGTCGGACATATGGGCTAATGTTGGACCTGTGGGCTTGGGCAGCACTGGATTGGTATGTGTTCTTGATGTACACTTACCTGTTATATAAAACTCTCTTATACATATGAGTTTCTGTGGATTTGTTTCTCTAATGTACCCAGACTAACACAGGGATGGTAGGCCAAAGACATTGGTATCTGAACTAAAACTACCCTTCTCTTCACACAAAGCAGAGCCCATGGATTTCCAGGACCTCTTTTGGAAATCACATTATAGAAGGCGCAGCAGCGGTAAGCTGATGCCCTGGACAGACCTGGCTCTAGTCCTGGCCGGGAACTTCTGACCTTTCTTTCACCTTGTTAAGTCTTGGAGGGTAAGAGTCATATCCACTTAAAAGGGTTGTAAGGATCAAAGGAGCTAATGCATAGAAGCTGTATTACAGAGAACCACATATAGTAATGCATATTAAGTGGTGGCTTTATACTTGTATTTACTTATTTAATGTGGGGCCGGCAGGAATTACATTCGGGGAGACAATTACCACTAAGCTTTACACTTCATTTAAGTGTGGTGATGTTCGAGACAAGTCTTAACAATTTTATTACTCATATCTCCAAAAAGGAAAAATGACATTTTGATTCAACATATAAAAGCCTGCCTATGCAAATGGGTTACAAGCAACCTTTTGGTTTCTGTTCAACATGAAAGGAAAATAGTATGAGATGTGACACTGCCTCTTTCTTTTAAGGTCTGGATTACTCATCTACCTGGAGTCAAAATAATTTGCTAGATCTTTTTAAAAAGGCTTTCATCAACTGCCCTTCCTGAGGAACAAACAGAATGTTCTGAGAGTGGGCCGTGCATGAGACAGTAATACTCTGATTAGGACAAGGGAAGTTTGGAGACAACCAATATTTCAGAAGAAGTGGTTAACATGAGACTAGTGAGCGTAGACATAACCCAACAGACTGAGCTTGTTTAAGCTTACAGAGTTCCACACTCCTGGTGTTCTTTCACTGATAGGTCCAACAGCATGAACCAGAAAACCAGCGTCATCATAAACACAACCTCCTGGCAAGGCTGGCGATGAGGGAGCTTTCCTGGGCCCGGAGGGTCTTAGTGGGGACTGTGTACTCGCAGAGCAGGTAATTCAGGGATCAGGGGGACGGGCTCACAGTCATGGCGACCCTCTGTCTTTTAGGTTAGCCTCTGGGACATTCTAACCGAGGGAACCTTCAGGGCAAGAACCTAACTGGCCCCAAAGGTCCATTTTTGGAACCCTAAGGTGTTGCAGCACAAAGAAGTGAAGAAAGGTTTGAGAAACTTCTGGGCAGTGAAACTTTAAAACTGAATGTGGAATGACAAAATAAAAAAAGCCCGTCAGATATCTGGTCTCTTACACATGACAACCAGATGGGTAGTGGCATAAAAGATGGGAATATCAAGTAAAGCTGATTTCGGGGGTGGGCGAATAAGCTTGATTGACAGGTTGAGTGTGAGGATGCACAAGTGGAATTATCTGACCAGAGGTACCAACTCAGCAACCTGAGAAAAGGTGTTTGCTAGAATTCCAGTTTGTGATTGGTCGGCACTGGGGAGGAATTGTGCTCCAGGCTTGTGTGACCAATCAGGTGCGGCTGAGTGAGACGTGAAAGAGTTGGAGATAACATCTGATAGCCGCTCCTGCTCCCCTGGCAAGTAAGGCTGTGGGGCCTCCAGGGGCGAGAGCCCGCCAGCGTCACCGTCACGCTGGGCTGATTCTAGCAAGAGCTAGAGTTGCCGTGGCCTCTTATCTTCCTCCCCTCCTCCTGATGCCAAGAACTGCAAATTCCTTTGTGAGAAAAGAAGAGGTCATTGGGTTATGTGGAACAGGACCCAGCAGAGAAAGGGCTGTGACCCAGAGTAGGGCCCTAGTGCCTTAGTGACAGCTGGGTGTCTCCTTGTGCCATTGCCACTCTGCCCTGGCCTAGAGGTACAGCTGAAGCCAGGTCAGAGGTCTGTGGTCCCTCCTGACAGCCCCTCTCCATCTCAGGGCGGCTATTCGTTCATGTGAGATTCAGAAGCAGCTATGGTGGTGTAGTGGTTACATGTTTGGCTGCTAACTGCAAGGTCAGTGGTTCAAAGTAACCAGCCACTCATCAGGAGAAAGCTGGGGCTTTCTACTCCCATTAAGGGTTAGTCGTGGAAACTCACAGGGCTGTTCTACCCTGTAAGGTCACTGAGTCAGCACTGACTCGAAGGCAGAGTTTTTGGTGTGGTGAGATTGAAGATTTTGAGTTCCATTGCTATTGAGAATCGAAACCAGGTGAAAACGAATCCATCATGTGCTGCTGTGGGTGGTGTCAATACTGCAACTGCCAACAATGGCAGAAGCTGCAGAGATTGTGCAGGGGGGGAGGGTAGGGAGCACCCTAAAAATGGTCTGAGACACAGGAATGATGGTAAGAAGAGAACTGGGGACCACTGAATAAGAAAGGCATGTGCACAAGGACCTCAGGTTTTGATTGTAATCGTATGCCTGTTTTAAAAAATACACCCATTTCCCCAGGAATATGAGGGTTGACCACGGCTTGTGAATGTTTGGACCTCCTACCTTGTAGAATGAGCCTAGGTGGTGCACACAGTGTGTGACTGGCCACTAACTGAAAGGTGGGCAGTTCAAAACCACCCCGTAGCTCTGCTGATGATAAGGCCGGGGCGAAACACTTTCACAAAGATTAAACTACCACATGTAACCACCCTGTGGTGTACTGGTTATGTGTTGGGCTGCAATACAAATGGTCAGCTGTTTGAAACTAGCAGCAGCTCTGAAGGAGAGAGACTGGGCTTTCTACTCTTGTAGTTAAGAGTCTTGGAAACCCACAAGGGGTTGCTATGAGTCAGCATTGACTCAGTGGCAGTGAGTCATTCAAATACCTTTTTTCTTTAGGTTACCAATTTTGGCACTATTTACTATAATTGCTTTGGACTCTAAAATCATAAGCAGCCTTACCAACACAAAAAAATTCAAGTGAAGGTCTAACAAAATATTTTATTTATAGTAAAATGGGCTCCTCTGTTCACATGAAGGCCCTTCTCACCCCCACTTGCTGGCCTTTGGAGTTCCGTGCAAACGAGGGCCACAGGGCATCTGCACCACAACCAAGAGCCCATCGAAGGGAGTTTGTGTGAAGTAAAACCGTTTGTAGGGTGGTCTCGATGCTTCTTAAGAGCGAGGTCATTTCACAGGAACAGCCTTTTATCACTTGACCCCAAAGCTATTTTATCCTGTTGTTTAATGGTCTTGGCATAAAACCTAACAAGTCTGTGGATGGTGAGTGCATGAACTGCCCTACATCAGTGTTCCCTAAAGTGCACGATACTGACCCCCTAGAGGGACCTAGAATGATGGGGGGGGGGTTTTGCAAAAGCAGATACCTACACTTTATCCTGGACTATGGGCTATAACCCAAACCCCATTTAACGCACTAAGTACATGCTGATTCATAGCGACCCCACAGAACAGGGCTGTACTGTCCCTGTGTTTCTGAGACTAATGCTTTATGAGAGAAAGCTGGTGGTTACAAACTGCTGACCTTGTGGTTAGCAGCCCAATGTGTAACCCACTGTGCCACCAGTGCTAGGGAAAAATGATCAGAATTATTAATTAACTGGGGGTGGGATGGGTGCTGAGTGAAAAAAAAAATTTTTTTTTTTGACAAGCAGGTGGTTGAACACGCCGTCTGGGAACCTGTGGTCTAGGGAGTCTGTAGTGGTCTGCAAAGGAAGCTAAAACCCATCTCCCTTCCGTCGTTCCGCGGTGTGGGTTGGGTTTAATCCCTAGCTGCTCCCCTTCATGTGGTGCCCCACTGCAGACCCCTGGAAGGCGGGTGATTACTGATCTGGCAGTGCTGGACAGAAAGCAAGGGTACCGTTAGCAAGGCCAGTGCCCTCCTCTAAACAGTGTGGTCCTGCACCAAGGAGAGATCACTATACCCTTCCCATTTAAAGACGGATTACTCAGAAAAGTTGCTAAGGACTGTACAGTCAAAAAATACAATGAGAAACAGGGACCTGGTGCCAGCTATGGATGAGCTCACTCCATGGGGCTGCTCAACAGGAAGGTGGGGAAGGACCGCTGAGGTGGGATGCAGGGCAGCCGGGTACAACTGCAGTGTGAGAGACCCCTAAAAGCAGGCCCACCTCCAGCAGTGTTTTCTGGTTATTTCGTGCCTTGCTGGGCGCTGTCACTTGCAACTCAGGGCGACCCTCCAGAGCGCATGGGGGGCCCAGGGCTATAAACCTTTATGGGAACCGATGGCCAGGCCTTTCTTCATCTGAGCCCTCTGGTGGGTCTGAACTGCCGACCTCTCGGTGAGCAAGCCGCCCAGTACCTACCTGAGGTGCTCCCAGGGCTCTGTATTCATGCTAGGCAGCAGGAACAAATACAACCATTTTTGAGCAGATGAGTTTCTCTTGTAGTACAATGACATGTGTACACGATAACTGAGGGGGAAGTCCATAATACGCTTCTCCAAGGGCCGTGGTTGTCTCACCGGGGACAGGGAGCTCACGCTTTCACGAAAGAATCGGTAGATGACCAGTCTTCCCCTCCGTCTACGTTAGCCAGGTTCTCTTACAATAAAACAAACGTGTGTGCGCAATACCTTCCCCAAGATCAGAAAACACTTGCCCCCTGAAAGCGCCCTCTCCTTCGGTATTTTGCTTTTCAGCAGGCTTTCAGATGTCAACATAAAATGGATTCACGATAGCAAATGAAAGCGCAAGGTTGTATGGCTAAGCTCTGCGGCAGGGGAGAACAGAGTAGGGAGCTGATGCGGAAGGGGGACATTCCTGGAGGGGACCCCACCTGGGCCTGTGCACCAGGCAGTCAACAGTCTGCCATCTTGCCATTGCTCTTAAATGAGCAAAACCAAATCCTTTTGAAAATCTTTATTTAAAGACATATTCAGTCTTCATACCCCACCCCTGCCCCCCGCCCCAACACACATTACTTGTGATCAGGTAAGGCAACGATACGTCCTCCCCTCCATCACTGAGGACAGCAGGGCACAGACTTTAGAAATAGCCCTGAATCATCAGTCACATTCTCCCATGGCCAACATACACAAGTGCATCCCAAAAACCAAATCTGCAGTGTTGTCACAGGTTTCTAATTTATTTGATTAGTTTATCTGGAAAAAACTTTATAAATACATCATTTAAGTGGGTAGTAAATTATTTTCTTGTTCTGAAAAAATAATTTTCCCCTCTCTCACACACACTGTAAAACTTCTCAGGGTGCTTCCGCCACAGGAGGTGCAAGGAGGCTGCAGTGACAGCGGAGGGTGCAGATGTCCGTCCACGTGCAAGTTGCATTGACAAGCAGCAGGTCATCCGAATACAATTTGCCTCCAAGAATAGAGCTCTTTGCAGTAACATTTCAATAAACCGGCTTAATTTACACACCACCTTCAGTCACTCTACCGGTACAGCCAAGGGGTACTTATTTTTCAAGTGCTATGTATTGTAAAAGGGAATTTTTTGGGTTGTTGCTGCCAATTTTACATGTTATAGCTTTTAAAACCAAAACATTTATGTGAAAAATCATGCCTGGCCAGCCCAGCCATTTCTTTTGTAGCCAAATGTTCTTTTCGTTTAAAGAATGCAGGAAAAAATATTGATTTGCTTCCAAGGAGCACACTGGAAAAAAGGCATTTTAAATTATTGAAGAAAAAGGAACATTTTCTTTTTCTATTGGCGAAAATTATTAGAAAAGCTATCCAGTCTGTTGTCTTTAGCTGGTTTTAATAAAGTGTTTTCATAACAATGTTCAAGAAACCTTTAGAAAACTGGACGGGATGGGAGGGTGCGCCTTTAACCAGAGAAATTCTCACCAGAGTTCTGCTTTGGTTCTTCGGAAGAAATGTTCATATAACTTCTATATGAAGAGAAAGAGAAACAGCAGATTTATATGGTATTCACCTGAAGTCATACATAAAGAATAATCCACGGATGTCTTATATAGCTAAAAGCTTTACCGTGCCTTCACTCATTGTTTTACATAAAAGTAGACAATTTAATTAGGGCTTTTGTTGTTCTTATAAATATATAAGTGAATTCTACTAAGGATAGAAAAATGTCTTTCGTTACTTCAATCTAAGGTTTTCTAAACTGCATGTATCAATTGCATTTTTCTTTAAGGCTAATGACTTACCTTAATTTATCTTGTGTCTTCAGTACTGATGTTGAGAGTTCCAAACAAATGTTTTAAAATAAAGTCCTAACCTCAAAGTACCACTCAAGATCAAAGGCACCAGACTGTGTTCCCAGAGAATAGATGGGAGGGGTGCGGTCAATGGGAATGGAGTGACAGCAGAAGACTCGATACTCTTGATGGAAGGAAAATGAATCACCAAACACTTGAAGTTCCCTCCCTGTGAATCCGGGCCACCACAAAAGCAGCAGTGGTATCGGGAGCAATTCCACCAAGAAAAGTAATCCCATTTCTTCCAGAGACTAAAGAATCAGAACATACGTCCAGAAAGGCCCCTTTACAACTCCCCCTCCCAGCCTGGAGAAGGGGAGCTTGCTTAGGCTAAGTTCTTCTCCCAAGGTTATTGTATTAGAGGAAGTAAAATTACTAGTTTCATCGGGATGGGTGGGGCAGCACGGTTCTTTTCCACTAGCTCCAAGTGGGAAATATCTGTTATAAGTTCACAGATGGGGTCTAACAAGTACAACACCTTGGTCACAAATGGTTTTGTACAGACTCCACATTAAGCCCTCTGAATTTGGCCAGCACTGCTCTTAACACTGTACAGAGACGCCGGCGAATGTATTAAAGGAGAAGGAGCCAGGTAGCATTCCCCACATGTGGTTTTGAGTCTGTGATGGGATTATGCTGTTCAACAGCTGTGACCATTGCGCATTTGCAACAATTTTGATATTGCTCTTGATTTTGCTGGATCCTGTAGAAAGCACTCTTTTTGGACAAAGACTTCTGGGCAAATGTGAGTCGCAGAGACACTGTCCTAGCGATCCAGAGGCGTCAACAGCAACCTCGGTCACTCACAAGGTACAGACGCCCCTAGGAGGGGGCCCTGTTCTGTGTGATGACAGTAGAATCCTGCACTGTGTGGGAGGAGGGACCCCTGAAATGATCCAATCCACCCTGACATCCAATTTCTACAATCCATCCACAAGCTTTTGTATGACGTCCCATTTGAGTGCTGGGATTCCGTCACAGAATAAGGTGAGCCGCAGACAGCGAGCGCACAGGTCCACCCTCTTGAGCAGTACGTGTTTCGTAGGTTACAGAGGAGTGTGTGCAGGCTTAGGCTTACCTGCTGTCTGTTGAGTCTGAACACCATCGACTTGAGGGAGAGACCCCAGCGTCCCTTCCTCGTCAAAGGCCAAGACTGGACTCAAGGGGATTCCTGCGCTCTCACTGTTGGCGACATCTAATCGGGATGGTTTGGACCCGACGGGCAAATGTATAATTTCTTCAAAAGTTTCATTCTGCACAGGCACTCCATTTTCATTTGGTTGTTTTTCAAAATTGGGAGTACTGGGGAATTTGAAAAATTAAAGTAAGAGTGAGTTAATACCACAAGTGAAGGAGCATATTTTTAGGATAGTCAAATGTTTACAAGTCGTTCTACACAGCTTTACAAACCAAATGTCCGATTGACTGGTTACATCATTACTTAAATATAAAGTGAATTCTGGAATATCTGTATTTTCAATTCTTTTTTAAAGAAACACCAAAAAACTCTACTTTTTGTTATAAAATGAATAAGCAGTTATTTAAAATATATGAGCAGCAGCAGCAGCAGCCTTGCATATTAAACAATTTCTACTGTGGGTCTGCATTTGCACACCCATCTGTCTGACAAAGAGTAGCACGCACCAGGACCTTCACTTCAATAATGAGTGGATTGTAATTTGGGGGAGGGGAACAAGGGGCTACATGATTTAGACAAAAAGTCACACAGCT
Organism: Echinops telfairi; assembly: GCF_000313985.2. Lineage (NCBI taxonomy): Eukaryota > Metazoa > Chordata > Mammalia > Afrosoricida > Tenrecidae > Echinops > Echinops telfairi. Next base: position 33,912,202 of record NW_022107431.1, on the reverse strand, counting down.
ACTGAGTGTCAGTCAGAATTAATGCATATTTTTCTCCTTAGGCCACTGTGTACACTCTGGCTATTCACGTTCTAGCTCTTCTTGGGTGTCTCCGCCTGGTAGAACAGCTGCACAAGTCCATTAAGTACATGGTTCAAAGCCAACCTCCCCTTCGCCTCCCTGTAAAGGGGCCTCTAGACCCACCGTGATTCTCATGGACGCATTCATGCTTCCTATTTTGGATTTATCATGAACGTGTATTTGACTTGCCACCATATCTTCCATTTTCTTTTTCTTTTTTGGTTTCTAGAGATGATTTTATTTATTTATTTAATCAATCATTTTATTGGGGGCTCGTACAACTTTTATCACAATCCATACATCCATTGTGTCAAGCACATTTGTACATTGTTGCCCTCATCATTTTCCAAACAGTTTTTGCACTTGAGCTTAAGTATCAGCTCATTTTTTGCCTTCCTCCGTCATAAACCCTTGATAATTTATAATAATTATTATTTTTACATGTCTTATACTGATGTCTCCCTTCACCCACTTTTCTGTTGTCTGTCCCCCTGGGAAGGGGTTATAGGTTATCATTGTGATTGGTTCCCCCAGCTCCCCACCTCTTCCCCTTACCCTCCTGGTATGGCTACTCTCAACATAGGTCCTGAGGGGTTTTCTGTCCTGAACTCTGTGTTTCCAGCTCTTGGCTGTACCTGTGTACATGCTCTATTTTCTGTCTACAGCCACGCTTAAGATTTTCACTCTTCCCCATCTCCAGCTATTTGGATCACCTGCTTTGGATTCACAGGCCCGCCCGGGCACAGTGACTGCATTGAGAGGGGCTGGCTTCGTTTTAGTTTAGTGAGCGCCGCTGTACATGTGCCCGCGGCTTCCTGATTTGTTTAGTAGTCAAGCTGATGCATGAAAACTGACTCAATGTTACGCAGTCCCAGCGTGAAAACTCCTAAATGGAAAAGAGACTAAAAACTTGAAGCAGACATTAAGAAGGTTCCACCTAACCCACTGTGACACGTGTAATAAATGGACAGTTAGCTGCAGAGTGAGGTTTTATCCAGAGACAGACAACAGATCAGGCAGACAGCACGCAATGGCAGCAACCGTCTCAGCAACGGGAGCTGCTGGCCCTTTAGCAAGTCAATGAGCAGATTTTCTATCTCCTCCTTGACCGGTAGGATAATGAGAAACTCTGGAGGCGACAGTCAGGTTTTATGTCAATCTGGCTGGGGTAGGATTCTCAATGATCTGGCAGTTAAAACCCAATCTCCAAACTCCCTCCTAATGAGTCAGTCTGGATAGATAATGATGCTATATGCTGGGGTAGAACCACTGCTGTGGGTTTCCAAGACTGTAACTCGTCACAGGAGTGGAAAGCCTCGTTCTCCTCCCATGGAGTGGGGGGGGTATTGAGGTGCTGCACTTGGGGTTAGCAGCCCAAAGGGCAACTACCATGCCACCAGGACTCCTTGGTTTGGTATCAAGGTCTAGTGATTCCCTATGATGATACCTAACACAGCATAATCGACTCCACAATGGCATCTACTGTATGCTGCCAATCATTTGTAAGAAGATTAAAGTGCAATGTAACTCCCTTACTCAGGTCCCAGCCCTGATGAAGTTTCCATGAAAGCGTGGCCTGCTTTCCATATAAGTTGACACTGTGGGGAGCTTGCTTGGTTCTTGGTGGTCTGGATCCTGCATCTGGCTCATTGAGCTCCAGCTCTCTGGATCTGAGCCATATTGCCTGTGGATCAGTTCCTTTATAGTGGTTACATTTTTGGTGATGGCATTTCTGCGAAGAGTTAACTAGAGGAGAAATGAAATCTTATTGATCAGAGTGAATGCTCAGGGGCTGACAGCGTGGTGGCATCATCTCCTGATCTGTGGAGTGGGGTCCCTGCAGGGGCACGTTTTGTTCCTTTGTAAGACCTGCAACTCCTTCATGAGCAAGTCGAACATGGTAAATTATGTATGTGACATATAATTTATATATAGATACAGACACATACATTATTAACACACACACACGCACACACACAACTCCAAACTCACTGCCATCGAGTCAGTTCTCACTCAACGCGCCCTCAGGGCTCTGTGCTCTGGGGCAGGGTAGGTAGAACTGGCCCTGTGGGTCTGCAAGGCTGCCAATCTTGATGGGAGTAGAAAGCTTCATCTTTCTCCCGAGGAGCAGCTAGTGGTTTTGAACTGCTGACCATGGGGTTAGCAGCCCAACACGTAACCACTATGTCACCAAGGCTCCTCATATATAACATATACACATATAATATACACACATATGTATTATACACATACACATATACATATTATACACATAAATAAAGTCAAGGTACAACTAAAACTAAGGGGACTAATACATATACACATCTATTGATGTATCTTTTTCAAAGAATAAGTCGTAGCTAAATTGTTTCCACGTTGCTATAACTATTTCCATCTGTTCTCTGTAAGTGGCTTGTTAGGCATAGCCTATGACCACTTGTGTTTTTCTCAGCTGAAGGTGCTCAGTACCATGGTTGAGATAAATGCATGAGCAGGGGGCAGCCTGTCTTCAACACCCCTCTGGTGACTGTTGCCAGCAAACGTTTGCTCCTTCATTCAGAAGCCTGGCGGCTAACATTGTACCTAAAACATGCGGCATCACACTGCTACTTATCACTTTGGAACAAATCTGCGACTCGCGGTAACCTGACAGGCACCTCAACGACACAACTGTTGGGCACTTTAAGGGTAAGGACGAGGTGCAGGCCAGGAGGCAGATAGAGAGGGCTAACAAACTACTCTCTGTTAATTGTCTTTGCCACCCTAAAACGTTAACATAATATTCAAGGACTCAGGTAAAGTTATTTCCCCCCCTTTAAAGGACAGAATTTCTAGCTTTGCCAAGAATTAACCCGAATAAAAAGGACTCTTAGCATTAAAACGCTGAAATTCCTTCAAGCATGGGAAATTCTGCTGGGATTGTTGAGAACATGAGTGTGTGCTGGTGGTTAAAGAAAGACCCTCATCATTTAACTCACCTTTCCACAGTCGCTGTCAATTGGTGTGAGGTCACCACGTGTGGGCTGGCCACTGCTTCTCCACTTCCAGGAGAGTTTGTCTTACACGGAAGGTCAGATCCTGTTAGACAAAGCCAAGGAGGGGAGCTAGGGGTTACTAAGACTGTAGGATCAGAGCCACTCTCCATGGAGCAGGACGGTGGATTCATGGCATGCCTGCTACTTACCATCCCCCTGTGTAAGTCACTCGAACACTCCGTGCCTCAGTTTCCTTGTGGGCAACAGTACCTACACCTCACAGGCTATTGTGAGAATTAAATGTATTAATAATATAGCATGTGAAGTGCTTAGTACAGTGCCCAGCACATTGTAAGGACTGAAATAATGGTTCTTATTACTTTTGCTTATACTAGATTGACTCTAGACAAAAAAATTTCATTAACCTCGAAACAATTAGTGAACATAGCCATATGACTTGGTCAGGCTGATTCTACGCATCTGCTATAGATGGAAATGTGTGCCCCCCTCCCCCCCCCAAAAAAAATTCATGGAAAAATTCTGTCAACTTTTAATGTCTTTTCCCATGAACTTTTTGAAGGCCGCTGGTATGTGCTGTGTCTTCGCTCCGTGCCTGGTAGTACAGTGGTTAAGCACATACTTGGCCACTAACCAAAAGGTTGGTGGTTCAAATCCACCAGCTGCTTTTATTTAAGTTTGATTTAAAATCACCAAGGAATAAAAAATCTTGTCCTAAGTATCTATGAAAAAAACCAATCTCACTGCCATCAAGTCAATGCTGACTCATAGCGACTCCCCTGAGGGTTTCTGAGACTTAACTATTTATGGGAGTAGAGAGCCCATTCTTTCTCTTGTGGAGTGGCTAGCGGTTTAGAACTGCTGACCATGTGGACTGGAGCCCAACACGTAACCAATACATCACCAGGACTCCTAAAGTATCTATAGACAGCCTCTATAAATACATAAACCCTAAACCCTCAAACTAAAGCCACGGCCACTGCCTTGATTCTGGCTCATAGGAATGCTATAGACGCTCGTCAAGATTGTAAATCTTTACAGGAGCGGCCAGCCTTATCATCCTACCACATATAGAAGAAACATAGGAGTGTACTAGGCGCCCTGGTCATGCAGCGGGTTATGACACAAATCGAACGATCTGAAACATAAACTGATTTAAGCTATTAAACATTCCATGACCCGCTGCCACTAGTCGGTTCCACTCACAGCAACCTCACCGAGGCTGTAAATCTTCATGATGACAGATAGCCCCACTTCACTGCTGTGGAGTGGTTAGTGGGTTTGAACTGCTGACCTTGCCACCAGAAGCCCAACGCATAACCCATTATACCACCAGGGCTCCTGAGTGTGCTGGCAGAGCAGTAAAACCTGTGAAGCTAGAGCTGTGAAAGGTGGAAACGTATGGGAGAAGGCAACACAAATACACGTGTGCTGTCCACTAATATGAGCAACAGCAGTCGTAAGGCTGCACACTGTCTGGTGTGGGGAGTGGGGGAACCGTCGAACCCAGAAAAGCAAGGCGAACTTGTGGAGGTCTGGCTCTGACAGGTTTCCCTGCAGACACAAATGGTGAGGAAACAAGCAAAGCCAAATCCTCTGCCAGCGTGCTCCCGAGCATGACATGCGCGAGAATGTGTGCGTTCGATGACACGTGTCTCTGTTGCTCTGTGGGTGTCTAAGTAAATGCAAGTCCACCAATGAGTATCTTGACCCGAGAGAGCCGATCAAAAAAGCTCCACATTTAAATCATTGAAAGCCATTGGAATAAATACCTGTTTCTCCAGTAAGAACGCCTTTGGCTATATCTCCATTTCTCTGGTCAAGAGTTTTCTGCCAAAAGGAAACAAAACAAAAACCCTTTAAGCATTAAAGTTACAAATAAAGGGGCACAAAGCTATCAGGACCCCGGTGAAAACGGCCCTCTCCATACCTTCTCTGCAGCTTCTGTTCTCCGGGTTCTCTTCATGATCTCCTCCAGTCGCTACGAGGGAGGGAAAGGAGCGAGGGTCAGGGAGGGAGAGAGCCGCAGGCACGTCCCCCGATGACGCAAACGGCAGAGGACGCAAAGCACGGTTGCTGTGCTGTGGGGAACGTGGGGTCTCTGCTGCCGGCTGTATCTGGAGTTACCGGCCCGAGGGGCACGCCTGCCCCGCACAGAGAAGTGCATGCGGGTGAACAACGGCGAAGCCGGGGCATTGCTTTGGGGTGGTGGTGTCACCAGTAGCGAGAGCCACTGAGTTGATTAACGTGGGGGACACCGCGGGGCTCTTGGTCCTCGAGGGCTCGAGCCCCCACGCGCTCCTTCGGGACAGCTACCTTCTTCCTCTCCAGGCGCTCTTGTTCTTCTCTCTGGAAATGCTTCTCTCGTGCCTGCCGGGCCTTCTCTGCTTCTTCTCGCACACGCGCTTCTTCTTCTTTCTGGAAACGAAACGTCGACGGCTCCTTTCTACAAACAGGCTGGTTTTTGCCAGCTCCCCGGCCTCTCGGGGGCACCCACACGGGGAGGCAGGGTGGCCGCTGGCGCCCAGAGGCCTGTACCTGCTTCTGGGCGCGCTCCATCTCCTCCCGCTCGCGCTCCTCCGCCTGCCGCAGCAGCTGCTGCTCCTTCTCCCGGGCCTGCTCGGCCTCCAGCCGCCGCACCTCCTCCTCACGCCGGGTTCTCTCCTCGGCCACCCTCTGAGCCAGTTCCTCCCTCTTGTGTCTGGAACCAAGGCACACAGAGGAGAGTGACTGGGGACCACCAGGGCGGCCTGTTCAGAGGCCCGGCAGGAGCGCCTCCACTATGGGCGTCCAGCATCACCAGAGGTGATGGCTCCTCAACCTGCCTTCCCCCTGCCCGGCCTTCATGCCGCCCACACGGGACACGTACAGGACTTCTGGAGGGAAGCCTTTTCTTTTTAAAGATCTGCAATTTAACGATCTTTAAAGGAAAGCACTTTTATTAATAAGGTGCCTTCACATCAATAAAGGCCATTGCATTGTCTTCCACTGAGGACAGGCGTTACTGGAACAGAACAGGAGGAGGGTGGGCTACTTTTGCTCCACGTTGGGCCTGAGGGCAGGGCCCTTCCAAGAGAGCCACCCAGCAGTTTTGTTTGTGTGAAGAACATTCATGCTGACGTTTGCCCTACGTGCCCCGGAAGGCAAATGACCAAGCAAACTCTCTGGCATGGGGTCTGGCAGGCCATCATGGGGCAGTGAGTTACTGAGGCAAGGTGGAACTTGGAGCTGTGTACGGTGAAAACAGCGGCACCTCTATTGTAGCTAGACAAACTCGTGTGCGCGCAACCCCGTAAACAGGGACCGGGAAGGACCAACCAAAGCGCACAGTTACTGACAGCTGCTAACATGCAGACATTCATTTCTTTGAGCCTTTCTCCACTAAGCAGCTTGGGAGTTAGCATCAGAATAAGACAATGCCTTTTACAAAACACCCATTCATGGTCCGAGGACCACCAGGGCAGAGGCATTCCAGGCTCTTAGTGCACCTGCCTTTGGACCCTTTTCCCCAGGGCTCACTGCTACCCCTGGGATCCGTCCGAGCAATGGCTTCCTCCTCTACCTTTCCAGCGCTTCCTGCTCCCTGCGCTCCTTCTCTTCCTGCTCTCGCTGCTCCCGAGCCAGCCGCCTCTTCTCTGCTAGCAGCCTTGTGGCCTCTTCCGGGTCAGTGGTGCCTGCAGAGGTCTTAGTAGATGGACTGGCAGTCACTGAGGGGGCTGGGGCTGGGGCTGGAGCTGGGGCTGGGGCCGGGGCTGGAGCAGCTGCACAAACAGGTACAAGGAGAAAATCAACTGGAAACAAAACCCAAAGAACAAAACAAAAACGAGCATTCCCCACACCCCAGGCCTAGACGTCATCCTTCTGAAAGAAAAGGGAATGTTTAATGCTGTGTGTTCTCACGGTCTCACTGTATTCTCTCTGTAACCCGGCAACAGATAACCAAAGGCTGCGTGTGTAAGTGAGACATCCAAAGGAGCTGCCACTCTGTCTCCAAAGTCTCAGTTCCATGCAAGTGAAATCAGTTAACAGCATATGTCGGCTGTGTGCTGAGTACACAGAGCTTAGGTTAGGTCCTGTGGGAGTTACAGAGGGCAGAGAGAAGATGAGATCTGCCGTTTGTCTTCTGTGGTATGTTTGAAATGCCCACCCTCTGGTGACCGTTCACTAGCAGAGCACTAAAGCTTTTCTAGAAGCACTCTCAGGGCCCGTGCCATGGGCCCAGGTCCAGGCTGGGAAGACGGTACCCAACAGAGAGGGCCTCACAGTCTCCCCAAAGCCTCTGCTTGTACAAGCTGGCACCCCCACTGCTCACACAAGATGACAGCCCAGGCTTTCTGACCTCATTTACATTTAGAAAGATGGCCGGCAGCACGGCATGGTGCTCGCCACATGCCTCCGGTGAGCTGCAGCCTATGCCAGCTGACTACCATCACCGGAAGACTTCAGCTCTTCTTTCCCAACACAGCACCCTTTGGCCCTTCCTGCCTCTGCTCTCCAGGCAAGCAAACGCTGGGTTCGTCCCTTCTCTGACAATACTCTTTCCCTTTCCTCTACCGTGTCGCCTCCACCCTCCATCTTTGAGTTAAGTCTTTAGGAGAACACTTTGGAAGGAAGACAGCTTTCAACAAGTGTTGACTTCTCAGCTCCAGGTGACTTTAACCTCTTGACGAGCCTGGTGGCACAGTGGGTTTTCACTTTGGGCTGAGAACTGCCAAGTAGGCAGTTCAAACCCATCAGCTGCTCTGCGGGAGACAGATGAGGCTCTCTGCTCCCGTAAAGATGTACAGTCTTGGAGGCCCAAAGGAGCAGTTCTCTTCTGTCCTCCTGGGGTGCAATGAGTCAGAGCTGACTTGATGGCTGCGAGTGTAGTTTTGGAGTTGGGCCTTTGGGAACATGTTCTGACCCTGGTCCCTAAACACTGGTATGCACAGGATAGAGGTCCGGGCTCTGACTGCCCATCCTGTGCTTCTCTGCCGACACGACATGCGGCTCAACCGACGAGCTTGCTCTCCTTCAGAGTCCTAGGGTCTACTGCACAGCGGTTCTCAACCTGGGGATCGTGACACTGGGGGTCGAACGACCCTTTCACAGGGGCACCTGATTGCTAACAGTAGCAAAATGACAGTTATGAAGTAGCAACGAAAATAATTTTATGCTTGGGAGTCAGCACAGCATGAGGTGCAGTATTAGGAAGGTTGAGAACCATTGTCCTACCAGATCTACCAGATATTCTGAGCCAGTAGGTCTGAGCCCAAGGATCTGTAGTATAAGAAACATGACAGATGTGGCAGATTCAAAAGATTTCCACAAATTCTTTGAAATGCCTTCCTTCAAAACGGGAGCATAAAACCCTCTCCCTGGAGTGCGAGCTGGCCCCAGGACTTGCTACTAATGATGAGATGAGGGCAGACACCTTGGCCTGTGACTTTGGAGTAGCTCATGAAGGATACTGCAACTTTTGCTCTTTTCTCCAGGATTACTCCTTTTGGGGGAACCCAGCAGCCAGACCCAAAGGATATCAAGCCACCCTTTGGAGAGGTCCACATGCCATGGCCTCCCGCCAGCAGCCAAGAGTGTGCCATCCTCCATGGCCACCAGGTCCTCGGAGCTTCAGGTCCCTACAGTCCCAGTTGATAGCTTAGCTGAAACCTCATGAGAGACCCTGAGCCAGAAAGGAGCTATGTCACTTCCCAATCTCTGACCCAGGGGCCTGAGTGGCAGGATGTGTAAGTGCTGCTGTTTTGAGTTATTAAATCTGGGGCTAATTTGTCACACACAGATAGATAACCAACAGTATGACAGAGGTGCTCTGGATGAAACTCGGACACCACGCTGAACAGACACACTGGGCTTTAGGGTGTACGAATGAACTGCCTCTATATGGAAGTAAACCACACTGAAAGCTGAGCCCACAGCCGTCGGGTTGATTCTGACTCACACTGACCCTACAGGACAGTGTGAACTGCCTCACAGGGTTTCTGAAGTGGTGAATCTTTACCTAAGCAGCGTGGCCTGTCTGTCTCCCCTGGAGCAGCTGGTGGGTGAGAACCGCACACCTTTCGGTTAGCCATCCTATGCTTATACCACGGTGCCACCAGGGCTCCCACACAGAGTTAAGAAAACGGCCCCAGTAAGAAAAGAATTAGAATAAAAACAGCACAGTCCAAAACGAGTGCCAATACCTACTAAACCCGGACAATTCTTACCAGGGGCAGCTTCCGGCTCGGCAGGTGTCCCCTCCTCAGCAGTGACCTCTTCGACCTTCACTAAAGGTGCCCTGACCTTGAGTGTGGACTCACTGGCAGCTTTCTGAGGTTCTCTCTCCGGCTCCACCTTGCCTTCTCTCTTGGCGGGGCGGATGTTGCCGGGGGACGGGGGCCGGGCCTGTGCAGGGGCAGCGGCAGCTTTGGTGGAGCCAGGAGACGGGGAGGAGGTTGGTCTGGGTGTGCCAGGCAAATGAGGAAAGGACTTGGATGGCAGCCTGGGCAACAAACAAGCAACGTGGAAAGAAGACGACAATCAGGAGAGGCCTGCCAGAGCCTTTATTCCGCCTGCCCTGGCCGTGCCACAGGTGTGGCCTAGAACACCAACTCCTGGCAAAGCAGGGGAAGCATTCGGAACACATGCATTTTGGGGCTCGGACATATGAAAGACCAAGGAGCTGGCATTCTGGTATACGAAGGAAGTCTGCCACGAGGGAGAGCCGCCCTGACAGCAACCACGGCAGCGCTGTCACCGCCCTGGCAAACCCAGTCATACGCTTGCGTCAAAGCGAGTTCCACTCTCCCCGCCCTCCTCTAAGGAAGACTGCCTGTCCCACTTGAGAGGCTAAGAGTGTGGGGAGAACCGTTCCTTCCGGAACACAGAGGCACTGATTGTCCCGCTTGGGAGAGCCCGGTCAGGCTGTGAGAGAGCACTTACCAAAGTCGGGAGGATGCTGGTGGTCTTGCTTTGGGAAGAGATGGAGATAAAGCCCGTCGGAAGCCAGATGTGAGATGGAAAGGGATGTTTTCTCTGTCTTTTTCTCTCTTAAAGCTCTACGGTCAGAGGAACACAGCGATTAGATTCTTCCAGGAGCAAGGCATCCGCACAGACAATCTGTGTTCAACAGGGGAGCCGCAGTCTACTGCATACTTTCTGGGAAGAAATTTAAAACTCTACCTCATAGACTCAGTCCAGGCCAACATAGAGCTCTCGTGAGCTTAAATCTGAAGAGTTTATCTAATTGAATCAACACAACAGGACACTAATGAGTTTCTGGATGTGTGATGGAGTTACTTTTGGAAAAAAAAAATCGTACATATACTATATGCTTATTTTCGTCTAAAATTAGATGCAAAATCTTAGTCTGGTTTACCCCACACACAATAGAAAAACAAACAGTCATGTCCGTTCCCCCCATCTTTCAATTAAAAACAGGACTTTACCCTTCATACTTAAAGTTAAAAAAATTTTTTTTTAAACCCTGGAACATGCCATAGCTCAGTCTGTCTTTTTGGAAATCTGTGTGTCTGCTCCAATAGACATTCCTCCACTTTGCTGGGCGGATGGTGCAAACAGGCCTTGCACCAGCGCCTGCCCTGGCAGTTTTCTACTGGAGAGCTCACGGAGAAAGCACCCTTGGAGAGAGGGAGCGAGGTCTTCTGGTAGACTGGCAAATCCTTCAGGAGGGAAGCCCAAGGTCTGCAGACCAGAGGCGAACGTTTCTACCTTCCAAGCCTCCATCAGAAAGCATGATGAAGCCTCTTTTCTGCAACCCCTCTGGGTGGCCTTGAAGCTCAAACTTTCGGCTCGGAGTTGAGCACTCAACCATTTGCACTAAATGTCAAATATTATCTGATGTCTTCCTGTAGTTTCGAAACACAACAAAAGAGGAGAGAGGAACGAGCTTCCCAAAGTGTGTGCCAGTTCGGTAGAGTGTGGCCCCCTGGTCCCAGTAGGCAGGAGGTGAGGCCTCAGACGACAGCTGCAGTCCTCGGGTGGCAGAAGCTGCAGTCAGGGGTCCTCTGGGGTCCCCTGGCAGGTGCACAGGGATCAGGAAGTGCATCTCTATTTAAAGCATGCTATCCTTGGAAAGGCTTTTTATTAAACAGGTCATTGCGTCCGTTATATTTCTCTCCAAAAACTGAAGTCAGCTCTGATTCAGTGACCATATACATAACAAGATGACGTGCTGCCCGTGTCACCCCAATAATCCCTTAGTGTGCAACCACTGTGACAAATCCAAAACTGACCCAGGGACAAGGGAAGCAGGGAGTGGAGGCTAGGAAAATGCTCAATACTAGCAATCGATGTTCCCTTTCTCACCATTTTCAGGTCCTTGAATTCTGCTGTCCTCTTTTTAGTAAACACGTTGACTGTGAATTACGTGGATGCTTACATACGCTCACCTTCCAAACTTCATACACATGCCGATTCAGTTCATCCACTGCAATCCAGTCCACTTAGTCCACGTCTTCCCTACTTCCCATTTCTATTCCTCGTCTTTTCTTAGCCCTCTGAACTCTGTCCTTGGAGAAATGCTGCCCTGTCCATGTTAAATGGACTATTATCTAACACAGAGGTTGATGGGGCAAGGGCAGAATTATGGGGAAAGGGCAAAAAGAGTGATCGTGCTGCTAAATAAAATATAGAAATTAGCACAGTTTTAAGATTTAGGTCTGTTAAAAAATCCAAATGTAACAGCCCCCTCCAGTGTAGTAAAAAAATTCCTTTAAAACTTAATCAGTAAATGATGATCTAACGCAGGAAGAAAGCAAACAGGGCTGTTGAGATGGAACAGTGCCTGAGCCCTCAGGGGGCGCATGTCTGACAGCTCCGGGAGAAAAGTCAAAGCTGATGGTTTGATAATCCCTAGGGGAATTGTAGGTGGTTTTCCTGTGAAGTCTGCTCCGTGTTTGGGGTCCTCTATTGTCGTCTGTCTATCTATCATCTATCTGTCTGTCTGTCTGTCTATCTGTCTGTCTGTCTGTCTGTCTGTCTGTCTATCTATCTAGCTATCTGTCTGTCTGTCTATCTATCTAGCTGTCTATCTATCTAGCTGTCTATCTATCTATCTATCTATCTATCTATCATCTATCTATCTATCTTTTGAGACTTTCGCAAAGCCTGTTTTGGGGTCATAGTTTAAGGTATTATAACTTGCTTGATTTTCACTGAATCTTTGAAGCAGTTGGGAGGTACAAACCCCATAGTTTCCTCCTGTCTCAAGTTACAGAAAAAATTTAGTGTTTCTCAAATTAACCTGGCCTCTGTCTTTGGCAGAAACAGTGACAACAATCCCTGCCCTTTGCTTCCTGGCCAACAAGATGATTTCAGTTCCAACCTGAATGGTAAGTGGCAGAGTCTCGTGCGATGCACCCTGAATGGTAAGTGGCAGAGTCTCGTGCGATGCACCAGCTTCCATCCGACCAGAAAGCCTGGTCTCTTCTGTGACTTCAAAGTTCTGTTCTATGATACCGGTTTTCTCTTGATGTGACTTTACACCATTGCAGACAACACCCTGCAGGTAGGTATATTTTACATCTCCTTCCAAAAACCAACTCACTGCCAGAGTCAGTGCTGACTCATAGTAACCCGATAGAACAGGATGGAACTGCCCTTGTGAGTTTCTGAGACTCTAACTGTTAAGAATAATAGAAACCCTGATCTTTGTCCTGCAGAGTGGCTTGTGGTTTTGAACTGCTGACCTTGTGGATCACAGCCCACCATGTAACCAACAGCCACCAGGGAGGGCTCCATCATCATCTTCAATAGTGATCCTCTGTGGGCTTCCGAGGCTGTCACCGTTTATGGGAACAGAAAGCCCAGTCTTCCTCCCCAGGAGTGCTGGTGGTGTGGAACAGCTGACCATGGGGATCAAAGCCCAACACATAATCTCTACACCACCGGCGCTCTTAAATTTACTTTCATTGGTCCAAGCACCTATTTGAGTGCCACACCTGTACAGGGCATGTCTGTTCTCATCCTGATTTGAGGGAACAGCTGGCGTTGTGTCCACAGAGTTTAAGGGAGCACATGCAGTAACTTGCCCACAGCAATGGTCTGGACACTCTTCTGGAGCTTGCTCCCCAACCTCGATGAGGGGTCCAGTGCCCTTGAGCAACTGCTGAGACAAACTCTCAGGTCTCTGCGGGCCTCCGTATTTGAAACTAGCACAACTTAGCCCAGAGAAAGACTTTAATTTTACAACTCGAGGTACGGGTTAGAAACAAATCCCTGTTGTAGGTACTATGCTGCCAGATACTCCCAGGTAGTGCTGTCTCACAGAACCTTCTGGGATGGTGGAAAGGTTATAAATCCCTGTATTACAGCCCACTATCGTAGCCACTGGCCCGGGTAAGGAGGCGATAGTGGTCCTATGGCCAAGAGCTCAGCTCTTAACTGGAGGGTGGGTGGTTTGGGCCCACCCAGCTCCTATCCCAGAGAAAGCCCTGGAAATTTGCTACTGCAAACACTGTGGCTTAGGGCACCATACAGGAGCCCTGGTATTGCTGGGGCCTGTCCATTAGGCTGCTAACCCAAAGGCCAGCTGTTCAAACCCAACAGCTGCACTGCAGGAGAAAGATGAGGCTGTTGACTCCCATGAAGATTTACAGTCTTGGAAAAATGGACTTGATGGCAGTGGGGGAGGGTTTGGCTTGCAAGGGAAGTTCTACCATCACATGGATCTGGACTGATTAGGCAGCACACAACATAATAAGTCAGACTTGGCTACTTGGACTTAGATCTAAATGAAATACACTTTAAAATCCAGTTTATCAGTCTCAGTAAACATATCTGAAGTACTTGAGAGTAGCAAACTAAACTCTGCACTAAGTAAATTTAACTGTAAACAATTCATAATTCAGCTTCTCTCTTCACACGCCTCCCCCAAAGTTAAGCATCAGCCCCGGTGGCCGGAGCTCTGTGGCCCAGCAGTGGGTCTGACCCTAGGGCAGGACTGACTTCCCTAGTACTTTTGTGGGAGTGTGTATTCGCTGAAGCATTTGGTTGTAAAGAGGTGCAAAGGGGGCCAACGGACCCAGCGGAGGAAGAGCAAAGCATCAAGCAGAAAGTGTGTGAGAGGGGGGCTTTGGGTCATGTGACAGCACATCCTCCCACTGAACCTATTAGCCCAGGCTCAGCCCTTCGCCCTCTCTCAAGGAGTGATCATTTTTGTTTTTATTCACAAGAATATGTGCCTTTGGTAAATGCTCTTTTTCTCCCTGAGTGAGTACCCAATGGTTGGTGCCAGAGCTCCTCGGGGTAAGCGGAGCTTTCAGTCGCAGCTAGGAACCTGCATCCTCAGCAGGCTCATGACTTCAAATACCAGACTTCAAAGGCAGCGTCACCTTTGGCTTAAAGGGCTGGAGGCCGGAATCAATCATGAATTAAACACTGATTCTTGAAAGTCTGAAGGGGTTTGAAAGAAAATGCCTGTGGGTCTCAGAGCCCTGGGATTACCTAAGCAAAATCCTTTTAAGTGTCCATCTTTATAAATCTGAATTGCTCTGGGAAATTAAGATTAAAAAAATGGTTCTACCCTTTCATTAAAGGAGTCATAGTCTTATCATGGGGCAGAGGCTGTAAGGTCTTTAGATCAACTGGTAGATGTCTGAAGACCAGGGAACAGTGTCTGGATCTTGGAAGACACAGGCACAGAGTAAAACAACGAAGGAAAATTCCCGGAGCCATACAAATGACCTCATTCCACTCAAAGTGCAGCGGAAATGAACATTAGCTCAGCCGACACACAGGTGATAACAAGCACACATTAATTTCTTCACTTGGCAAACTGTGCACAACACTGTCAAGGGTCAGTTTTCGTAACAGATGCCTGGTGTTTTCCAAATACTGTCTGAACTATATTTTATACCTGGGCCTCGACAGTGATTAGCTAAGAATACAGTATTCTTTCTCTGGCTTTTTACCAAATTCACACAAACGGCTAGTTGAGCTTGGAGTGTGACTGGAACCAATGCTGAGGAAAAACTGTCCAGGCCCATTTTCTCTCCAGAGGTCACTTGGTTCTCTTCCTTTTCAAAAATCAAAGTATTCTGGCCCGCTGTTCCTGTGGATGGAGGCTGCCTGTGCAGGGGATGCCAGCACTGACGCGGGTTTACCCAAAGAATGCAGTTTTCTCTTTCACATGGACCTGTTTGTGAGACAGGCACAGAGTGGGGCACCTCTGCCCAGACGGGCAGATTCACGCTGATGATTGGAGGGTTGGCATCTGCTCCTGGGAGTACTCACCGAGCTGCCGTGAATGGTCTTCCGGCGTGCGGAGCCCTCGGGTGCTGTCACAAAGAGTTTTGGTCGCTCCATCGGATTCCTAGAGTGTGCAGCTTTGTAGGGCATGGTGTTGATGGGGCTGCAAGATGCTGAACGAGGACAAATGGGGATAACTAGGGTGCAGGTGATTGTTTTACACACAAAAGCGCCAGAGGAGCAAGTGGAGGAAAGCCCAAAGCAGGTTCAGGAGAAGGAGCAAAGCAGAAATAAGAGAGAAAAGTAGGGAGAGGATGTTATTATCTAACGGAACCCAGGACCATCATAATTCAACTTTCCTCACGGCTGGATGAGTTCATGAGGTGCCCAAAGGATGGTATGTTCACAGCAAGACGCTGGACTACTGCGTGATTAGAGATACAGACTCAACCCCAAAATAATGGAGAGCCGTGGGGTCCCTTATCAAGTGATGGTTCTGGCCAAAGCCCGTTTTACTGACATCAGACCCTTCAGGTAAGAATCGGTCTGCAATCAGATTTCTCCTCATTAGCTTTAGGGTGAACAGAGGTGGAAAGAGAGGAAGCGAGCAAGCAGGCAAGCGAGATACACTGCAACTGTTGGAGCAGTCACGTTCAACAGCCCGTGGGACAAAAGCAGCCCCATTTTCACACTGTCCCGGGACCAAGTCTTAGCAGATACTAAGACCTTTTGCAAGGTTCAGTCCCATGTAAGTGTCATGGGACAAAAACCTGCCAATGTTTCATCTACTTAAAGGTAAATCAAATGCATGTTTCTTTGGCTCATAAGAAGCAGTAGCAGAACATCTGGCAAGGTATAAATTATAAGGATTTCAATGATGATCAGAATAAACTATTAGAATGGCAAAACAAGAGGTGGAAGCATGAATTGCTTATATGGCTTTAGTCAAAACTATTTTCTTCATTCAAAAATGTTTCTGATTATCCAACTTCAAAAAAATTAAAAACGGTCACTCGTTTATTCTGAACAACAGTACCTTTAAGGAAATTCATATGACACAGCATACACATCCAAAGCGTGGGGACTAAAGTTCCAGGGTTCATTTTCAAATTTCGTTAAGAAATTTGTTTTCCAGAAGTAAAATGAGACGATTAGACATGACCACTAAGAAGAATACTATGCATTTGGACCACGTTACAAAGTGACTTTGCCCAACTCTAGCCATGGTAGTGACTCTTTAAAGAGACCATTATGCCAACGGAGTATGATAATGTTAAGTGAAAAACTCAAAAGTTCACAAGACAAATTTGATAAAACCTAATTACAGAATTATTAGTTTAGTATAAAGTATTTCATTGTTATTTGGTTTTAATTTGTTGACAGAAATAGATCAGATTTCTTATTTATTAATGCAATTTCTCTCTTTAAATGCCTTATAGCATCTTTTGGCTATTACTCAACAGTCAGGGCAGTGAATAGATGGCACTGTTCTCTGTGTCTTTAGGATAAGACACAGACGCCTTACATTCTCTCCGTTCTTCTGTCCAGAATGTATGTGTCTTAAGAATGGCTCTTAACTTTTGCTTTCAACCTTAATGGTGAAGGAAGGATTGCTTGTACTTTGAGGATGGACTTCTTTCTCCTCCAGTGGAAGAAACAATCCCAGGAGGTATCTATGGGCATTTCCTGAAGATAGGTAGGATGTAAGCCAACTCAGTATGCCTTCTGAGTCATCTTTTATTACAGTGTTGCGCGCAGAGATATCCTTAAACATACTCTCATGTAAGTTATGCCCAAATTCTCACATTTAATTGTTCAGTGACAACTTTCTGGTTAAAATAAACAGTATAGAGTACCTTTTAAGGGGACTAAATTTCATGGAACTCACTGCTCTTCTGAACAATCAATTCTTACCTATTAAAAGCCTGAACCTACAAATCAATCATTCTAATAATTTTGCCCTTCTGAAGATATAATCAGAGGAACACGTCATTTTTCTTGCTTTTCCCAGACCATTCCCCGTACTCAAACTAGTCTCATGACGAAATCTTTGAGAAAATCAAAGGGGCATTATCTGTATCTCCTCCTACTCTTGGTAGTCATTGTCTGTGAAATCATCTTTACAGATTTTCAATATACAATAATAGGCGTAAAAGAGCAATAATGTAATGCAAATAATTGGAGTGCAGCATATAGAACAGAAAAATTGCCTAATAAAATAAAAATGTTAACATTTATCGAATGCCTAATGTGAACATGTACTATTCTAAGCATTTTACATGTATTATCTCATTTAATTCTAAAGTTCAATAAGCACATGTATTTTAAATGTTCTGAGAAAAAAGTGGGGTGGGGGGAGTTGAGAGGAAGTCAACGGGAGGAATGAAGCTCTGATTTCCAACCCTCTGTGGTTAGCTGAGGGTCTGCCTTCACCCAGTAGGCCTCGGGGGCAAGGAGGCGGCTTACTCTGCTAGCACACCCCAGGCTCTGGGTGTAGGGCACCCTCTTGCCGAGGGCAGTGGGGAATAAGGTAAAGTTAGGGTACACCAATGGGAAGATAAGAAAAAATAATCAAGAAGACAAGATGGAGAAATAAAAGTGATGGGAAAGTATTTTTGACAAGATATCCAGAAAAGACGTTTACATATAGATAATTCTAAGCAGATATATATATATGGATCATTCAACATAAGCTATGTTGATGCAGTAAGTGACAATGACTTAAGAAATGCACTAACAAAATAAGGTAACTCAAGTAAAGAATGTGGATTGGATCACACAAAAATGAATTATAGACCTGGGTTGATTGGTAAAAAAGGAGAATGGAAAGTTGCAAAACACAGAAGGGCCAGTGAACAGATAAGAAGCACTTTGAGCAAAACAATAAAGGGAGTAGGAAGATGGGCAATAGAATGAGTGGAAAATGAAGAAATGGTATTGGAAGACTAGAGAAAGAGTGAAAGAATTGACAAAGGTTAGTGACAACAGAAAAGGAAAGACAATTTTCTTGCTGTATACAAGACAGTCGTTTACCAGGGGGAGAGTCAGTAGCTTGGCAGCCAGGAACTACAGAGAGCCCACGGACACAGGACTGCAAAACAATTTTATGGTTCCTTTGGTAAACTAAACATGACAAAAATTCTTGACTTGAATAAAAACACTAAGTTTGTAGGCATAAAAAATAAACCATTTTGAAACGAGTCATACATTTTCCTCTGGGGAAATCTCAGAAGGAGTAAGTGACTGCTCTAACAGGAGGGCGCACGGAGCCCTGGGGTTCATTCAGCTCGTTGACTGCACAATCCTGCGAGAACATCACCCAGGCACTGAAGATGGAATCAGCCCGCTGGTTTTGAAGCGGCTCTGCTATAGACACTATCGTCACTGTGCTCGCTTGCCACAGGTAGGTGGTGGGGAGACCCGCACTTGCTCTCTTGACTGCTTCCCAAGGGTACTGGGAGGATCAGAGTTCATACTCATTAGTTCACTGGGCAGGATGTACAAAAGACACCGTACAACCCCAAGGCCCATTATTGACAGAGAGCTAACACAGAAGAGTTAGCCCGGGTGTCATAGTGGGTTAAGCATTGGGCTGTTAACAATAAGGCCAGCAGTTCAAAGCCACTAGCTGCTCCTTGGGAGAAAGGTGACACCTTCTATTCCTGTAAAGATTTACAGTCTCAGAAACCGACAGGGACAGTTCTACTCTGCCCTACAGGGTCTGAGTTGGACCCTGTATGAGTTGGAATTGACTCAGTGGCAGCAAGTTTGGCTTTCAAAGGCAAATTATTGTTAAGAGGAATTGTGTAAAGAAGGCATGCGATTTCTTAGCAGTCAAAACCAAAGGCTGGCAGCGTGGTCACATAGATATGGCAAATGTGCCCAAAGATAAATGCAGGGATTGATTCCAAACCTGAACAAACCCACCACCAGGGAGATGTTTCCAAAAGCCTACTACTTACCTTTCCAACTAGAAATAGCCTCTACAATAATATCTCATTAAACTAATTGGCTCCTGGAGACATGTTTGTATTTTTAAAAGATGGCGCCTTATAAACAGTGATAAAGACCAGCGCTTGGCACGTTTCACTAATTTCAGAGAATGTAACAAATAAGCACGGTCCTCAGCCCTCTCCCATCCCTCAGTGTTTGGGAAGGGCATTATTTCTAGATGATACAGAACAGAGGAGCACTGGGAGGATAAGCCAGGCCACAGTAAGAAACGCCCCGCTTCAATAATAAGTTTGAGCTTTGATTTTATGTCCAAGTCCGTGCATTAGTATTGAATAGTCGATTATTTCTACTTCTGCCCATCTGCTCAGATGCGGGGGCAGAAAGAAAGGCAGGTAAGAGATACTGCTGTTTTCAGGTAACGTTACAAACAGACTGAAGTGTCTGTAGCCATCTGATCCCAGGGAGGGACCTCCTTCATCTGCCTGGCATCTGGTGTCCAGATAAGATGCTAAGACGTAGACAAGGAAACAACGCCAGGGGGCAGGCAACCAACACCAACAGACACATTTCCAAAGCTGTTCCACCCAGAGAAGAGAGAAGCACACATTAGGAAAAGCCGAAATGTGATTAGATTCTAGCTGGGTGATTACTGGCTGCCGAGACATCCTTCCAAAGAAAACCTTGACCTCACCGGGGACGTTCCCACTGAGACTTTTACCTGCATCTCCAGACAAGGCAGCAGTGCTTTTGCTTCTGGCCAGGAACGAATGTGTGGGCGTCAGGAGTCTGTTAACAACGCTGCTCTCCCACGGGCTGAGCTGCAGGCGGCGAGCTAAACGTCACCACATAAGCAAGACATTAGATGCATGCTTTCCAGGGCCAAGAGGGCCCGAACCAACGAACAAACGAACGAGCAAACGTCACTCCTATCGCTTCCATGTGCTGGGCCTGGGAGAGAGAGCCGGCTCTCCGGGGAGGAGAGCTGGCAGGGACCCTGCCCTGAATGGACAGCTAACTCATGCTGTGACTGCGTTTCTGAAAGATGATGATTTGGTGGCAAGCTCTACATTCGTTTTGCAGATCTGGTTTTTCAAAAACTCTTTCCCTGAGTAGTCAGTAGATAATGAAACAGAAATATTTCAGCTACAGGCTTGGCATGTATCACTGCTGACCCCAGGCTGTATCTATCTGGCTACAGTCAGGATAGGCTGTTGGCACAAGACTCAAGCCAAGGGCTTCCTAAGGACCTTTAACAATACATGCCAACAGAGGCTTTGGTGGATTAATGGGAGAGAGGATTTCTAGAAAAGATAGGAAAAGTTCTCATTAAATTATGCCAGCTCTCTGTGAGTTACTTGGGAACTGGGCAGGGTTGGGGGTAGGCTAGATGCAGTATTTTGGAAGAGGACTTGTACGGAATTTGGCATGGTTTCCCTTTTTGACTTGTCTACTCAGTAAGCCAGGTTCTTTCAGGCCCCTGTAGACAGGCCCCTGTCTACAGCGTAAAAAGTTTGGCTGAAGCAAGACAAAACCCAACAAGAAATATAATCCTGGAGATTACTAGCAGGTACTTGAAGAATCTAGAAAACAATTTTTTAACAAAAATGCCATTAAGTATTGTCCCAAATTATATTACAGACTAGGCAAGATCACCGATGAGAGGCAGGCCAATTATAAGTCAATTACTTTGTTGATTTATAATGTTCATTTCCAATAATAGCTCATGAAAATATTGGGGCTATTTTCCAAAAAGAGCAGGAGAGAATCTTGAAAAAATTCCTACAAATAATCACTTAAGGTGATATTTTAAATTAATTCTAGGAAATTTATTTTGGTAAATAAAAGACACAGAATGCTAAATAACACAGATACAAGACTTCCTACTTGAAAGAAAAGGAGCCTTGTGGTATAGTGGGTTACCTGCTGACCTGCCAACCACAACAGCAGCTATTCCATCACCAGCTGCTCTGGGGGAAAGTGATGAGGGTCGCCACCATGAAGATTTATAGACTGTCCTGAAGGATCACTATGAAACAGAGTGGCATGGGCACTCAAAACTATCTTTATTTTCAACAAATGGTAATTTGGATCGAGAATCAGGTGAACTTAAGAATTAGTGAATCATTGATTACATTTTCTGTTTTAGGAAAATCTTCATGATTAAATTGATGTCTAATTTGACATTAAAATATTAACATGAAGATCTGTTATTGAGAATGTGTCACAGTTACATAGTAGAACCCACCAGGGGAGAGTAGTTATTATAATGATAATACTGCCCCGTAACTGTGTGTGTATGCACACATGTGTTGTAATAAGAGTGGCATAAACAGAGGCTTAAAATTATGATACATTCACAGACTGAAATGTCAACAGAGAAAATGTAATTAGGATGAACTGGAAATCTTCAACAGAACTAGATTTTCAGTAGAGAGGAAGATAGTAATTCTTAGCTTAGAACTACAGAGCTGGTTATTATAAGACAAGACTCCGCGCCCCCTCCCTTCCATTAAGAAGCTTCCATGAGTCTTCAACGCATCAAAGAATTTGCCTCAAATGAAGGCCAATGAAATCCCCCTTTAACTTGTTTTTAACCATGGCTGCAGGGACTTGTCTTATGCTTCCCCAGACTAGGAACGAATGGCTTCGCTAGGAGAGCCAGGCCTCCATGTCTACCATACTCTTACTATGCCCTGATCAGGACACACACACACACACACACACAGATCTCTTCCACACGGTTAACTGCAGGACAGATTAGTAGAGTTCGTATTATTGCTCTTTCCGACTAGAGGGCTTTGACTTTTAGATTACAGAGCTCCTGAAGAGAGAGATCTGCTGGAGCCACTTTACAATACTGGCCCCACGTAAGCCCTGAAAGATGAGGCCTATGAGCCCAAATCGACTTGATGGCACTCAGTTTGGCTTGGTTTGTAGAGATGAGATGTTGACAGTTCCCACGATGGGCTATCTGGAGCAGAGGAGACAGACTCTTAAGATGTGCTGGGCCGTGCAGGTTCATATAAATAGTGATCCGGGCCAAACAGACATGGATACCAGCACGATGACATCCCTCCTGTAAACAGGAAGTGATGATCCCCTTCCGATAATGAGTGTTGTGTAAAACTGGGGCCAAATCCAAAATTTTCATTGTAAATGGGAAGTAAAATGTTAGAGGACATCTTCCATCTTACAACTGTTGGCACTAAATTAAAATAAAAACAAAAGCAGAAAACGCTATCATGGCCTGTGAGCATACTGATGGAACTCAGTTTGGCTGAAATCTGCCATAGATTTCAGGGGGAAAGTACTGGCTAATTTTAAGTGAAAAGTAGGTAACTTTGCTTTTTTAAAAAATTTCTTCTTAATGCTCTCTATAACTTTGTTGAGGAAAAAAAAAAGATTTTTTTAACACAAATATGTCTAATGGTTAACACTCTCCCTGCTTTATTAATTATAGACATCTTTAATTATCAGGGCTTTCTTTCCATGCAAGACAATTAAATAACGATAATTTAGGCATAATAATAAAAACACTTAAAAACTGGTCAGGCATAGAAAATGAACACTGGCCATTAGCTCTGAGGGCCCAGTGCAGCATAGCTCAGTGAGCTATTATCAACAGACTTGATAATATTTCAGTAATTTAATAACCACTAGGGCTATGCGGAAGCATTCCAGATGAATGTCCACCCTGGTGGTAAGAGAATCTATATTTATTACCATCTTTAAGGTCTGTGCTAAGGCCAACTAGTTAGTAATGATGTATGCCTCCAGACAAATTTGTCTATAAAGACTTCAAATTTAATAATTCAATACAAAGGCTCTCTAATTAGACTATAAACTATAGTTAGCCAAGTTATAAAAACAGGAAAAAAAACATACATGAATTAAAGTTTCTTAAATATTAGAGACATTCCAATTCAGAATAATTTCAATTATTCTACAAAGATCTTCGTCTGTTATATCCTACTAAGGGCTTCGTTTAACTTTATATATATATACATATGTATGTATATGTGTATATATATATAAAGGCTTTCTAAAGAAAATCCCAAATAAGTACATAAACTCTGAAATCTGAAAAGAAGTGAATAAACAAGTAGTTTCCTGGGCTCTGTGGGAACTCCTGGATGAACAGAACCTTCTTTGCAGGTTGACCCAGGCTGGTAAGCCCACTAATTGGTTCACAGTCCTTTTGCTCAGGGGTAAGGGGAAAGAACTTCCAAATGTCATGTTCCTCTTCCTGCCCCATTTACCCAGCTTAGTACTAATTTCCTAGACCTGAATCAAGATTCAAGGGGTTGCTTTCTGGCCTCAGCCCCTGTACACTGGCTGTTGAACCATCCTGAACCTCAGTGTCCTAGCTCTTCACTTCTAGCATTACTCAACAAAGAAATGTGTGCAGTTGAGCGTCAAACCAAAGGAGGATTGTGGTAGTTACTCTTGTCAACTTGTGAAGGGGTAGCGTTTAGCTGTCAATCAAGCCATAGCCAATCACGTCTTCGTGTGGGCATGGTCTTCTCCTGAGGATTCTGGGAACTCCTGTACTCCTCCACGGGGGCATGGTAGACTCTCTGCTTTGTCTTCCTGTGACAAGATACAAGCTAGAGCCCTTGAGCTGGAGGAGCTATGTGGAGACCCCTGCCAGGGCTGAGAGGCTTCCACTGCCACGGATCCACAAGACTTTCCACCCACTGGCCTGTGATTTTTCCTTCTTGAATTTGGCATCATTGCATGACTCTGAAGAATAATTTATAGACTGGTAACGGACATATGGACTAATATTGGATTTATGTACTTGACCTGGACTGGGATGTTTTCTTAATGTACAATAGCTCTTTGATATATAAAGTACTCTCTTACGCACATATGAATTGTTTCTCTAGTCTACCCAGACTAACAAAGGCTATATGATGGTAAGTACTGAAAATGCAGCTTAGCAACAACATGGTGGTCTCTGTTCTAGTCCTACTTCTGTAACAATGAGTCTGTGGGGTATTAAGTCAGGTGCTTGGTATCTTAATGGCTCTACTATCCCAAACGGAGTAAATGATCCATCTAACAGATCATTCCTAGTTCCAAGATTCTATTATCTTAAGAATACCCAATCAGATGTGCTCATGCAGAGTTCATAAAAGGCCTGCTAATCTCTAACTCTGACAGACAATGGTGCATTGGTATTCCAAAGAAGCCCGGATTGGATATTGTCCAGCTCACAGCTTACCCCCACATCTACCCTTGCCCCGATTACAACTATGGACTATAGAAGGCAGTAAAAATGGTTTAATACTGAAATCCTAATTATAGTTTGTCTCCAACCAGGTTCACAAAAATACAAAATTAAAGGAATAGGTGACCAATTCCAAAGCCAGCACGAACAGACAATTGTAAGAATAGCATTTGTAGGTTGTAGTTTACATTATATTAAGGGAATAGGTTTGAAAAGAAAAGCTATTTATGGAAAGGAATTTTAATCCACAATAATTGCTCTAACATGTGAATACCTCTTGACTATATAGCTACTATTGATTTTGAAGAAATGATTTAGGTAAAATAGGTTAAAAAAGAAGAAATAATTTGTTAAAAGACAAGAATAAGAAGTTGTTCAAACATTTACGACTTTAAGAGTTAAGTTATAAAATCACATCAACACTTATGGAATAAGATACATTACAATGAAAGCACAGCAATTTTTATACAATACAAAATATATAAATATGCATACATACGCAACATGCACACATTACATTCTTTTAAAAGACTATAAACAGGGAACTTTTCCCAATCAGTTTCTTAATAAACTACTCAAAGTAACCACAATTTGCTACTTTTGAAAAGTTGTGTTCTTTTATATTGCACAATCATTCTTTGGTTTCTCAAAATCATTTCAGAGAACAAGAAGTTTATGTTAAAAGCTTGGCCTTTCCTTCGATGATATTTAAGAATATAAAATAATTTCATTTCATAATTAAACTCACTATTCATGTACTGTAAATCCACGGGATGAACACAATTAAAAATTCAAATGAAATTTTAATTGGAAAACTACGGTCATTCAACTTGTCAGGAAACGGAAATGATGACGATGTTGTTGAGATTAGGCCAAACTCCGTAAGAGTAAATGAATGGACACCAAAAGCCAACCACACACACACACACACACACACACACGAGAAATGCAGTAAGGAACGTTTGGTTAAATGAGACATAAATTGGCAAAGTGAAATTTACCAACATGAATCATTTAAAAAGACTCCTGTTTGTTTTGTTTTCAGAAAGGCAAAGCCTGGAATTCCCAAAGTACAGATGAAAAGCCACAGGCAGTATGATTGAAGTCAAATAGATGTCCACAACAAAGATTATCTGCATTGTGGTGGATAAGTGGGCGATTTCTGGAGTTGTAAACTCATTTACTAAAATGTCGCAAGAAGCACCGTTTTCATCACTGTTAACTGTAACCATTCGGCCAAGTTCTACAATGAGAAATGTTCTTGTCGCAAGGAAAATGCTGCTCAGACGTTTATTGCTTTTTTACTTGGAAGTTTTTTTCTTCCTATTTAAGAAACGCAGGGAAAGCAACTTCAGATGCTTATTGATATCTGCAGACATTCCAGAAAAAGATTAAAAATTTTAAAGCATTAAAGAAAGAACAGAACATGTTTGGTTTTCCTTTTGACTGTACCTCTATCTGGAGAATTTAGTAAAGTTGCAGATGAGGAGGAGAGCCGCTTGCTAATCACGGGATCAACATGTTTCGAAAGATTCATGGTGGAAACTGAGCGCCTGTCGGGATCTAAAACAAATGGAGATAATGCTAATTGACAGCCAACATGCAGAACCCCCGTTTCCTAGTTCGCCGATGGAAGGAATGGCTAGGAGTGGTGCTTTCAGCTCTACCACTAGATCTTTCATAGCAGCAGTTTCCTGAGTGGACATCTTGAAGGTCGGTCGCTTAAAGGCTAGAAATAAAGTTCATTTTGCTTAGAGCCCCAAATAAATATCTAGTGCACCGTTTGTTCGGCCATGGACATTTCAGGATGCTGTCATTATACAAGGAGTGGGAGGCAAACAACAGAGAGGCGAGGGAAGGGTTGCTACAATCATGGAGTCTGACTGGGCAGCAAACTGGGAACCATGAATGATGAAAGTGAATAGTTTCTATCTTTCCCGAGTAGGAACAATGGGGTAGTGATAATAAGTACTTCAGACTGTGCCACCCAGGGCCTTTGAAGGTTAAAAATCTCCCTCACGGCCACGGAGTCGATTTTGACTTAGAGTGACTCCGTTAGGGTAGAACTGCCCTGGTGGGTTTCCAAGGCTGTAATTCTTTACAGGAGTAGACAGCCTCACCTTTCTCCCGTGGGGATCAGTGACAGAGTGAGTACAATAAAGAGAAAACAGTAGAATAAAGAATACGAGGTTTCATGTATCTGCTGATACTCTGGCTTATGGCGTCACTTTACCCAGGGCACTAACGTTAAATTGCAGAGAGATTTCTTTTTTTTTTTATAAAGGAAAAAGCATTTCAGGTATGGGGAGGATGGCTGCTACAGTGTTTCTTTCCTAAAAATTCTGTTAAGAATCCTATCTCTGTGCCTACAAGAGAATCAAGTGCAGTTTACAGGGGCAGAACTTTCTCAATAAAACCGATAGCAAGATCAATAAACCAGAAATATTCCCCTACGGTGATGAACATTATTGTACATCTTGTGGCTAGTCAGGTTCTTTTAGAATAATTCTTAAAATTTCATCTATATAGGATTTTTAATATTCCTGTTTTATATGGCAGTAACAGTCACATAAAAGAACAAAACTAACCAAATTCATTTTTTCCCCAGATACTGTGGGACTGAGTTGTAACCTTGCCTTCTGGCGTAAAATATACTCTCTGAACAAAACTGCACATAATTAAAGTCTAAACCAGTGGTTCTCAACCTGTGGGTCCTGACC
Source organism: Echinops telfairi (assembly GCF_000313985.2). Taxonomy (NCBI): domain Eukaryota; kingdom Metazoa; phylum Chordata; class Mammalia; order Afrosoricida; family Tenrecidae; genus Echinops; species Echinops telfairi. Next base: position 33,885,053 of record NW_022107431.1, on the reverse strand, counting down.
CCTTTTGGGGTCCAAGGACCGTTTCACAGGGGTCGCCCAATTCACCACAGTAGCAAGATGACAGTGGTGAAGTAGCAAGGAAGATAACTTTATGGTTGGGGGGGTCACCACAACACGAGGAACTGAAGTAAAGGGTCGCAGCATTAGGATGGTTGAGAACCACTGGTCTAAACATTTTTATTATGTTTACCTAGAGGGTAGGTTGATGTTCTGGTCTATAATAGCCAAAGTCAAAAGGGGAATAAAATTTTTTTTAAATTAAACATTTCCCCCCCACTATTTAGTGCCTTCTAAAAGGAAAACTAAAAATAAACAAAACCCAGTTCCCACTGGTCTAGCTAGCTCTGGCAGTAAAGATTTCACAGTGCACATCTCCCTGCGAGGGTCCTGTTTTGAAAGGCGCCCCAGTGGTGTCCAGGGTTAGCACTGGGCTGCTGGCCTCAAGGTCAGTAGTTCCAACAGACCAGTCACCCCATGGGAGAAAGGCTCCGGTAAAGATTCACAATCTCGAAAACCCACTCTTCTGCCCTGTGGGGTGCCATGCGTCGGAATCCACTTGATGGCCAGGGTTTGCTTTCTTTGGTTGGGTTATAAATACAAGCTTTCCATCAGCAGCAGGGACCCACTTTAATGGCTGAGGCAATTTTATTGCAAAACACACATCATTTCTGTGACTCACATTTGCACTTAATTGATGGGATCTCAGGGCACTGCTAACATAAAGATTTATAGTAAACCATCAAAGTGAACAATGTGATGATGGAATGTGAGGTACAGAAAAGACACTAAAATTCAAGTCCAGGTAAAGGAAACCATCTATTGACACTGCCTCGCGTGCTGAGCTTTTGCAGGGATCCCTGGCTACATGAAGGCCTGCCCTCCACACTGTGCTAGGCTGTGGTGACACGCTTTCAGATTTTTTTTCAAATAAAGGGGTCATCGGGGGCATACTGAATTTCAGGCATGAGAAAGCACGGACAAACAACAACCCATGTCCTGAGATCACAACCCCAAACGGCTGTAGTGATACTGGCAAGGGAGCAATGGGCTGCCAACCATCTGTAGTTTGATTCCAGGTAAGTTAGTTAAAGATGTCTCTTGAGGACTTTGCTAAAAAAATGAGTGTTCAAAGTGAGAATGAGGGTACAAGGCATGCGGTCGCTTTATTTCAAACCTTTAAGCCTTCTATGTTGAGTTATCACACTTAGGAAACGCTGCGCCGCAGACCGGATCTAGTTCTATGCAATGAGTTGTCAAGCATGCATTATGACCAGGGCAGTGGTGGCTCAGCTGTGGATGAACTGGCCCTAGGTCTGAGGTGCTAGTTACGGATCAGGCAATCAGCAATCACAGGGGCGTCTGTACCAGATGTTCTAGAACCACCAAAAGCTGGGAAGTGGTGGGCCAGGCCTGCTAAATCGACAAAGGTGAATGATGATGCAACAAAACCACCTGGGGACAGAATGTAAGACAATGATTTTTCAAAGGCCATAAAAAATAAATAAAAGCTGTTAGACTCATACAAATGAGGAAGAATGATGCAGTGTGCAAAATCCAAGGTGCTTGAATTTACAGTACAAAAAAAGAAAGCCTTTCACAATGGCCAGATTGTTGTAGATTTTACATCCATTCAAGGAGAAAGGGATTGCACCCCTTCTCCTTCAGGAACCTGCCCATTTCCTTGCAGAGTCCCGGGACTGCGTACATGTAGGGTCCAAATACGTAAACTCAGGGTGCGGATTAACTTCTATCTGTTAACATAGCTTGGCTTCCTCCAGAGACAAATCTAAAAGTGGTTAACTCATTCTACAGTCCTGAAACCCTTGTACAAATGAATTATTTAAAACTATGTAGAGTTGGAACTAGCATGCTTACTTAAGAGCATTGCATAGATTACTGTCACTTGAAGTACTTCTGTTAAGAAAAGAGAAAAGCCCTCTGCTGTTAAGGGTAAGAAATAACCTGTTTTTCTTACCTCTATCACCCACTTTTCTTCTAAAGGTGGAAGCGTCACTTAATGACGTTTACTCATTTCAGCAGCCTATATGTTTTGCAAACACAGACTTAGGAAAAGAAGTAACTGCACTTTTACTATCCAGGAAAAAGAATGTGGTTTTAAAAGTTGTCCCAGCCCGTTTTACCTGCACTGTGGATGCTGGGGATCCCGTGGAGGGGGCCGCCCCATGACCACCGGTTTGGCTTCTGTCTTGGCTTCTGACTCCTCTCCATTGTTCGCCTTACAACAGCTTCATGGCGTTCCTGGAGTGGGATACGAGAATTGATACGCCCTTTCAGTGGTGGTGTGGGTCTTCTTTAAGGCAGTTTGGAGCAAGGGGTTGATTTGAAATTTCGACCTTACAATTGGGAGCCTATTCTCTAATCTACCTGGAGCTCAGAGATCACCTTGTGCACATAGATGTACTCGTGCAAATCTTCGCATAAACCTCTTACCGAAGGTGGCTGTTGTTAGGTGACTCAATGCATAGTGACCTCAAGTCACAGAGTAAAATGGCCTCACAGGGTTTTCTACGCTGTACTTGCTTGGCTAAGTAGAGGGTATGGAAAAAGAAGACTCTTCAGGAGATGGATTTGCACCGTGGCTGTGACAATGGGCACAAATGCAGCCATGAGTGCGGGATGGTGCAGGAAGCAGTTGTTTTGTGCTGTTGTACATGGGGTCACTGTGACTTGGAACCAGTCCGATGATGCTTAACAACAACAAATCTTCACAGACATAGATTGCCAGCACTATCAGAGTGGCACAGTACCAACACCAAAATTGGAATTCAGAATGTGAGAAGCCGATAATGCAGGACTTAGGATCTTGTGCCATTCCTTGCCTCCATTCCAAGTCTCTCAAAACGGATCGGCAACAGTCAGAGGGTTGGAATGGATGCCTGATGTGAAAACGCTTGTAGGGCAAACCCCACAAGTCTGTTCACTCAGAGCGGCCTCATTAGGATGATACTACATAGGTTACTGGTCTCGACATGAGCAATGGGTTTTCAAGAAAGCTCCTGGGGCAATAAGATAAATCACAGCCCTTCTGCCTGGGCTTTCCCCCCTCCCAGACTCTGGAGAGTGGTCCTGCACCCTGTGTCCCGGGGGCGGCTCACTTTGTCCTCCTCCAGCCTCTGCCTCCGCTTCTCCTCCACGGCGGCTCGCCTCCGCTCCTCCTTCTGCCGCTGCTCCTCCAGCCGCTTGCGCCGCTCCTCCAGGTGCTTCTCATAGTGCTGCCGCGCACGCGCCTCGCGCTCCAGCCACACGGTCTCCCGGGCGGCTTCAGGAGAGAGGGAGAGAGAGGGCCACCGCGCACGTTTCACCCTGACCGCGAACGGCTGCAGCCACAAACGCGGTCCACGTTTACCACGACGGGGAAGCTGGGGTGCTCTAATTTATGTTTTAACAATGACAGCCTTTCGGTGGCCTTGGAATTCTCTGGAAGGAAAGACTGGTAATAAGTTGCTGCGTCCTTTAAAATGCGAGCAATGAAGTCAACGAAGACGCACTGCTCTCTCCTCAATCTACTAGCTGCACCTGCTGTTCCCAAAGTGCGCTGCAGAAGTCCCCCGCACGCACTGGATGGCCACAGACTCAACAAGCTGCAGCCGTGTGTCTGAGATGCTCGCCATGTCCCTAAGTAAGACCTGCAAACTGTGAAATGCCCGGACCACCATGCATTCAAAACACACTCTTCAATACGGCCTGTCACAGAGGCCCGGGTGGCATAATGGATGATGTGCGGGGCTGCTAACGGAAACCATGGGAGAAAAAAGGCTTTTCTACTTCTGTAAAGATCCAGCAGTTCTACTCTGTCTTATAGGACTGCGATGAGTTGAAATCAACTCGGTGGCAGAGGGTTTAGATTTTCCCTTATTCTCTGTGGGTTCTTCTTCATATATGCATGCTTCTGACTAATTGTAGTAGCTATCTTGGGATAATACTTATGCATTAGGCTGTATTCCTCGAGGCCAGAGGTTTGAAACCACCAGCAGATCAGTGGGGCAAAGAGGAGGCTTTCTGTGTAATTGAACAGTTACAGTCTGGGAAGCCCACAGGGACAGTTCTACTCTGTCCTACAGGGTCACTGTGAGTTGGTGTCGCCTTGATAGCAGCTACATATAAAAAATGTGTAGCTTCTGCCAGCACTGGTAACTAAAAATACCTTTAATGTAAGTTATTAACACGTCAAGCACAAGTAGAAAATGGAATTTAGAGTGCAGCCCTTAAGGGCACTCTAAGGAACATCTATGAACAGGTTGCTTTTAAAGAGTAAAAGGAAGTTTCTTGAGTTTCCGCTAAATGCTTAGTAGTAGAGGCTCCACATTTCTGCCACCACTCAGTCTTTCTGAAGTTACTCATTTGAGGAGGCAATCTCCTGCAAGGGACTGAAGTTGGCTTCACCCTGTTGTTGGGGACCATTCCCAGTGCACTCTGTTCCTAGGGAGAGAACTTCCCAGAGGGCTTTCTGCATGACACCACATGGCCAGGCTCTCGGAGCCAGTGGGCAGGGAGAGGGTAGGGTACAAGCTACCCACCCTTCAGGTAGCAGCCAAATGCCTAGTCACTGTGCCACCTGGGCTTCTTGACCTTACTGCAGTGGAAGGAAAGGACAAGGACAAAGTCAAGGTGAGTTTCACCTCAGCTCACTTGGGGTGGTGTGAAGAGAGAACTGGAGACTGGCATGCAAGAGGTCTGCCGATTATAGTTCTCAGCCTCGTCCACTTATGTGGATCTCAGTTTTTGGTTCTCTAAAGTGGGAAGATGATCATGTCATCCCCAGCGAAGTCTTAACAATGCTACTTCTGCCCAAAGTATCTGAGGGTCTGAAGCAGGGGGAAAAAAACCCCCCAATTTGTGGTATGATAAATGTATGTCTAAATGTTTAGTGCCTACACTGTTTAATTTTTGGCTTTTGTACCTGTTTTAGGAAAACATTAGATTCTTTAAGGATATTTATAAGCACAATGTATTCCTTGCCTCTAATAGATCTAAAAGCTGAAAAGATAAAATAATAAGTAAAGATATTTATAAATCAAGAAGTTATAAAAAAGGAAGCTGGGAAGATCAATTTGTAAAACAAGTTAAAACAGAAAATAGTGCATTCCTAGAGAAAATTTCCTTACATAATGCTTTACATCTAACTACTTTCTTACTCAAGAATATTTGTGACTATTTGCTCATTAAATAAAAATCCTCATTCCTAACCTCACTGCCACCAAGTTGATGCTGACTCAAAGTGACCCTATAGGACAGGGTTGAATTGTTAACTAGCCCTGTGAGTTGCCAAGACATTAACTCTTTGCAGGAGTAGAAAGCTCCTGGAGAAAAGTCTCTCAAGGTGCAGCTGGTGGTTTCAAACTGCTGAGCTTACACTTAGTTGCTGAACTTGTAACCACTACGCCATGAGGATATCTCCTATCCCAAAAGTCGTACTTACAGTTGGTCTTAATATCTTTGATTTGGCCTTCACATAAACTCCTTATTCTACCTAGACTCATCTCCTCATAGCATCTCCCCAACCAGCCAGGCTTCCTCCAAGGCTTTGCTCCCAGGGCTCCCTGTGGGGAAGCCGCCAGAGTTGTTCATTCAAATCAAGCCATCCTTTCCAACAGTAGCGTACAAGGGGCTCAAAAAAGTCCATGGAGTGAGGGAAGACACCGGACAGTGTAAGACATGGAAAATAATAATTTATTAATTATCAAGGGTTCGTGAGGGAAGGAGGGGATAAAATGAGGAGCTGATACCAAGGGCTCAAGTAGAAAGAAGATGTTTTGAGAACGATGATGGCAACAAATGTACAACTGTGCTTGACACAATGGATGGGTGTATGGATTGTGATAAGAATTGTATTTTAAAAAATGATTAAAAAAAAAAGTCCGTGGAAAAATGGAATGAAAATCTAATTTTCCCATGAACTTTTTGAAGCCCTTTCATAGTTCCTAAAATGTATTTCAGAAATCAGCTTTGAAAAAAAAAAGAAAAAAAAAGAAATCAGCTTTGGGAGATGGCGATGGTCTGCATCTTAGGCTCCAACCTTCATATTTGCATCTGCCGATTCTCAGAGAGGGAGCCTGGGAATCAGCATTTCTAACAAACTGTTAAGGACTGCTTTTTGAAAAGTCGAGTGCCAGGCCTGTCAAGTGCTTTGAGGGTCCCTCTGGGTTGTTTGAGAGTCCCTCTGGGCCAACACTAACGGCCACTCTTTCAGTTAGCAAGTCGGGACATTTACCATTTGCAAGACCCAAGGACTTCACTACAAACTTCAGCATTGCTTCTATTTTGATTTTTATGTAGGACATGCTTTTATTGTGTGGGCTTTGCGTCCTGCATTGGATTTTAACAATTGGACATATTCTGGTGTCTTAAAAGTTATTTCTAGACTCAGAACTATTTCTTGATTTATTAACCCTTAACTGTGTGGTCCTGGGCAAGTTCCTAAGCCTTCCATGCCTCAACACCACTGGGGTATGCTATGGCTAAAAGCAGCTCTTTCATCATAGATTCACTATGAGGATTAAAAGAAAACTGACACCTGAAGAAGTTAAAGTGATCTTCTGCACTGTGTAAGCATTCCGTAAATACTGACTGTTACTGTCATCAGTGCCATCACCACCGTAATTTCAATTCAGAAAACGCAAAGGTATTTATTTTTAAAAATAGGACTATAAATCACAAAACTAGATATTATGATAAGAATAATTAGTGCTCTAAGTAATCTATTAAAGGATGAAACTTCTTCAAACTCGCACTGAATTTCACTTGTATTTTCTACCAGGAAGTGGAGATCCTGTCTCAATGCCTTTTTAAAACAATTGTCAACAGTCACAGGCTAGGCAAACAAGGTTGAAAGAGCAAGCAACAGCTTCTGGTTATTTATTGTACAGTGTGCTAGTGAGTGCTGGGGTCTAAGTACAGACTCTTGGATCCTTTACATTGTGAGACAACACACAAAACATCCCAATATTTTAATAGGAATTGAAAGCTAATTTATTCTAAGGGGTTTAGTTATGTAAAGTATTCCATATGGGTGACAGAGATGTTAAGGTCTTATCTTTGTCCCATTAAGAAATGGGAAGAAACTAACAACATATTCAGTATTAACTGTCACTTGATTTTATAAAGGGTTCGTTCTATTTAAAAAGGTCAAATAAAAGGGATTGTAACGTATGCTATTAACCTTTACTCTTTTGAAAGTATGCTTGTATCTGTAGCTCTCAGCTCTTCATATAAAATGAAATAAAAATGCTGTAGTCCTGGAAACCAGTCACTCCCATCCCTGAGCTGCGGTACCAGGATGTTGCGTCACAGAGAAGAGAAATACACTTTCAGTTTGGACTCCACTCAGAACCGCAGTGACCTGCCCACGGAGAGTGCCTTAGAGCCACAGGCAGAGACTGTAGTGGAGGGAGAGAGGCTGTGACTTCAAAGAAACCCAAGTCCACCGTGAACCTGGACACCGACCAGCCTGTGTCGTCAGGCCTGTCGCCTCTCTGTGCCGGCCTCCTCCAACTGCTCTTGGTTTGTTCTGAGGCCTCGCGCATACATGTAAGCACTTAGTGCCGTGATGTGCACAGAGCAGCATCGGCCAAGCGCGACCTCGTGTGTCAAGAGCAAAACGAATGTTCCAGTAGATCACCAGGTCCTTCTGAAGCACCTCTTGGTGGACTCTACCTGAGCGGCCGGCCTTTTGATTAGTAGGCAGGCTAGTTACCACTCATGCGCTCGGCATACAGCTGACATACATTTTTACAATGCCGCTGCTGTCCAGTCAGTGCCAACTCACCGCGACCTTCCTTGTGCCACCGTAGACCTGTTCACCTGCACATTTCAATAGATGACTTTTGAGAGGTCTATCACAGACCTAGCTGCTTCACAGGTGCCTCTAAGTGGACTCAAACCATGTTTTGGATTAGCAGTGGAGTGGCACCTTCAGCTGTGTTCATTTATTTAAAACTTAAAACAGTGTATCAAAAAAGGCATAAAAAGGAAAGATTAGCAAATACCTTTCAGGTACTTCAGGGTGCCCTCAATTTCTCCCTCACTGATGTTAGATGCCCCACCCTAACTGGACCCATTGGGACAGCTGGCTCTCAGAAGTTCTCTCTCAAATCCAGTGCCGTCTCTTCTACTGGGCTTGCTTTTGTGTGATTTAAGCCCTCTTTCCCTCCCCCCTTTTCCTGATGTCTAGTGTATACTTCTTTCATAGACTCTTCCCCCTCAAACCAAACCCGATGTCATGGTACTGCTTGAAAAACCTCTGTGGGTTCCACAAGCAGTACTGCTTCCATCTGCACACTTCTACTATCTTTCAAGTCTTAGTCAAATGTCCCTTCTGATGATCACAGCCAGAGTGCTCCCATCGCTGCACCCAGGCTCCCAGCAGAGCACATATACTCCCAAAGGCCAGTTCTCTGATTCACAGGGCTGAGTTCTTCCCTATACTTACTATGCCTGGCTGTGCAGAAAGAGAACTTGTCTGCTAACTGAAAGGTTGATAGTTCAAACCTAACCAGCAGCCCTGTGGGAGAAAGACCTGGCAACCTGCTGCCATAAAGACTCAAACCCAACCAAACCCACTGCCACTGAGTCAGTAGTGACTCACAGTGACCCTATCGCAGCCCTATCGTAAGATCATAGCCGAGGAAACCCTGTGGGTTTCCTGTTCTGGCAACAATTCAGCAGATGGCTACCTGCAGGGTCATTGTGCTGTACACAATGGAAGCTAAAGGGCAGTTTATACATGTGGTAGACCAAGAACTAAATCCAGAGCTTCCCTACACACGGAATAACATTTGAAGTAAGACAGCAATACAGTTCTGGGGTTTAGCTTCAAGGCTAGGCTTAACAGAGTGTTTGGCTTGTGCTAAGTAAGGTAAATGGAGTTGTGCTAAATGATAAAGTACAAGGCTTGCTTTTGGAAACAATTACTCATGTACTTTAATCCTCATGGAACACAGTAGTCTTACCAAGCCCCTCCTTGTTGGACCAGAAAGCGCAATTACTCCTTTCTTTGCTCCATCTTAGCTCAGAAAACATAGGCTTTCTTAGTCCCAGATAAAAAGGGGCTTGGTGGCTCAGTGGTTAAGCACTTGGCTGCCCACCACAAGGTTAATGGTTCGAACCTACCAGCACTCCCTAGGATAAAGAGGTGACAGCCTGCTTCAATAATGATTACTGCCTTGGAAACCCTTAGGGGGCAGTTCTGCTCCGATCCACAGGGTGGCTGTGAGGTGACATCAACTCGATGGCAGTGGGTCTGACTTATTTTTGTTGTTGGTTAGTCCCAGGGAGCTAAGTCAGGGCCTGCGGAATCATGTGACCCACTGCCATCGCCTTTATCATCACCGAGGCAAGATGTTCTCGGGTCTTACACATGTTGACACCAAGGCTTTTATAGATACTATCCCAACAGCTGTTCTAGGAGGTAGACACTGCTATTAAACTTACTTTATGAGACGTCTGAGGCACAGAGGAGTGAAGCAACCTGCCTGTGTCTTTCAACAGTAAGTGGTGGAACTGGAATTCAGACTCTAGACAGTCTACACAATGAGCCATTATACAAAAGGCACCACTTGGAACACCTCCCAATGGCTCCACCAGGTTGGCATGAAACGGCCATCCAAAGGTGAGGAGCCCGATCTTCGAATGCCATCTTAGCTTCTATCACCACCTTTTCACAAGGCCCTGACCTATTCTTTAGAGTTTAACACCATTACCTTAAGTAAATTTGAGGGAGGGGGTAACAAGAAGGCTGGTTTGTTACAATGATTCACTTTATGTGAGGGCTTTGGCTTCTGAGGTCCCTGGCCCGTCCTTAACAAGCAGTCTGGAGCTTGACTCCTGACACAGCTGCTCTCTCATGTGCAAATGCCGCCCCCCCCCTGCCAGCCCCAGTGTCTATTCAGATACTGTCCCTGCTGATACTCTGCTCGGCAGCCTTGTGAGCTTGGTGACATGCTATGTATGCGCTAAGTGACAAATATGGGAGACCCAAGATTGTCCACTGAAAACCGCTTCCCACAACTTTTTTGTGAACAGAGTCTGAGGAGGAAGATCCCTGGCCAGGCCAATGGTGGCCTGAAGCAGAGGATGTGAGCTGGGACATGCTGGGTGCCTGGGACAGCTCTTGTCGGCAGCGCTCGCCAGGCAGCTTACGACTGGGTCCTGTTCTGCTCGAACGCGTCTAAAGGTTGAAGTGATCGTTTCCCTGATGTGCTCTCAACGGGATAGCTCTCTGGTGACAACACACGCCAAGATGGGGAGAAAACAGGCAAAGTTAATTCCCAGGAGCAAAGAAAGTCAGGTGAAATTATCCAGGGAATAACTTCTTAAAAAGTACAACTGAAGTTGAGTAAACTTTAAGATTTAATACTCTTTCTAAAATGTTATAGTATGATAGCTTTCTCATGTCACTTTTATAGATCTTATTAGCTCAGTTTTTTTGTGATGATCTATGCTAATCTACCATTTCATCTTTGGATAATCTTTTATGATTTTATAGAACTCAAAAAGTCCCAATTCTAGCCAGCTAAGAAATCTGTTCTCATGTAAAGATTAAATAATCTTTACATGAACTATACTTAATCAACACTTCAAATGTAATTTGTACCGTCTTCAAAAAGGAAAATCCAGTAGATCCCCAAAGAAGGATTATCTGTTTGGTAAGTGTTCTTAAGTGTTCTATTGAAATATATTGACAACATATTGCATGACAATTTCATAACATTTGGAGAACTAGACAAGCGCATAACTATTATATAGATTATCTGTGTGGTTTTTTTTTCATCTAATTAAAAAAAATGGCCATAAAAAGGACTTAAGATTTGCTAAACTGGCCTTTTGTGCAGGTATTGCTAGATAATCTGATATCTTAACTGAATTGCAAAAAAATAAAAAAATGTTGAAAAGCAATGATGTTGCCTGGAGGACTACAGTGCGTCTGACTCAGGCCATTCTATTTGCCATGGCCTCGCATGCATGTGAGCGTTGGACAATGAATAAGGAAGCATGAAGAAGAATCGGTACCAAAAAAAGAAAAAGGAAAAGCATGAGAATCGGTACAGCTGAATTATGGTGCTGGCAAAGAACAGTGACAGTACGTGGACTGCCAGAAGAACACACGTCCGACTTGGAAGGAGTACAGCAGAATGCTCCTTAGCAGCAAGGATGGCAAGACTTTGCTGCACGTCCTCTGGACGTGGAAGCAGAAGAGAGCAGTCCCTGGAGAAGGACCTCCTGCTTCGTAAAGTGGAGGGGAGGGCAGCAGAAATGAGGAAGGCCCTGGACAAGATGGACCGACACGGTGGCTGCGACGATGGAACTCAAACAAGTGTGAGGCTGGGGCAGGGCTGGGTGGTGCTTCATTCTGTCCTACACAGGGTCCCGATGGCCCCGAGCAACAACAACAACAACAACAACAACAACAACAATATACCCATTCATTGATTCCCATTTACAAAAAAGTGCACCCACAAGGTGGTTTCTGGGGATGAGAAATTCAACAATCAAGGCCTGGACTATGATCGTGACAGTGGTAGCAAACATAAAAGCACGGCTGAGCTTCTGTTAGGGCGATGGAAACATATGGAAATGATAGTGGTGACAGTTAAACAACGTGGTGACGGTCCTCAATGTCACAGTTGTACATGTGACAAATGCTGGAATGGCAAGTGTTCTGCTCTAAACATACTTAACAAGACTTTTTAAAATAAGGAAAAAAATGCAGGTATGGATCTGAAAGGTTTCATGACTTAAATGATAGAAAGAGCATCAATTTCCCATTAAAAACATTTTCCTGAAAGAGATGGTTGTAGCCCCAGGTAGAGGAGTAGGTGGAGTCCAGGCTGACTACTGGTAGCTACAAGCAGCCCAACTACAATGAAGGGGGCCAGGATGGAGACCAGTCAATGCTTGGGGTTGGGCCAGCCAATGTTTTGTTCTCCAAAAGATGCAATACCTCTCAGGACTAGTAAAAAGAAACACAGAACCCACTAGACTAGGACTCAGAAATTCCCAAGAGGAGACAGGCTGGAAGCAGAGGAGGAGGAAGCAGCAGGAGAGGGAGAAGAAAACAATTTTTTTCTGTAGAAACTGTGCTTCAGATAGTAGAGTAATAGTCATTGCTGAGAGAGTATCTAGAAATATGGAACCCATATCAACAAAGGAGATACGAAAGTTGAACCCACGGGAGCCATGAGCCCCCACCCCCACCCCACCCCGGAAAAGATGTAGCTGAAGTTTAGAAGGCAGGATAAGAAGAGATGCAGGAGTTCAGAGGAGTTTTAAGGAACTGTCCGATGGAATGGAGTGGTTGAGGACATTTCTTCATGCATAAAAAGCTTTTAAGAAAAATTACGCACATATGAGAATATGTGCTCAACCAAGGTGACAGAAAAACCCCGTATGTGAAGAATTATGCGTGATTTTTATGGAATAAGTGAAGGAGGACACAGAAACAACAGGCCACGTGACATAGCCCTACCACGGCAGCATTAAAGCGCGACGCAGATTTAACCCACAGAAAGTTATTAACCGGCCTTGCCCATCTGCAAAACAGTACAAACATGCCACGCCCCGAAACCCAAGCAACCGGACCTTTCTTTTGCCTCTATGTATCTTGCTTTCTCTGGTACTGTTGTATAGTTCTACTGGCCAATCTAGCAAACTTTGCTTTGCTGAAATGTATGAAATGTTTTCTAATTTTTCACTCAAAAGGGTTTAAACCAGCCGTTCTCAACCTGTGGGTTGCGACACCTTTTGGGGTCAAACGATTCTTTCATGGGGGTTGCCTAAGACCATTGGAAAATATATATTTCAGAATAATATTTCACAATATAAAATTATATATTGTTTGTGATGAATCACTATGCTTTAATTATGTTCAATTTGTAACAATGAAAATACATCCTGCATATCAGATATTTACATTATGATTCCTAATAGTAGCAAAATTACAGTTATGAAGAAGCAACAAAAATAATTTTATGGTTGGGGGTCACCACAACATGAGGAACTGTATTAAAGGGTCATGGCATTAGGAAGGTTGAGAACCACTGGTTTAAACTGAGAAATTCCAGCTGTAGTTAAATCAACTGTTTTTGAATTAAGCCCAATCCAAAGATCTCTAATTAGGACACACAACACACACACACACTCTCATATATGTCGTCCCGTATGTTAACATTCTATTGCCATCATAGCACCTGCCGGTTACACGTACCTGGTCAGATGTGACCGTTGATTATTATTGTTTTTTATTACTAAAAATTCTTTAGAAATTACCCTAACATTCTCTGCTTAAACTAGATGTCACATTTTTGATGGCTCTTACAAATGTACATGTATGTTTAATTATATATTTATGTATATGCTTTAGATGTAGGAATGCTAGATTTAAGAGAGCCTCTATGGCTTAGTTCCTACTATGATTATTTAAGTGGAAAAAATAGTCACAACACACTGATTTAAAATAAAAACAAATTAATGGGAAAAATAAGTTGATGTTTTTCATTGACATTGTGATTTGGGGGGTGGGCAGAGGGGAGGGGGAAAAACCTGTGATTTTTAACAGGAAAGAAATGAGATCAGAATTAAGGAAAATTATTATATTTAATATGGTAGGGGAGAGGAAGAAACAAAAATTATAGACATCAAAAGGGTTATGATGATCAGGCAATAACCCGAAAAATGTTTGGACCAGGAACTAATCTTAAGAGCATGTGGGTCTCTTAGCAAATGCTCTCTCCATTCCCTGTTCCTTGACCGTACCCAGCTCTCCAGCCCTGGATAAAGCCTCTTCATCCTCCAAGAGGAAGCTCAGGTGGCACTGGACACAGGCAGACTCGGGCTCTCTGGAGTCCACAAACATGCCCTCTGGTTCCCGTGTCACAGTTAGTGTTGGCTTAGCCTCCTTCCCCGCTAGACTGCAGCTAGTCTAAGGCAATGCATCCCAGCATTATTCATCTTTTGATCATCTCCTACACACTATACAGGCAAATAGGCCCTAAAATGTTGAGAAGCAGTATCCCACCCATATGGATCGAAATATGGGTCTCCACCCTAAGGAAACGCCAGCCACTCAACATGCAATGCATTGAAGCAGGCAGCTTTAGCGAGAATTTGAACCCTGACAGCGGCAAGTCTTACAACTTTATAGCCCAAGAAGCAAAAGTACTTATGTTTGACCAGTAGTTTCACACTTGCTACAAATAGCTGCTACAGCGTGACTCTGGTAGGAAGGTTTAAGTTAATATGCAAAAGTTCATTTATACAGTATTCAAACCGTAAACGGAGATACTTTCGTTCCAGCGCTATGAATTGCCATGGTAACTCCTCTATAAGGCATCTAATGGTACAAGGCCTGACCTGATGGGGCAGGGTGGCAGGGGGCACTACTCCTGGCACAGAGCCGAAAACAGAGAGAAATCGACAGCTAACAGCATAGTAATATGTCTCTTCCTGCTTCACAAGGTCTGCTTTGCCCTCTCCTCTCCGTTCTGGTCTGTTTGCCCAACCAACTGTGACTAGGGGGGAACGGGCCCTGTTCAGAACAGGAAGAGCTGCAGATGGCAGGGGGCTAAAGGAGAGGGTATGCCCTGCTGGGCGCACACAGCCCAGTTTTCCAGGAAGCTACCCACCTGCAGGATACCTGTCACGGACAGACAGGGAACGTCGGCCTTGGTGGAAAATCTAGGGACAGAGCCAGCTGGCTCCTAACAAGTCAGTAAAATCTGTAAAAATCTCAGTGGTTCAAAAACAATCAAACAAATAACCACAAAATCAAATCAAATGATCTTGTATGGAAATCACTGCAAGGGATAAAAATGGGCCTGCGTTAAAAGAATGTACACATCGTCAACAAACGTTTGGTAGCTATTCTGGTCTAGGCGCCATTCAGTTCCAGTGTGGTGGTTATATAATCGTCTGTCAATTTGAGAGGATTAAGAGAGAAGGTAGAGTCTAATCTGTCAATCAGATCATAGCTAATGAGGCCTCTCTGTGGGCATGGTGTTCTCCTGAGGATTCTGGGAACTCTGGTATTTCTCCTTGGAGGCGGGAGACACTCTCTCTCTGCTCACTCCCTGCGAGACATCCCTGTGGAGAAGTCACATGGAACTACTCTAGTGCCCTGAGCCAGAGGAGCCATGTAGAGACCCCTGCCAGTGCTGAGATGCTAACAATATCACTGGATCCACAAGACTTCCTTCCCACCTGCATTCGGCATCATTGCATGTGTTTTGTGAGTTTGAAGAGGACTTTATAGATTGGTATCGGACATATGGGCTAATATTGAACTGCTGGACTTGATCTGGACTGGGCTGGGCTGCTTTCTTAATGTACAATTACTCTTTATATAAAGCACTTTCTTATATACATATCAATGTCCATGAATTAGTTTTTCTAGTCTACCTGGACTAACACACCCAGATTTAAGAAACAACGTCAAATGGATGCAGATATTGCTGCTGGGCTCTCCATACAAAACACAGATACCTACAAGTTGCAATTGCTTTACAAAAGTTATGGGTCATCAACTGGAAAGATTTTCAGCAATCCAAGTAAGCCTTAGCAATACTTAGACGCTCCAGAAACACTGAGGCATGCTAACCAAGCATTTCATCTCTCTAAGGAAGATAAAGACAGAGCATTTTGTTTCAGCAACTTCGCGTACGTGAACACTGAAGTACAGAGGAGCTGGCCCCAGGATCCTTGCTCCATGACTGCTCAAGTTCTGAGTGTTTTGGTGTTCGATTTCTGGTAAGCTAGTCCAGGTGACCGTGGAAGAAATCCTGTCTGACCTAGCCTTCCACAAGGTGTTAGGCAATAAAAGGAAAACTCACTAGATCTTGGCAGCATGCCCATTGGTAGCACCATCTATAGATTCAACAGCAGCATCCTTACTAACATGGTGGCAGCAACTGCCCAGCAGTTCAGTGTCATGTAAGTTTCTTTCTTTCTTTTTAAATGAAAATCTTTATTTATTTAGTAAATTTCTACATTAAAAAAGAATAATAGGTTCACTGGCCCTTCTACCTTCCAAACTTGGTAATGTAATCACAGATATGTGATCCCTCCATATATCTGTAATTTGCTCCTATGACACATTAAACGGTGATTAATTGTAATACAAAACAAAAATTACTCTAATCCTGGGCCTGACTCCAATCCTACTGTTACGTAAAATTTAGCCCTATGTGTATATCTGGTAATAAATAAATTGTATTTCATGACACCTGCCACAAGCACCATTTTCTAACTCACCAAGGCACAGTAGAAACACAGTTAACATAGTGATGTCCATTTGCTCAATGTGAAATAGCCATCATGCTGCAGGGAAAACCCACACTTTAACCAGTGTCTCCGAGTGAGCAAACCCGAGGGCAGGGCTGGAGATACCTAGCTGTTTTTCCCGTTCCTCGCGCCGCTCCCGGGCCAGCCGCTGCCGATCATCAACCCGCAGCACAGGCGGCGGGTCTGAACAAAGAGAAAGAAGAACGAGTTAAGAAACAACAAACAAAAAACATATATACTGACATCCCACTGTGGTGAGGAGGGGTTAAGGTCTTAAAAACGTGTGACCCCATCAGGTTGATTCTGACTCATATCAACCCTATACAGGGTTTTTGAGGCTATAAATCGTTTTTTTTTCCATTTTAATTTTATCAAATTGTGTATTTTTAAAGATAATTTTATTGGGAGCTCTTACAGATATTATAGCAATTCATAATTCAATTAGATCAAGCATAATTTTACAATTACTGCCACCATACTTTTCAGAACATTTTTTTTCTTCTTGAACTCTTTGATATCAGGCCACCCCCCACCTCCCCCACCCCACCCCCCCGCCTCCCTACTCCTCTGGAACCCTTAATCTTACATTATAAATATTATTATTATTCATATCTTAAAAAAATCATTTTATTAGGGGCTCATACAACCCTTATCACAATCCATACATAAATCAATTGTGTAAAGCACATTTGTACATTCATTGCCCTCATCATTCTCAAAACATTTGCTCTCCACTTAAGCTCCTGGCATCAGCTCATTTTATCCCCTCTCCTCGCTCCCCCTTCCCTCATGAACCCTTGATAATTTATAAATTATCATTTTGTCATATCTTACACTGTCTGATGTCTCCCATCACCGTCTTTTCTGTTGTCTACCCCCTACCCAAGGGAGGAGGTTATATGTAGATCCTTGTCATCGGTTCCCCTTTCTACCCCACCCTCCCTCCACCCTCCCGGTATCGCCACTCTCACCACTGGTCCTGAAGGGATCATCCGTCCTGGATTCCCTGTGTTTCCAGTTCCTATCTGTTCCAGTGTACATCCTCTGGTCTAGCCAAATTTGTAAGATAGAACTGGGATCATGATAGTTGGGGAAGCCGTGAAAGCATTTAGGAACTAGAGGAAAGTTGTATGTTTCATTGTTGTTACACTGTACCGATTGGCTCATATCCTCCCTGCGAACCTTCCATAAGGGGATGTCCAATTGCCTACAGATTATTATCCTTATCTTACATCATTCACTGTATCCATTTCCCTACAATTCTGTTATTCATTCCCCTCGAGTGGGGTTATACAATCATCTTTACTATCGGTCCCCCCAAATCCCCCCAGGAAATCGCTACTCCCATTACTATTTCTGACAGGCTTATTTATCTTGGATTTCATGCATTGAATACATTATACATTATACAATCCCTGTCAATGTACTGCTGCAATCATTGTTGGATGATCTCAAGCAAAATTTTACTTGTGTGCGATATCAATGATATCGTTGTGTAGCTTGAGTACTCCGTTGGGCTGCCTTTCTTTGAAATAGGTGCTATATGGATCTCTTCCAGTCAGTTGGCCAAGCATTATAGTTATGCTCAATTTTCATGGTTGAGATTTTCATGTTGAAGAATTACAGCTTCCATAGGGATTATCACGTGAGTGTGAGAAATGAAGGTCCACTAGAATAAACTGAAGTCCTGGGACAGGGCAGCAGTGAACACGCTCAGTTGCTCACTCAAAGGCTGGAGGCTCAAGTCCCCCCAGCGGCCCCTCAGACGAAGAGCCTGGCAATACGCTTTGACCAAACCAGCTCTCGAAAGTTCCGTGGAGCACAATGCTACTCTGACTCCTCTGACTCCGTTCAGCCCGACTTTCCTTTCCTTTGGCGTCTCTCTCCATCACGCCGCGTGTACACGAGCAGTTTGAGATACATCCTACTGAGCAGCATTGCTGGACACCTGGAAGTAACTCCTCTGTCTACTCAACTGTTCCTATCATGTTTACAGAATGCTTGCTTCTCCATATTACCCGGTGGGAACAGACTATGAATTACAGAGTATTCAGTGAAATTACTGGGTAGGTGTAGGATCACTGAAAGGAATATTGAATAAAAACAGAATTCCTTCTCAGCTTTGTTATTTGTCAAGATTTTTAAAACTCTTTTTCAAAAAAATTAAAAAAGAGATGTGAAAGAATGCTGAATATACAGGTATACACAATTGGACCACATCTATCATTAGAAGCAGAAAGGTAAATTATTACCTCTTATACACTGCTTGACAGAAAACAAATGCATCTACCTATGCCATCTCACTGATGGCTAAAGTAATTTTCGGTGGTAAGCAGGGTCTCGATTTTGAACTCTGTTTTTAAGGACAGAGAAGGATGGCTTTAAGTGGTTCTCTGACTCAACAAACTCCTACAAACCCATGTGAGTGTGTGTTGCAGGAAGGACAGGAACCCAGCTCTCCCAAATTTTAGCTCTGTTGAATCTATAAGCCAGCAGCGTCCCTTTAAGAATAGCCTCCACTTTCCCTTATTGAAGCAATGCAGCATACCTGGCTTGTTTCCTGAGTGGTTGCTAGTTTGACCTGAAACAGCAGAGGAGGGGTGGTTGGAGGCAGGTGCTTTCTTATCTTGCACTTTGCAGCTGTCAGGAGCTATGTAAGACAGGAAAGAAAGAGAAAGGATGTGTTTAGTTTCCTAAAATATAAGCAGAGACTTCACTATTCGACATTTCGTGCCAATCTTTACCTTAAATACAAGGCCAGATTCGGGAGATGAGGTGGGTTCAGCCTTGCCCCTTAAGGAGCATTACAGGGCTATGGCAAAGACACAATCCTGTAGAAGGGTTTCCAGGGCCATGTGGGTCATTCAGGTTGGCTGGTCCCCATTTACATACGTATAAAGAAACCACCAGGAGGCACAACTGGAGTTCAGAGTCTCTGATCTCTGTTCTTACTTGGTGTGAGTCGCTAAAAAAATGCCACCAACATGATCCCTCAGGTCACCAAAGGGAGTGCAGAGGCATCCTTTCTTGGGATTGGAAAATGCTCTGGCAGAGGTTCAGTAGCAGAGACTACGAGAAGGAGGCGGGAGGCAAGTAGGATTGAATCCAGGCCACGCAGTGGCAACAGGCGAATGGGCGAAAGTAGGGGGTCCTCTAGGTCCAAGCATGTGTACCCCACACCCCTGCTTCATTTACTGTATTCCTAAAGGGAAATAGACATCTTTTGGAAAAGGATCCTCGCCATCGAATCAGGGAGAATGCCTCCTACCCCCGCCTTCAAAACAACTCTGGTCCGAAGCTAGCACACCAATGAGGCTTGTGCAGCCTTCCTTTATCAACAGCCAGAAACATTTACTTAGTTTTTGAATAGGAGCCATTTTAAAAGGCAGATACATTTCTTACACTCATTAAACGGTCTAAGTCCAGAGCAACTACAGGAATATTCTTTGTATAAAGCAGACTTATATGGGGTTCTGGCGGCATACCGGTTAAGCGCCCATCGCATAGCTGGAACGTCAGCGGTGTGAACCCACAGCAGTTCTGTTGGAGAAAGATGTGTAGTCTGCTTCGCTAAAGAAGGCAGTCTACACTTCCTCACAACAACAACAACAACAACAACAACAAACAAATTCACTGGCACTGAACTGATGCCGACTCATGCCCACACGGCAGTTCTATGCTGTCCTAGAGGATTGCTCCAAGTTGACGGCAGTGAGTCTGGTTTTGGTTAGTTTGAGAGTTACTCTTGACTCTTGACAACTTTTGACAAGATAGGGAGGATCTTTAGTACAAAGCCTTATTCCATATTCTAGATTATCTAATACTAGCCCACTGCCATCAAGTCAATACCGGCTCTTAGCGACCCTATAGGACAAGGTAGAACTGCCCCTGTGGGCTTCCGAGATGGTAACTTTTTATGGGAGTAGAAAGCCCTTTCTCCTGAGAAGTGGCTAGTGGTTTTGAACTGTGGACCTTTCAGATTGCAGTCCAACTCGTAACTACGATGCCACCAGAACCCTGCCCCTGTAAGTGGGAATCCATTTGATGGCAGTGAGTTTAAAGCTAACAGTGTTATGGACGTTCTAATGTTGAGACCACACCCATGCCAAACCCACACTGCACTATTTTGCAATTCCAACTATATGGATGCAACTATAGCCTAGTTATTCACAGTGACTTTCTCACCAGAGTGTGGGAATTCTATCTGATGATCATAAATTATAGGCTAGGGGAATTAGCTTTTACCTAGAACGCAGGCTCCATCTACTCAAGGCTTCTGAATTTGAAAGGATATGATGATAATCTTATTTCAGGGTGACTAACTTTAAAGCGCGTTCCCAAGATATGCTAAAAATTTTTTCTTAATTACTAAATTTACCGGCGGAACATAGAGACTAGGTCTTTGACCTCTGAATGGGTCATCACTAATTTTTATGGCCATCTTCTAAGTACATACAATGTGAGCCTGCATGGAAACAAATCACACAACTAGTAGTAGAAAGAGAATTATATAATCATTTTAATCCTAAGTATCCCACCTTCAATGGGTTTGTTTTAAACAAACACACAGATATTGTTGGGGCTGTTTCATCAACTTGAGCCTTTTCTGCAGGGGAAGAGCTGTAAGGAATCCAGCCGAGAACAGGCAGATGGCAAATCAAAGGCCAAGCAGCAAAAGGCCTCAGTGGGCAGTTCCTACAAGACGTTCCCCGGCACTTCACCGTGACTAGAAAAGGCTGATACCACCCGGCTGACCACAATCTATAGGTGGGGGGCGGGGGTGGGTGGGTGGGTGAGGGCCGAGGCATGCCTGACTGAGAGAGACAGCAAACCTCGAATGGCTTTACAAGGTTGTCATACATGTTTTCATCCTAGTGCCAAAAACAAGACCCCAGTTCCAACAGGAAGCAGGTGAAGCTCAGCTATGTGTAGTGACTTAGAGGCAGCCCGTGAAAAGACAAAAAAAGGGGGCTATTCTTAGAACCTTTGCTGCCAAATAACTTTTCCTGCTACCCTGCAAGTTAATCTTTCCAAAGCGGCTCCTAAGGGGGTTAATACTTCAAAATACACATGCAGAAGGAGAGTCTCACCCAGATCTGAAGCACGTTCACTGGTATTTTCCGCGTATTACAAAGTCGCTGCCAGTACACAGCGAGTAAAGCTGTAATTAGCTGAGGTGTTCAGAATTGTTCTCTCATTTTTAGCTAACTGAGTGATAATTAGTAACATTTGTTTATCTATAATTAGCAACATTTAGAATATATTCTACGTGCACTCATTTCTCTTCTGGCCTGACAGATTCAATATACTTTTTTTCCTGGTGATTCTCTTTAGTACCCTGGGGCCTGGTAATAAACATCTCTCCTAACTGAAGGTATCATAATACCTGGCCACAAAAGAGATTAATAGGCCTCAAAACATGTGTAGTCCAACCTTGTGGAATGATCCATGATCACACACACCCCCCCCTCGCCCCCCCCCTGTGCTTTCTGGCACTGAAAGTCAAATGTAAAAGAAAAATAAAGTTCAATTAAACTGGAGGTTCTGGTTATGTGAATTCCAGTTTGGTGACATCAAACTATTACTGGGTCCACTCTATTGGAACATCAGAGGCCTATCTGCACAGCACTATCATGGCTCTCGGGAATTCATTCCTATCCCACAAGACCCTCTGAGTCATGCTCTGAACAAGACATTTAAAATTCATCTTACATTTTTTCTATGTTCTTGTAAAACTGATGCTAAAGTTAGCAGAATAGAAAGACTGAAGATTGTCGAGCTGCGTAAGACAATATAACTGGTGTTTTCCAGGCTCTAGGCTGGACATGTGTCTGAAGCTTTCAACTTCCTTTGGGCTTTGATAGCAGCACTATGGATGGCCTTGAGAAGAATGGGAATTCCAGAGCACTTCACTTGCGCATGTGGAACTCGTACTGGATCAAGAGGTAGTTGTGCGAATAGAACAAGAGAATACTGCATGGTTTTCAACAGGGTTGTATCCCCTCACCATACTTATCCAGCCTGTATATTGAGCAAATAATCAGAGAAACGAGATAATATGAAAAAGTATGCGGCATCAAGATTGGAGGAAGGCTTATTAACAACCTGCAATAGCACAACTTTACTTGCTGAAAGCAAGGAGGACTTGAAGCACTTGCTGATGAAGGTCAAGGATTGCAGCCTTCAGTATGGATTGCAACTCAATGTAAAGAAGACCAACATCCTCACATTGGACAACACCATAAAAAGAAATAACAAGTTGTCAAGGACTTTGTCTTGCTTGGATCCACAATCAATGCTCATGGGAGCAGCAGTCAAGAGATCAAATGACACTTTGCATTGGGTAAATCTGTTGCACAAGATGTCTTTAGAGTATTGAAAAGCAAGGCTGTTATTTGGAGAACTAAAAAGAGTATTGAAAAGCAAGGCTGTTATTTGGAGAACCTGACCCAAGCTATGGTATTTTCATTGTCTCACATGCATGTGAAATTTGGACATTAGATAAGGAAAACTGAAGAAGAATTGATGGATTTGAATTGTGGTGCGGGCAAAGAAAACAAAGTACATTGAACTAACTGCCAAAAGGACAAACAAATCTGTATTGAAGAAGTACAGCCAGAGTGCTCCTTAAGAGGCAAGGATGGCGAGACTTTGTCTTACCTACTTAGGACATGTTGTCAGGAGAGACCAGTCCTTGGTAAAGCAGAGGGGCAGTGACAAAGAGGAAGGGCTTTCACAAGATGGACTGAACAGTGACTGCCCCAATGAGCTCACGCAGGGGACAATTGTGAGGAGGGTGCAAGACCAAGCAGTGTCGGACTCTCTTGCCCAAGGCCGCGATGGGTCAGAACTGCCTTGATGGCACATAACCACCACCACGACATTTTCTTTCCACCACCGTAAGAGTCCATATTTCTCCACTAACTTCTTTGGCTAAGCCTGTACATGGAATAGCATGGTCACACACTTCGACTTAGGTTCAAACCTGGAGCCTGCAACTCCCGACCCAGTGACGTAGACAACATTACTTACCTGCTGTGAGTGGGTGATATGGGGTAGACACTGACAAGCTCATGTGATCCTGAGAGGAGTAAGGGAGAAGCTGTACTGCTAAGAAGCTTCCAGAGGGTTTGGCAAGTGGCAAGTGTTTTCACGAGTAATCAGCCCCTTATCTCCCAACTTGTGGGCTCTTCCATAAAGGTGCTGGATGTCACAAGCCCACAGTGTGGCTGAGTCTGGACGGAGGTAAAGAGAGCACTCTGAGGTCAGCTGACTTGGCTCTGCATTTAGGAGCAGTGGATCCTCGCCGAGTCACTGAACCTTTCTCAGTCTGAATTTCCCCATCTGTATGCAACTGGGGGGAAATGCATGTTTTCATAGTGAAAATTAATGAGATTATACAGAAAGGTCTTGCCTCACTGCCTAGTCCACCATAAGGCGTCATAGTGGTGGAGGGTATTTTGAGACCTCTCCCATTCCTTGCACAATGTGAAAAACTAGGTTTCTATGTCCTCGGGGCTCTGCTCGTACCTACCACTGGCAGGAAAAGCAAACCTATGTCCACCAGCTCCTGAGAGGCACAGTGACCGGCAGCAGCAAAGCCTGGTACTGCCGCTTGTGAGCCGAAGAGGTGTCTTCAGGTGAGTTGCCACCACACCTCCTTGGGGGCCTCAGGTAGGCTGGACTTAGGGAGAATGGAAAGAGTCCTTGGGTTAACCCGAATGGCTGCTAACCAGGTGCCTGGGAAGAAGGTCTGGTGATGTACTTTTGAAAACTTGGTGGAGCTGCCAACGTCTCCTCTGGCAGACGGGGCCGCGCTGATGGAAGCTGATTCAACAGCAGCAGCTGCTGTTCCTTGTTGTCTGGTTTGGGAAGAGGTCACTGTCAGTCTATTTGGGGCTGGGCGAGATGACATCTTTCTGAGGATTATGAATGGTTTTCAAATTTTCATCACATTATGATCACGCATCTTATATAAAAGACCTCAATCATAGTAAGAAAATTAAATCTTGTTGTTTTTAAAAATAACAAAATGCAGGGAATTCCACTGCTTGAGAATAAAATGAAACAAATATTTACTCATTTCAAGATCGCCACAACCTGGAAACCTGAAAACCTTGGGTAACTACTAGACACCCACCGTGTTAAAATTCATCCTGGAAACCTGAAAACCTTGGGTAACTACTAGACACCCACCGTGTTAAAATTCACCCTTTCCCCCCCAGGGAGGGTGAAGGGAGTCGACAGACAGGGTAAGACATGAAACAACAACAATAATATATAATTGATCGAGGATTCACAAGGGTGTGGGAGGGAGGGGAAAAAAGAAGAGCTGATACTAAGGGCTCAGGCAGAAATAAATTGTTTTGGAAATGGTGATGACAACATGTGCAAGTGTACTGTTACAAGATTTGTAAGAGACCCTCCAATAAAATGGTTAAAAAAAAAAACCAGAAGAAAAAATTCATCTTTTTAAGACACCACTTTGAGTGGTTTCCCAGTATTGTTCATCTGAATCTTTTTCTTTTTTTAAAACAGGAAGCGAACTAGCCTCATAAAATCTTTATTGATCTTCTAACAAGCTTGAAAGCTTTGTGCATCAGTAGCGCCGCGAGGGACGCAGCATCAGGAAGGGACCAGGCGTGCACTTGTGGTCTGGGCTGCATCCCGAATGCGCACCGAGGAAAACAGGGAGGCGGCTGACATTTGCAGCCATCCTCTAGCAAACATGGTAGCTCAGTAAGCGCCACAAGTGAATGTGCCTTTACAATCCACAGCCCCTACGATCCACTGCAGTCCTTGCACGGCCTTCCCATAAAGGCCACGGCTCTCATGGCTTCGCTTCTGTGTTTGGCTGTACGATTTGGCTGAAGAATCTTCTTGCAACTGGTCAAGCCAACCAGTCAAACACAAACTACTTGCTCGAAAATAAGACACCTGTGACAAAAACCTAGTGCTCGCCTGAGTTTAAACCTCACAGACAGAGATTGGAACCTGACATCCCCAATACTGTGTTTCAGCCATTAATGCTACTAAGATATGGAACATGCATTAGGAAACCACACACTTAGCGCTCAACTTTCAGTACTGTGTGGGTCTTCTTTGCTATGTTGCTCAGCTGGACTCTGTGGACATACACAGACAGCTTTGGAAGCGCAGCCTGGAACACGGAAGCAGAGGTTGAACCACAGAATATTAACCCTCATGTTTAAAACGACTGAATATTAGTAGTTTCATATGTACTACTCTTATTGCTTCTAGCTAACTGTACAAAAAGTGAACCTAGCAGGCTTTGGACTGCTGTCTCTAGGAAGCCCTGCTTCAAGGTGGGCCCTGGGCTGGGAGCTGGGGTCTTGGACTCCTGGAGCGTTCCCACCATGCCCTGCCAGGAGTGGCTTCCAGTGCCCCAAGCGTCTGTCTCCTAGTGTGGTTCATGCTGAGTACCTGTTTCCTTTGGAGGGTGTGGAATTTTGGCATGTGCTAGGCAGAGGATGCCTACGTGGACAGACCCAGTCCCGGGTCCCGAGTCCCTGGGAGACCACCCTTCACAGGTGCTGTTGGAACTCAATGCTGGATGCCTTCCTGTGCGACTTCCCTGGGGAAGGGCTCTGGGTGCTCTGCAGACTTCTCCCCAGGAGCAGTTTCTATGCTTCTGTTCTCTGTGCCGTTACAGCAACTGCAGCGTGTTATTGATTAAAACTAGGATGTGAGGATTATGCAGTAGTTTTCACACAATTCAGAGTGTTTGACCATATTAATTTTCTATTTTTGTTTATTCAGTTGACAAAATTTAATTTTTCACATCTAATATTGTGGCTATTCTAATTAGCAATATAAAAAAAATCACTTTAATAGCTTATGGAGCAAATAAGCAATCATGACCCACCAGTTGCAAAGGCTGAGGTGTGGCAGGTGGACGGCGAGCACATTAAAGAGTGATGTGTTTGTGTATGCCCTTAGCAGAGAGAGGGCTGAATTTTCAGCAGTCACCACAGTATTCAGATGTCCTACATATTTTAAAATGAAAATGTAGGTCATGCTTTTTTAAAAAAAAAGATAAAATCTTTCAACCCACAGGGATGAAATTGAGTCCCAGCAACTCCCTCGGGACACTGCATCCTGGGGATGCACATGAGCTTGGCTCAATGCACTTCTGCAAACGCTTCTGCTGAGCCTGCTACCCTGGTGTTCGGTCTCCTCAGGCTCCTGCGCCGTAGAAAGGGAAAGGCTCCTACAGTGATGGCCCCTTCAAAGGAGCAGCTAACAAGCTGAGGCAAAATGAGTTTTAATGAAGAAGCCAGTGTTGGCAAGAATAAAATGACGAGAGGAGGAGAGGAGAAGATTGCATCTACCTCCACGTACTCTTTACTTGCTGACATCTAGTTTTAGGGTCTTTCCCCAAACTGAGTTTTGGAGTTTTCGTTCCCCAGCCTAAGATCTCCTCTTCCAAGGTGTCATCTCCTCAGTTGGTTAAAGTGCCACCTGGGTCAGGTATTAACCCTGCACTTACACACATGATTTCCCAGTAGCATATCAGTCAAGACATATGTGATCATGTGTTTTTGCCATCACAGCAAACTCTGCCACTGTTGTGCTGCAAGATGGATGTCTGTCTGTCTGTCTCTTAGCTATTGTCTACGGAGCCACCCTTCTCCCAGGCTCAGAAACAGTGTTAAGTCAATTTTCCAAAGAACGTTTACTAACACCCTGGTGGGCCAGCCCCGGTGCTAGGCACAGAGAACACAAAGATCCTACGACATAGAGACGCTTATCATCCTTTGGAGGGAAAAATACATAAATGGGTAAAATGGAAACAACAGAACAATTCAACTAAAAAGCAAATCAACAAAACCCACAAACCAGTAATCAAATAAGTGTTAACCACGTCAAACCCAAACCACTGCCACTGAGTTGATTCCAACCAATTAACTCAAGACTCACCATCATTGAGTCTATTCTGATTCAGAGTGATTAGTGATTAAACCGTCCTCTTTTGATTTCTGAGGCTATACATTGTTATGGGAGCAGAAAGCCTCATCTTTCTTCCAAGGAGTGACTAGTGGGTTTGAATTACTGACCTTGAGGTTAGCAGGCCAATGTCTCACCCACAGTGCCATAAAACAAGCAAGCAAGTAAGCAAACAAACTCCACTATCATGTCACGTCTGCCTCAGCGACCCTAAATACAACAGAACGACATCCTGCCCGGGACTACACCATCCCCACAATGGACAGGTATTGAAACTTAGCAATTTAAGTAACGACAGATGCTAAAAACGGTGCCTTGAAAGCTGAAGTGTCGTTTTCTCTGCTCTCCCAAGTAAGCTTATTCTGTAGTACAGGCTCTCTGGCCACATTTGTTTTGACACAGCCATGATGATGATGAAGAAGAACTATTTCTTGGCCACATTTCTAGTTGCAAAACCAAATGTCGATGGAGTCCTGTGTGCTGCCCTCCTTACTCCGCCGACACACACAGCACAGTCAGGGGCGCTGTGCCTTCATGCACTCGGTGGATTGCAGTGTTAGGACGTGAGGGCCACAGCAGACAGATTAGAGATGAGAAGGAAGTGTGGAGGTTTTGAAATCTGAGGGGAACTCATTCAGAAATGATGACTTGCTGAGAGTCACTTTCGGATTCCTCCATTTCTTCATAATGAAAAAATCATTTAAGAGTGATGGAAAATTATTTTTGACCAAAGATGCCCCTCCTCCAAAAAAGTTCACTACTGAGATGGCACAAACACAACATAAAGACCTTGGTTTTATGAATGCAGTCCAAAGTGGCAGACAGTCCATATGTGGCCTGTGGGGACAGAATTTACCACAGGCACCACTTCTCATTTTCAAACTGACACTATGGTGTAAAGAATGGGGCAGACACATGAAGATGTGTTAATAATGTATAAGTCCATCAGCTCCCAAGAAGAACTACAGGCAGATGCATTGAACTGTGAAAGTCTATAAATGAGATAAAAATATTGACATAACCATTACTTTTGCTTTTAAAAATTCAATCTGTAAAATCTGCCTGCAAAGAGCTTGAGTCTAATCTCAGCTTCATCTTCTGAGTCCACAGAACCCGGCACACGGGACCAGCGGTAGCCAGTCTTCGACTTCCATGTTGGCACAGGAGTAGGACAATTTTCTATGTGAACAGAGCAAGCTGAGGGCAGCAACCAGGCCTTTATTCCACAGTCTCCATGTCTTTAATGTAACAACGAATAAGTGCTGGGAAAAAGACAGGAGAGGGAGAGAAGGGAAAGGGCGGGGGCGGGGGCTGATCTGCTCTGTGGCAAAGATCCAGGCAAGCATGAGTGACAAGCCTGTTGTGGGTAGCTGCTGTCAAGTTGGTTTAGGCTCAGAATGATCCCAGGGGCGGAGAGTAGCACTGAGTTGTTCTGCAGTACTCAGGGCTGTGACCTTCTGGAAGCACATCCCACACTTGTCTTCGGAGGTGGTTCTAGTTGAGTTTGAACCTCCAACCTTTCAGCTGGTAGCTATGTGCTTACTCATGTGTAACAGCCAGCTAACTTAATGACAAAAATCAGAAGACCCAAAACAAACAACCATTTCGATGCAAATGATCATGGCGATCCAAAGCCCAACTGCAGACAATTGGACATCCCATCACAGAAGGGTCACAAGGAAGGGACGAGACAGCCAGGGTGCAGTATAGCACCAACAAAACATACATTCCTCTTGTTCTACCTCCCCACCACTATCATGACCCCAGTTCTACCTTACAAATCTGGCTAGACCAGAGCATGTACACTGGTACAAATCAGAGCTCTTGAC
This sequence comes from Echinops telfairi, assembly GCF_000313985.2. NCBI lineage: Eukaryota > Metazoa > Chordata > Mammalia > Afrosoricida > Tenrecidae > Echinops > Echinops telfairi. Next base: position 33,855,963 of record NW_022107431.1, on the reverse strand, counting down.
ACACAGAATCCAGGATGGATAAGCCCCTCAGGACCAATAATGAGTAGTGATACCATGAGGGTAGGGGGAAGGTGGGGGGCGAAGGGGAAAAAAGGGGGAACTGATCGCAATGATCAGCGTACAACACTCCTCCCCCTGCTGCCCCTGGGGGATGGACAACAGAAATGTGGGTGAAGGGAGACCGGATGATGTAAAATATGAAAATAAAAATAATATATAAATTATCAAGGGTTCA
>NW_022107431.1:33839283-33854879 GCF_000313985.2 Echinops telfairi | reverse complement strand
GATGCAGCCCTGGGTGCTGGAGCAGCCGTGTGGAGACCCCTGCTAGTGCTGAGATGCTTGTTCGTTCACTGACTCAGCTTTCCTCCTACAGTCGGCATCATTGCCTCTGTTTTGTGAGGTGGAGGACTTTGTGGACTGGTGTTGGGTTAATGGGTTAATATTGGACTTGTGGGCTTGGGCTGCATTGGGTTGGGATGTTTTCGTGATGCACATTTTCTTTACATAAAACTCTCTCTTATACATGAGTTCCTGTGGATTTGTTTCTCTAAAGTACCCAGACTAATACAGGCAGTAACACCAATCTGGGGTTACTGTGTGTCTTGAGTGTTACACCGTTAGCTTGCTTTCAACAACATCATGTAAGTGTATCCTGGCTCCCAAACGCGGCAAAACCAGTGCCCATGATAGCAGCAGTGAGGGCAACGGGGAAGTAGCACTTTGAAGTGAAACAAAAGGTTATTAACCTCACAGAAGTGGATAATTTGTAAATGCTACTGCTCATAATTTAGCCATGTTGCACTCAATAATCGTGAGCATCCTCCAAAACAAAAAACAAAAAAAACCACCCCAAATCGCATGCTGGTAAAGCCTGGGCTCCTGGAAGCTCCCAGGCGGAGCGGGCCTGTGGCCGGTGTGGAGACACTGCTAATGTTGTGGCCGGGGTGGGGGTGGGGGGAAGCACCAAGCACAGAAATAAATGCCTTTCGGCACGCCAACAATCTGCTGAGGCAGGAAGCTGGCTGGAGATGCTTACAGAAAAAGCAGGCCTAGACCACAAAATGGGGCTTGTGCAAAGTCCAAATCACAAACGTCTTATTTCACAGACCTTGTCAGAAGCCCTGGTGACATGGTGGTTACGAGATGGGGGCTTTCTACTCTTGTAAGGGTCCGTCTCCAAAACCCATGGGGCCAGTTCTACCCTGTCAAACAGCGTCACTAGGAGCCGGAGCTGGCTCAATGGCAGTGAGTTTGGTCTTGTGTCATGGGCATTGGCCATGTAATCAGGAGACCAGTCCCTGGAAAAGGACATCAACTGGATGGACTGACAGTGGCACAGTGGCTGCAACGACGGGCTCAAACATAACAGCAGCTGTGCCAACGGCGCAGGACCGAGCGCTTCATTCTGTTGTACACAGGGCTGTCTTGAGTCTGAATCGACTGGATGACGCCTGCCAACAAGATCATGGGCCTTAAGTGACAGAGGACTGCACAGAGGACTGCACAGGAAAGCTCACGATACATTACCAGAACGTGACCACGTCAGCAAAGCTACATGCCTATTTCAACGTAGGGAGATTTGCAAATCCCAACTCCTTCAAAAGCCATTCCATCCAGTTGGCTGGATAATCTGTTTACGAGGAAGAGAAGGGTATTCCCGATGTGCATGTGCTCCGTAGACAGGAGAGGCCTACTGGGAATCACGATGAAGCTGCTAAAAGCAGCTCCTGGATTCACCCTACAAATTCAGTCTGATACAGGAGTAAACACTGGGTCCTTTGAATTCAAGCAGAGAGGCTTTTGTCTACAATGAGATCTTAAAACTAGCAAAACTCTCCCCCTTCGACCACATGGCAACACTATAAATGGAATAGAAAATGCTCTTTTCCACCTGCTTTCTATAAACCAGATTAAAAGGCCAGCCTTTTCCACCTGAGGGGTGATTTACTTTCCTGGCAACTTAACACCAGTCACGATGCTAGTCACAATGCTGCACCAGTTATCCCTGCCCGTAATGGGAACAATGTTCCTAAGTAAGCACGGTGCAGGGCAAAGTACACACGAGGGGGTGGAAGCCCACCCATATTCACCCCTTCCAGTTACACTGAGAAATGTGACTGAGACTTGCAGAGGCTCTGGTTACTAGTGGAAATTGCGACAGCTGGATGTGGAGCTAATCAAATCAGAAACGATTCAATTAAGTTCACTGTGTAATTAAAATAAGCAATTTAAATAACTGTATAGAAAAATAATTAGAATTCAACTTTATTAACTGGATAATTAAAGCAACCAACTAAAGGAGATTGTTTTTACTTTTAACAGGATAATGATTTACTTTAAGAAAAGCAAAAATGGCTCATCTAAAATTTTACAAAATGATTACCACTAGCTGCTGTATAGGAAAGCTTTTATACTTAACCGAAAAATAAACTGATCAAGGTAGAAATGTATAGTTCTCAGAAATAATCCCATGTGGATGGTGGCCACAACTATGAAGATCGCATTTCCAAAGAAATATGAATGCAATTTTAATTCTATGATTATTTAACCAGTGTTAATGACTAAGTTTAATCAGTGAAATAAACACACACATCCAGTTCCGCATGAGCTGGGGGTGGGGGAAGGGAGTCAGAGGGTACACGTGTTGCTAACAGCAAGCTGGCGGTTCAAATCCCCCTACTGCTTCTTAGGAGAAAGGCGTGGCTTTCTGCTCCAGTACAGATTTACAGCCTCAGAAGCCCACAGGGGCAGTCTACTCTGAGGGTCGTGATGAGTCAGAATTTACTCAAGGACAGTGAGTGTGTGTTTTTTATATACAGTTGCTGACTGTCAGTCTTCCTCTGCAGAATATTAAAATATTTAACGTTAAATTCCTTCTGTGGAAAATGCCCGAAGTTGATCCCAAATTCACTTGAGGTGACTAACAGGACATTTAATTGCCTCGCATTTTGTTTCTAGTCCCCGCCGGTCACCCATCCTGCCCCGTTATGCGGTCAATGTCCGCCTATGACCCGGTCCCCTTGATCTACTGGAACACCAGCCGCACCAGCTCTCCACCCACCCGAGGAGTCTCCCCACTGTCATTGTCCAGCTCAAGAGGTGAGGTGACTGTGCACTCGGAGGGAGTGGGGCACCGCTCTCAGCCGCCCCCTTCTAGCTGTCCCTCTCCCTGGCAGACTTGCGGTGTGACTCGCCGCCGGGAGGGAGAGAAATGCGCAGCGAACATTTCCCTGACCATTTCTTACAACAGAGGACGTGCTCTCCCCACCCCCTCCGAGTTTAGAACTCATTTTGAAGTAACAGATTCTGAAAGCCGTGTGGGGTGCACGCGAAGCGTACAAGTCAGAGAAAGGAACACTGCGGAGCAAGAAACAACCAGAGCCGGCCCTGTGGCAAGCAGTCGTGGGCCTGGAAGAGATCAGGTGTGGTCTCCACACCATTTTCTTCACAGGGTTGGGGCATCCAAATAGTACATGGAGTTGGAGCCCTTGCCCCGCCTCCTCCTGGCTGACTCATTGAAAAGATCATGTGGTCGACTCCGCTGTCCCTTCTTCCCTCTCTCACGGGGTGATCTATCTGACACAGCCCACTTTTCAAGTTCCTTCTTCAATTGCACCACATTCCAGCACTTCCAACACATGGCTACAGAAACCAGATATCTCGCCTTCTACTTAACACGCTCTCTACGGAATCTCCATCCACACAAGGCCACAGCCACGACTGGGTATAATTCACCTTCTAACAGGAACCCTGGCAGCCGAGTCTGCCACTCCCACCCTTTGTCAGGGTCTTAAGGAAACTCCAGACGAAGGATGCCCTTTTGCAAAGGCCGGGACAGCAGAGCAAGTGCCCAGGCGGCTTGCTTCGCTTTCCTGGGGGATAGGATGATGGGAGTGCGCAAGAGTAGGATGCTGGTGAACAAAAGGGGGGTGGGGTCTTCAAGGAGCCACAATGGGAGGAGGGCATCAGAAGCAACTCAAGAAATCAAGGCCAGGTTTGTTCCATGGGGATGCATTTCCCACGTCTTCCTCTCTCAGCTTTGCACGCCGAACTGAGCATCAGTTCCCAGCCAGGGCTCTGCCAGCTCTGCTGGGAAAGCATCGTGGGCTGGGCTGGCATCAAATTGCTTCTCTGGCACCTTCTCCGCCTAGAAAGTGGAGCATTGCAGCAAAAGGGCGGAAGAACACTTCCTGGCCACCTGGATGCCTGCTCCACGGCTGAACCGCAAGGCTGTTAAGCCAAGGGCGCTTCCTTCCATGCGTGCACAGCAGTGCCCCTGGTGCAGGCTGAAGATGGTCCCATGGCCAGACAGGGATGCCCACCAACTTGCTGGTGGACTCTGCACAGATGCTACCTTAGAATGCAAATTGCTAGCTACTTTCAAGGGCATATGATCTGAAACATTTTTAGACCTATTAAATAACTACAACTTATGGTAGGGTGCAAATCATAAGACTAAGCAAAGATTTTGTTGTTGTTGAATATCTTTTTGAGACAAGGAAAAAAAAAGATTTAAATAGCAAAGCATTCCTTATATAACCACAGCTGTAGATTCTGACTCACAGCAAACCTATAGGGCAGAAAAGAACAGCTCCAAATGGTTTTAAGACTAACTCTTTATGGGAGCAGAAAGCTAGCTGGTGGGTTTGAACCGCTAACTTTGCAGTTAACAATATACCATTTAATCCACTGTGCCACTGGTGCTCCTTACATGGGAAATAAAAAAAGACTCCAAACCCCGCCCAAACCCCTTGCCACAAAGTTGATTCCAACTCAACTTCAAGGTTGCAGGTTTGAGCCCACCAGCTGCTTCTAGAGAGCAAGATGTGGCAGTCTGCTTCTGTGACAGTTTCTGCCTAGGAAAGCCTACGGGGCTATTCTACACTGTTCTATAAGGTCATTTTGCATTAGAATGGACTCGATGGCCATAGGTATGGGTAATGACACTGCTGCATTAACACCTGCTTTCTATAGGAATACCTCAGCTATAAGTTCATTAGCAACAAAAATAGATAATTCTACTGTACATGGAATTACAAATAAATACGAGTATGTCCTTACTATCATCAGGTCAATTTTCACATCATCCATCTGATACAGGTACTGTGTTGGGCTAGACTGATGAGTGAAGCAGGTAAACTTCGGGAGCCCTTTGGATACCTGACACTTCCCTCGCACACCTGGTAGTGAGCGGGACATAAATGGTAAAGCGCTCAGCAACTAGCCTGCAGCTTGGTGCTTTGAACCCACCCAGAGGTGCCTTGGGAGTCAGGCCTGGCAAGATGGTCGGAGCTTTGAAAACCTCTGGAACTCTGCAGACAAGAGGTCCACATGAAGCAGAATTGAAAAATAGCTTTACCACAAAGAAAAAATGTTTTGCAATGACACATTTTGTTGTCAGAAATATTGTGCCCAAGGTAGAACGTAAAAGTACATTCTAGAACTTACCCCTTTGGTCTGAGAGAACCCCTCCTTCCTATCCAACAATGGACTGTGGAGCTGTGGAAGGAGACGTGCTCCCTCGGGCTCCTGGATAACTGTGTGGGTACAATCTGAGAGGCCTGCACCCAAGAGAGCACCTCAGGCTGTCCTCTCATCACCCACCCAGGGCTAGGGGGGTAGACATCCTTTCCTAACTCAATCCCCAGAGGGATCCACAGAGATGCCCAGGAGCCAGAGGGCATTGTCCTTAAGAAGTCAGTTGGCAGACATACCACTGTCACACAATCCTGCCCCCGTGCACAGCCAGACCAATCTGTTAGCTGTTCCCCAAACTTACCGCGACTATGGGAACACAGGCCCCGTCTTTGTCCGGGTTATAAAAATACCTATACTGACCGGACTGCAACCTGACGTCATTCAGCTGAGAGCGCACATAGGAAGGGCAGAGCGATCTAAGTTTTTTTGATACAAACAAAATTCACAGGAGCTTATAATTAAATGTCACCTAGCAGCAGATTTCTGTTTTCATTGATCTCGGAATTTTTCTAAGGCAGTTTTAAGGCCCTGTTGACTCATTTTAGTGTGAAAACACAACAAACTCTACTTCCAAACATGATTTAAAAATCCATTAAACAGGCAGCTGTGGAGCAGACTTTGACTTGTGCCGGCCCCGCACATGTGCCCAAGTGGAACGGTGCTCACCTGTTTTCAATGGCTAGATTGTTTAAGGTAGCTGGACAGGCTTTTCTTCCGAGATGCCTTGAACCTCCAACCTTGTGGATTTGAACCTCTAACCTTGTGGTGAGCAGCTGAGTGCAGCACTGAGGAATTACAAAAAAATTAGGCTGAATAAATATAACACCTAGAAGAAACTACTGAATGGTCAGAACCTTGGTTATAAATCTTTATATTTTGGTTGGAGATTATTAAAAACTTTAAATGTTCTCAGATCATGCTTCAAATGATCATTTGAAATGTCTAGATCAGTATTTGCTATTTCTAAATACTCATTCCACCCCATGCTGAAAGGCTTCCAGGTCTACACTCGCTCGTCGTTATGTGTCATCAACTTGGTGCCAACCCATGACGACTCTGTACAACAAAACAAAACATCACCCAGTCTTGTGCCATCCTCAAAATCGTTCTTATGTTTGAGTTCACTGTTGTAACCACGGTGCCAATCCACCTCCTGACGGCCTTCCTCTTTTTCACTGCCCCTCTACTAGCAAGGTGTCGTTCTCCAAGGATTGTTTTCTCCTGATACCATATCCAAATATGTGAGATGAGATCTCATCACCCTGGCCTGCAAGGTGCATTCTGGCTGTACTTGTTCCAATACCTCTCTGATTGTTCTTTTCACAGTCCACGGTACTTTCAATATTCTTCACCAACACCACAGGGCAAATGCATCCATTCTTCTTCAGTCTTCCTGACTCAATGTCCAACTGTCACGTGCATGAGACAACTGGAAATACCACGCTTGAGTCAGGTACACCTTTGTCTTCAAAGTAAAATCCTTGCTCTTCAATACTTTAGAGAATTCTTGTGCAGCCAATTTAACCAATGCAATACATCCTTTGATCTCTCGACTGCTGCTTCCATGAACATGGATTGTGGATCCTTGAAGAAAAATGAAATTCTTAACAACTGAACTTTTCTCCACTTAACTTGATGTGGTCCAGTTGTGAGGATTTTGGTTTTCTTTACACTGAGTTGTAATCCATACAAAGGCTTCAATCCTTGAGCTTCTTCAACAAGTACTTTCTCCAATCCTGATGCCAAATTCTTCCTCCTATAATCCAGATTCTCTGATGATTTGCTCAGCATACAGATTTAATAAGTCTGGTAACAGGATGCAACTGTAACACACACCTTTTCTGATTTTAAACCATGCAATATTCCCTTGTTTGGTGTGCACAACTGCCTTTTGATCCATGTACAGGTCTTACATGAATATAAGGAAGGGTTCTGGAAATCCTATTCTTCTAAGGTTATCCATAGTTTGTTACAGTCCACATAGCTGAATAGCTTTGCATAGTCAATGAAACACAAGTAAACACCTTTTAGGCAATCTCTGCTTTCAGCCAATGTCTAGCTGACATCAGCAGGTTCTACTGTATCCTACAGGGTCACTATGAGTTGGAATTACTTAAACTGTCTTTGAGTTGTCTCCAAAAATACATATACAATAAGGCCCGATCATTTCTTGACTCCTATTTAGCCCTTGAGTCTCTAGACAGGCATTTGTTAAAAGATGAAATATAAGTTCGAAATAAGCTGCTGATGCTTATTCAGAATTTGATGGTAACTGACCCTAGCCATGCTCAGGAAGAGCTATGTCCTTACATGTTACAGTAATTATCAATGTGGCAGAGCAGAGTTGCTTCTCTTAACATGCCATATCCCTTAGAGACTCGACACCAGTTTGGGACCAGCAGTACACAAGTGAATCAGTAGACAGAATGGCAAGTATTCCCTTGTAAACAAATGTGATCCCTATTGCACAATCTGGAGGCCCCAGGTGGCACAAATGGCTAAGCGCGTGACTATTAGTCAAAAGGCTGGGGGTCGAACTCACTCAGGGGTACCTTCTAAAAGGCCACAGTCTTGAAAATCCTGTGGAACATTTCTATTCTGCACACGAGTGGGAACTGACTCGAAGGAACTGACAATATCACGTGATCTGGTGATGCTGGACTTAAATAATGGCTCTGCTATCTAACCATAGTCAGGCATCAGAGTTACCGCTCAAAGTAAAATTTGGCATTCCATTGGTGCCTACTGAGATTGTTTTGTTTTGTTTTAATTTACTAGGCTACAATTACATTCATCATGCTACTTGGAGCTGCAATTTGAGCTCTTTAATGAATACGAATTCAACAAATGACTGGGATTAGAATTATTCTTCAGGAAGAAGTTTCGCATTGCCTATTGCTACTCCCTAGAGGGGAGATATGCTGGTTAATTGTTCATGCCTATATCCTTGTTTGGTTTGTTAGTTTTCATATGGTCAGATCAGTTTTTACTCCAAGGTCAACTCTTAAAGTATGTAACACTAGTGTTAACCAGAGAGTGTATTCCAGAAACTTGCCAGGGAGGACAAGATCTTGAATTCAATTTCAAGAAGCTATATTTATGGAGAACATGGAGTAGCTTCAAAGAGTCCTGGTGGGAGCAAAGCTTACGCGCTCAGCTGCTAACTGCAAGCACGGAGTCTGAACCCACCAGCTGCTACACAGGAGAGAGACTCCACAGGCCATCGGGTCTGGTGAAGGCTATTGTTTCACTTTGTCCTGCAGGGTTGCTGGGTCAGAATCCACTTGCAGCACATCATAACAAGAGTAATGTCATTCTTCCACACAGTCTTAAGTCTATCCCTCTGTTAAGTCACACTAATCAAAACCTGTGCCCTGAACTACAGTATCTCCCGTAAAGGCTGCTTTTAGGTTAGTGTACAACTTTAGCAGATCAAAATCCCACACCCTAGAACATTAATTTGTACTGTACATAGAGACTGCTCAATCCTTCAATGTTTCAGCACTTACTTCTGCACTGTATAATAATCATGGGGGGAAAAAGAGGCATTGACCATAGTACTGTAAGATATACACACACTCTAAATCTTTCTGGGTACAGAATTGCCTCCTGACATAAGTCAGTAAGTGAATTTGTGCATATTTGCCTTTCACATGCAGTCATTGCAATGAAATATGTATAAAACCAGGGGGGGGGGTGTTATCCTGATCAAGCTGAACCTGGGTGTAAAACCAAGAGGTTTACTTTTTAAGAATCATCCTTATGACACTTGCTACTGTGACTCTTAGTCTGAAATGGCATCGTTGAAAACATTAAGAAAACATTTTCAGCCTTAGTGCCCAGAGAGTTTTATTTCTTCTGAGTAACAGCCTTTTCAGCAAGGTTTGCTCTGCCCCTCGGCCCCAGTGGCCACTGGCTGATTAGCTGAGGCAGTTGCATCCACTCACAGGAGGCCAGGTTGGGAAGGCTTTATTCTCAGCTCTATTTTATCTCCAAAGTCTGGTTTTCCTTCTTTTGTACTCTGATGTTTCAAATTTATGTAACTGCCTTTGTCTTTATGGGTCCCTGTAAGCATATTTAGAACAAGGCAGAGTAAACAAATTAAATTTAAAAAAAGCAAACAGGAGATTTCTCTGTCTTCTCTGAGCTTCTCCAATGCAGTATGAACAAGGGGGCGGTGTGTGTTTTAATACGATTTGAATGAAGTTGTCTTAATGAGAATTATACTTTGTGGCAATATCTTTAAATCCTATGATTTAAGACAAAATTTATAACTTTAAAGGTGAATGAATAAGCATCGTTATTTTGGAAACATGCCAACATGGCCCTGTTAAGTCTTCTGTCCTTTTCCCCAATATAATCCAGAGCCACAGCTCTAGGTAGAAAAATACTAGAACTAGAAAATACTGTAACCAGAATTTCAAATGCAAAATTTATTTCTAAGTTTTTTTTTCGTTTCATAATAACCCTGTCCCTCCTTCCACAACATAAAGGTAGATTTTTAATGGAATGTAATTCCCACCAAGGAATAGTTCTATTTATCTCAGCAAACTATTAAGAATTCAATTCTTCATTGTAAAAAATCAATATTTCAAATGTTGAATTTTTGTTAGAGATTTTTTTTTTAAGAGGGGCTTTTTGAGATATGCAGCACTTTTTGGAAAGCAGCTATGTTTTCTTGGAAGAGGAGACTGCCCATAACGTGATGCCCTGTTTTTCTGGAAGGTTACTGCTAAACTAACAAGCAGTTGCAAATGCATGGAGGTAAAAACCTTTCTATTTTTCTCCTGGGTATAATTCTAAAACATTCTGATGACAGCTATTGGCTGTAAACCTGTGTAAAACATTCAGCATATTTCAATGATGCTTAATAATTAATGAACATCCTATATTATTAATTTATAATGAATTGCATCTGTTGCATAGTTTTCAAAGCACTGCTTTGGATCCCACCCCAATGGTCATTAGGTGAAGGAGACAGAGCTTAGATTCCTTGACTAGCATTCCTCATGATATGCTTTCTGGATAATCCAGTGAATACCCAGTGAGTTTAGGGAACCTGGACGGCGCCAGGCTGTGTAATTACTTCCTGTCATTGGTAAGAGATTTCTCTTGTCGTTGTAATAAATGTTGGGAAAAGAGGCTTTCGCTCAATAGCCACAAACAGGAGAACAACTCTGTAGTTATCATTCTTTTCACCATCAGGATTCCCACTTTCTCTTCCAGGCAGGATCCATTTTGACTGGGGTTAGTTTTCTACGTCTTTCTGTTCATATGGGATTACTGGGGTGCACATTTCGACCAAATAATTTGAACTCTTTCTTTCTCTCAAAAGGCTGAGTGCTTTCCTAGATGCTGCAAAGACAAACTTCCACGTATTCAGCAAGTCCATTTACTAGCTATCCTTACATTACATGGTGCATCAGTACTTTATATTACATGCTGCATCTTTTCCCTCCCAATGTGCTTCATGTGTTGCTTTTCAATGCATCATCTTCCATACTTGGATGTCAGTCTCTTGGCTTTCACCCTGCCTCCCCAAGCTGCCAGAGGTTCCACCAGTAAGTACCTAGCACCCTCAAGGAGGACATCATGTTTGGTAGGGATCAGTGTAGGAACGAGAAAACCCCTCAACAGGCAGAGTGGGCTCAAAGATACCACAGATTATGAACACAGGGCAGGCAGCACCAGCTGATATTTCGTTCTCCTATACCCAAGCTTGGGCCCCACTCGATGGCAACGACAACCTGAGCTGACCGGTTTCCAAGTCTACACCACAAGGCCCTGGTTCCTCAGCATCCATCCACCACTTGATTCATTAGTCTCATGCACAATCAAATATTAATTTGGATTTAGGTGTTAATGGTTCCTGAAGGTTTAAACCCAAATAATCTACTTGCAATGTATCATCCATTACCCTTCATCTAAAGCAGTGGATTAGACTCTTTCAGGTGCTACAATCAGCTGGTGGGAAAGAGACTTGGAGGCCAATATCTGCTTCAATTTATAAGAGGGGCTTCAAAAACTTTATGGAAAATTGAATTAAAAAATAATGGGGGGGGGGAATGGATGGTTTGTACACACTTTCTAAAGCCAGTTCATACTTCCTCTTACTGACTCGGCATTTCCTCTGCTTCCAGTTGCTGTCAGGTAGGCCTGGACTTGTGGAGACCACACATTATGAGTGTTGGAACGCACTTCACCTGTAGTTAGAACTACTACTTTCTAGAATCTTGGTCAGACAACTCTTCATCTTTCATCTAGGGTAAACCCAGAAGAAGAATCAACACATTGGTGCTTTCAAATCTGGTGGATACCCTCAACATAGGAGCAGAAATGTTATAAACAGTACAGTTACAGTGTACAGTATTGGCACAGTGGCATAACTGTAGGAAAATAATGTAGCAATACTTATCTATTGCCATTAAGGGGGCTAGGAGTCCCAGTGGCATTATGGTTATGTGTTGGGCTGCAATCCACAGGTTGGCAATTTTAAAGCAACAGCAGGCCCGAGGGACAAAGAAGGGCTGTCGATTCCCATAAATAGTTACAGTCTCGGAAACTTACAGGGGCAGTTCTACCCTGTCCTCTAAGGTCACTGTGAGTCAGCACCAACTGGATGGCAATGAGTTAGTATTAATCCCACATGGGAGACTATTTCAAGGAGATCATCTAGGATATGGGGGGGTCATCTAGGATAGGGGGGGGGGAGCTTTGTACCACCCGAAGATATTCACCACAGCCCTACCTATAATTGTCAAAGTCAAGGGCACCTCTCAAACTAACCTAAAGCAGACTCACTGCCATCAAGTCAATTCCCACTCAATGGATCCTATAGGACAGCGCAGAACTGCCCCTATGGGCTTCCGAGGTTGCCAGCTTTGAGAGTAGAAAGCCTCATCTTTCTCCCTTGGAGCAGCTGATGGGTTCCAGCCACTGCCTGTGGTTAGTATTCATAGCTCAGTGTGAAGCCCGCTCTAGTGTGTAATAACAGGATAAGGGGAGATGAGGAAGTGAGTGATGGTGGGGTCCTTGTGTGAATTACCTAATCAGTACAACTAAAAAGTACTGAAGGTAAGGCAATACACCATGCATAACTGCTTATAACATAATTCTGCATGACAAGAACTAGGGTGCCAGTAACCACCCTACTGTAGAAAGCACTCTAATGTTGAAGCTGCTGTAGCTACATTAAGGTGATAGCCTTATGAGTGATTTTTCCTTCTTTCTTTTGGACAAACTTTGATCGATTCTGCATTTTGAGAACTTAAAATATTATAAAAATTAAGATGCATGCTTATAAGAACCTGATTTAAAAAATAAATGGACATTGTTACTACTAGAAACTATGATTTTTGAATGAGGGGGAGTGTGGAGTGGAGACCCAAAGCCCATTTGTAGACAATTGGACATCCCCTTACAGAAGGGTCACAAAGAAGAGATGAGCCAATCAGGGTGCAGTATAGCACCCTGAAACATACAACTTTCCTCTAGTTCTTTAATGCTTCCTCCCTCCCACTATCATGACTCCAATTCTATCTTCTAAATCGGCTAGACCAGAGCATTTACACAGGTACAGATAAAAGCTGGAAACACAGGGAGCCCAGGACAGATAAACGCCTCAGGATCAATATTGAGAATAGTCATATCAGGAGGGGAAGGGGGGGAAAAAAGGGGGAACCTATCACAATGATCTACATATAACCCCCTCCCAGGGGGACAGACACAGAAAAGTAGGTGAAGGAAGACATCAATCAGTGTAAGACATGAACAAATAATAATTTATAAATTATCAAGGATTCATGAGGGAGGAAGGGTGGAGGAGAGAGGGGGGGAAATGAGCTGATACCAAGGGTTCAAGCAGAAAGAAAATGTTTTTAAACTGATGATGGCAACAAATGTACAAATGTGCTTGACAGAATGGATGTATATATGGATTGTGATAAGAGTTGTTTGAGCCCCCAATAAAATGATTTTTAAAAAAATAGAAACTATGATTTTTAGCTTCCACAGAATAGGATTTCAGTCATTATTGGTCACAGAGGTGTATCTTTTTATAAAAAGAATAAAATGTTATACAAAGTACAAAGATTGAGCTTTTAGAAAAAAGGCCTGTCTTATTCCTAACACATACTACATCTCTTTAAAATGTTTAAGGAAACTCCATGTTTGCTACCAAAGGGAATTCTCACATAGACCAGAATATGAATAAAATTTAACGTGAAATAAGCTTTGATTTAGTTTTTGATGATGCCACCTCACTTTGAATCCAATTACAATTCCTGAATGACATAATGGTTTATTTGTTCATGTCTTTATTAATTACCTTGACCTGGCTAGCACTGACAGAATTTAATTAATAAAATGTTATATAAAAATGTTAATGTTTGAAAAATGTTAATATTTGACTTAAGTACTTTAAGCTATCGTGTTACAGAAAAACTATGACAACTTTAAACATTAACTTTTTAAAAATCATTTTGTTGGGGGCTCGTACAAGTTTTATCACAATATAAACATTAACTTTTACCTTCTTGGTCCTTCATCACATGCTCCTTGCTATTCAAGTAATGTTATTTTATTCTGTCTGTTATAAGATATGAGGAACACATTTACATAACCTCCTAAATTATAATCTAAAATGGATTATAACATTCTTCTTTTAAATAGATTTGGAGAAAAATACCTTTTGGTTGAGAATGCTGAAGCCTCTAATGGGTGAGCTGGGTATTCTGAAGGAGGCCGTGGTATGCCACATCTCAATCTTAACATAATGGAACTCACTGACATACTCTGGGAACTTCTTCTCTTATCACAATTTAGAGTTTGATAATCTCAGTGAACAATCTACCTTGGATATGAAACATTAAAGATGTGCCTCTTTGTACTACGTATTCATATACTAGTTATTCATGTCTGTATTTGCCTGTGTCAAAAACTTAACCTAAATTCTAAAAAGAATGATCACTTTTAACTGGCCTGTAGTTCTACTGACATTTATTCACATCACCTTGAAGTGAAGAGAAATAAATTATTTTGTCACAATAGTGCATCAATATTTGCAATTTAGCACTTAAATTTCAGAACAAAGAACCTTCACTAGCCATGAATACATAATTTTCATGTCAGACTACAAACCTCTGAAATTAAGTAGGTTTAGGTAACATGGTAATATTGCTCTACTTCCTTGCTCCCCTTTTTGGTGATTAGCTTGAATTTGTCCCCATTCCCTCCTTCAATTCCATTTCTAGAACCTAAGCAGCAAATCTCATTTTTAATCGCAGATAACTCTCTGTCTAGACATTATAGAAGATTCACCAGCAGCTAAGGGCAGAATTTATACATCATCTCTATTACAAATAAAGTTATGGTTGTGACAGTGTGATTTAATTTATGGAAACACAATGCTGCTGTGTTTTCCACGCTTGCAGGCTCTACTCAATATCAAATTAAATGGCACAAATTGAAAAATTAAAGCCAAATGATAGCAGGTTACAAAATTTAGTTGTTTTGAACCAATTAGCTAGGCTTTTTAAAACAGGTATCTAAATTTTAAAAAAATCCTTCAATTCAAAGTTATCTATTGGACATGTAAAATATTTGTTTACTGATGAACACGTCCTGTATTTTATTATGTTTAAATGATTTATTATGAAATCGTGTTTATGACTACCAATGTCATATATTAAAACTTGGATTCAATGTGTATATCTGCTTTCTGAATAGAAAGCTATGTTACTGCCTATAAGATTAAGTGGACAAAGAATCTAAGAAATGCAGGGAATACCACCACCTATCATTTCTGGGAAACCAGCCATTAGGTGGGGTGTTTGTGCACCGGGCGAAGAGCACCCCCACTGTCTACGGAGGATACACACTAACAGAGTTGAAGGAATCGTCTTAAGCCACAAAACCAGTGAAAGTCCCGACTAAGAGGCCAGCTCTGACCCAGCTCCAGTACAGCACCCTAACTCTCTAGCTCCAGTACAGCACCCTAACGCTCTAGCTCCAGTACAGCACCCTAACGCTCTAGCTCCAGTACAGCACCCTAACTCTCTAGCTCCAGTACAGCACCCTAACTCTCTAGCAGGAGGCTTCGAAAAGCTCGTGGAAAAATGAAACTAAACAATGATAACGTGTTCACAAACACAGAAAGGCCCCTTATATTTTATAATCAGGAAACGCTGCAAGCAGGCCAGCAATCATTGGCACCCGTCTAATGGAGACTGCTACTGGTCATGCGGCCTACCACGGCTTTCCTAAAGGTGAGGTTTGCGTGTATAATGAAAACATTTGATCACTGCCTATGGAAACAAAACGATAAATATTATTTTAAAAGGGTATATAATCTAATAAACAAACCACCTACGGGATCCTGAAAAACTAAACGTCACAAAATA
>NW_022107431.1:33833320-33838927 GCF_000313985.2 Echinops telfairi | reverse complement strand
TTATGGCTTTTAACAGGAGAAAAAGAGAAGAACTATAAGGAAATGGATAATAAAGATGGATATTACAATTTTTCATGGTAGCTACCACAAGGCTTCAGGATATGAAGACAAGTATAGCTGTAAAATTTATATGAAAAATAAAAATTCCCATTTTTTCTAATAATAACATTACTTTTAAAAGGAGACTTATGAAAATATTTCCTACCCTGCATTCCACCTGGCGGCCGTGTTAGGGTTTCAAAACTGAGTTAAAGATTACCTGGCTTCTGTATTTCCCTATTAACGGTTTCAAAACACATTTTGAGTCCCGGAACTTACAGTCCAGCTTAGTGGCTTCCATGTGAAAATCCGTCTTTCTGGAGTATGCTGCCCCGCATCTGCATGTCTCCCCACTTCTTGCTTCGAGTCCCTCACCCAGGTACAGACCAACTGATCAGGGAAGGGGCTGCTTAATCATGCTACGCATTACCTCCGCCACAGCTTCAGGGACACTCGGGAGCGGGCGAAAGGGTGACGAGACCTGCAGCTCTGCGCCTCCGTCAGTAAACAGTAACCTTGTTCACTGAACCGAGTGAAACCGGGCGCGGCAGCCGTTCAAAGGAGCCAGTGAAGCTTGCACGGCTGTGGGCTGGGCGCAGCACAGGCCTTCCTCGGGGAGAAATAGTGGCTAACTAGCTGCTTCGTTTCAGGAGTTCTTTCTGGACATGCGCGAAAGCCACATTCAAACTTTGACTGTTGAACCCAAATCATCTGGTTTGTTGTATTTTGCTTTGTACTGCCTTTCTAGACTCTTTGGCCTTTCGGTTTGTGAATGCATAAAAAATGGCACTTAAAATGATGGCTATAGCTGAGGTTATAGCCACATCAAAAACCAGGGCAAAGCAAACAGCTAAAACAGGTGCTCCTTTAGAGCCAGTCGGGCCGAGAGACGCTGCTCTTTTCCTCCCTCGTTGCTGAGGACAGCCATGGGGCCACTGAGAACCTGCATGACAGGAAGGACTGAGGGCCTGACTCCGTCTGGAAACTTCTAAAGACCTTCTTAGATGGGAAGAAGAATCAGTAAGTAAGTGCTGCTGTTTGCCTAGTTGATTCCAACTCACGGAGACCCTTCAGTAAAAAGGTCCTCAGAATTTATCTTGTTTCCTAAGTGACAAATTACTGTATACACTCGAGTATAAGCTGACCCGAATATCCGCCGAGGCACCTAACTGTACCACAAAACCTGCATAAAAATGTGCTGAAGGATGACTATTCAGGCTGGGTGTTCGGTCACATGTAGATTTTAATTTATAGTTGATTCTCCATGTCAATTGTCTAAAGTGATACATTTCTGTAGAATAAGTGCCTATAAAATTTAGATGCATCTTAGTCCTTAATAAATCAAACCAAAATTTAAATTAAAAAAAATAGTGCTGAAAAACTCGGCTTATACATGAGTATGTATGGCACATTGTGGACTGTAAACTCAACATTTCTACCACAGCCTTACGTTAGGCTTATCTTTCCAAGTCTTTGCTTGCTTGTTTGTTTAGGGGCATAAAGGAGAAACTGAGGACAAAGATGGTTTTGTTCTCCCCTCAGAGAGGATTCTGAAAGCATGAGAGAGGCGGGCCAAAGCGCTCAATGGCTTGTTCTACAAAAGGAAATCAGAGTTGTAGAAGAATATCAAATCTGTTAAGTCCTTCTGGTTAGTTGGACCTTCCTAGTAGATAGATTAGATGCACGTGGTTTCTAGCACACATTAGGGGCAAGTACTCACTGTACTGGCAGTAGAGCCCAGGAGGAGCCAGAGGAGGGTTAGCTACAGTCAGGCACCAGGCGTACCATTTGCCGGGCCCCAGCACCACAGATACCTCGTTATCAGTCCTCTAGCTCTGCCCACCCTGGGACAGTCGCTCCCGGGGTTGCCCTGTGCAGCCTGTGTGGAGACAGACAGCATCTTTAGAGAAGGGATTCTCAGCCTTTGACATTTTGGACCGGAGAGTTCTTTGCTGGGGGTGGGGTGGGGGGGACTGCAATGGTCACCGCAGTAAGTGATTCCAACCAAACCAACTCGCTGCCGATGAGTCCATTCTGACTCCGGGCAGAAGTCAGGACTGCAGTTCCTCACGGGAGTACATATTCTCATCTTTCTCCTGTGGACCAGCTGGTGGTTTCCAAGCGCCGGACTTGTAGTTCGCAGCACTATGTCTAAGTCGCACATACCACCAGAGCTCCTAGTGAATGAGACTGTTGTCAGATGTCACGGAGTTGGCTCCCACTCACAGTGACCTTATGTACAACAGAACCAAACGCTGTCCTAGAATACCACTGCTGCAGGCACTCTCAGCACATCCCTCAGTCAGCAAAATCATCCCGTTAAAAATCACAGCCTGGATGGCTTCAAAGCAATGGTGACTCTGTTCTCCATCCCCAAGCAAGGCTAATGCGGTAGGGGCGCTACCTGAAAGAGAGGGTCTTCTTGAAAAGAGAGACAAACACATGGCTTCCAAGTGGTTTTGACTGCTGTACTGAGAGTTTTGGTTTTTTCCCCAGGAGACCTTAGGGTTCCTAAACCAGTAGAGGTCTAACCCAACAGAAAAAGTAGGCCAATGTTGCAAAACTGAAAGCAGTGGTCATGAAGCACCATATACTCAGATTTGGTACAAAGGCTGGATGTAATTCTGAAACTCACTGCCACTGAGCCAATTCCGACTCACGGCGATCCTTCCTATAGGACAGAGTAGAACTGCTCCTGTGGGTGTCCGTGGCTGTGAATCTTTACTGGAGTGCAAACCCTCATCTCTCTCTTCTGGAGTGGCTGGTGGGGTCAAACTATTTACCTTGCAGTTAGCTGCTGCCTGCATGTTCAAAGAGATTTCTAATTCTCCCCAGTCATACGCTAGGATAGCATAATCACTGGCCAAATAAATAAGCTATTAATTTTTTAAACGTTGAGGCAAAAAATAGAAAGAACCAACATTTCTGTTAATGGAAGAATGCACAAACTAACTTTGGCACATACACACAATAGACTACTACACAAAGCTGAATGGTCGAGAGGGTTATTTTGGCCCTCATCTAGTTCACAATAGGAACCCTCATTGAATAGTGGTTACACTTCGGGCTGCTAAGGGCAAGGTCAGCAGTTTGACATCACCAGCGGCTCTGAGGGAGGAAGATGAGAATTTCTACTCCCGAACAGAGTTCTACCCTGTCTTATATGGTCACTGTGACTCGGAATTGACTCGATGGCAGTGAATATTTTTATTTTTTTAAAAACGCAATAAAAAATCATTTTATTTGGGGCTCATACAACTAATAAACATATTTTGAAAGAGTGCTAATTTAGGTTGAACGGGCAGCAACATGCAATAAGAGGTATGCTGGCAAAAAATGGAAGCAGGACAAAAATTGGGGATATTTTCAAGATTCAAAGGCAAATAGTGTTAAATGCACAATCCTGCAATAGCGGTTATATATGAGTAGATGCGTGTAGATGCAGGTGTGGGTGGGAGAGTGGGGGGATGCCCACAAGTACATAAAGACTTAACAGAAGATACTTGTATATAAGCATGTATGTGGTGGAATATACGGGGGGGCACAATTATGAAAACTCCTTAGACATAACCAAACACCCTGAAGGAATGATGAGGAGCATAATCTTGGGGGACATTTGTCGTAATAGCGCACAAAGACGTCTGCATAAGACTTTGGAGAGCAGGGACTGAGGCCTTGAAAGCGTCTAAGATGCAACTGTTGGTCCCCACCCCCACCCCCAAGAAAGAATAAAAACGGAAACAGCTACTCCAATGGACTGATGGGCCTGCGAACACCAGTTTGCACAACCCGCAGACCAGAAAAACTAGACGGAATGGCTAAGGCTGAGTTGACCAGAACCTGATCAAGTGAAAGTAGACTGATGCTGATCCTGTGAACTGGTGTACTCGGCTACAGTCTTAATGGATGGCTTGTTCTAGATGGGAATTGGCTTATTTTGCATTTGCTCCAAGTTCCAACTGGAATGAAGGTTCTTTACATCAGAGACCATGTCTCCTCAGAGTATTGGGTTAATGGAGATGAGCAATTTAGAAATTGGAAATCCAATACACGATAGATAAAGTGGCTGGCTTACACACCATCGTGGCTGTCTTTAGTCTCAAATAGGTGGAAAAAGAATCCCACTGAACTGTTTACTCTTTTCCTAATGGGTCTAGAAAGAGAAGCTGGGGAAGATATGGATTAGATTATATGTTTCAAATATAAGTGACTGCTAACAGGATTAATTGTGATTTTTAAAAATTGTAATTGCAGAACTTGTAACTACAAAGGAGGGGGAAGTTATTTTTTTATGTGTGTAAGAGACAGTGGCTAGAAGAACCTGAGGTGGTCTGTGGTGAAGAAAAATGTTTTAATATGGTTCTTTTGTCCATATCTCTGTCACCCCCACCAAACAACTAAGTGGAACTATGCATACAGGGTGTGTATAACATTAATATAAAGAATTAGTCACTTCTAGTTGCCATTCCCCTAACTATAAGGAGGAGCCATCTCAGAAGTAGGATTCAAGAGGAAATCTCTGGGCCATCAAAGAAGAAGAGATTTGTCTGAAGTAGTGGAGGCTGAGACCAGAGGGACCAGAGGTTGAGGCATGGAGACCATGGGAGAGAGCAAAGGAGCCAAATCAAGAGTAGGGAACCAAGAGCCAGGATGAAGGTGCAACACAAAGGCTATGAGAAGGTGAGGCAGAGCGGGGGGCTGGCTCTCTGGCCCATAGAGACAGAAGTCAAAGGTCTAAGTGGCTGAGAGGCTGAGGAGCAGAGACAGAGTTGCCTGTTGGCTGAGGAGAGGTGCTGCTGGGGATAGTGACCATAACCAGAATATTTTCTGATTCTGCCTTGTGGTCACCTGTTAAAAACTTGTGGGTCATGTCATTAAAAAATCTGCTTAGACAGCTAGCAAGCGGCAGACTGGATTCACTAATACGTGCCAGGGCAGTGATGCATTCAGCCAGTGTCACGGTGGACAGGAAACGACTGGTACCACAGAGAGAAGAAAGGCAGCGAAAGACAGGAGATGACATTGTGTGGAGACAGTGCGCCACTCTTCTCTGGGGAACAACAGGTCTGAGCTAAATGGTGATGCATTCATGCCGAAAACCAGCTGAATGCTGACAAGAGAGCAAAGAGAACGGGGCTTTATATATGACAAGTGGATCAAGGAGAGTTCTTTATCTGAGTGCACGAGCAGTGGGCACCACAAATTGCGCATTATCTTCAACTGTTCACTACACAGTAGTTGTCTTGCAATGAGGGATATTCTTTTTTTTTCTTCTTATAAATCATTTTATTGGGGGCTCTTACACCTCTTATAACAATCCATACATCAATTATGTCAAGCACATTTGTACATATGTTGCCATCATTGTTTTAAAAACATTTTCTTTCTACTTGATCTCTTGGTATCATCTCCTCTTTTTACTTCTTTTCCCCACACTCCCACTCTCATGACCCCTTGATAAATTATAAATTATTGCTATTTTCATATCTTATACCATCCACTGTTTTCCTTCACCCATGTTTCTTTTGTTTGTGCCCCTGGGTGGTGGTGGTGTGGTTGTTTTTTTTT
>NW_022107431.1:33830190-33832269 GCF_000313985.2 Echinops telfairi | reverse complement strand
GCTTTGTCTTCAGCGGTTGTGTCGGGAAGGTGAGCATCATAGAATGCCAATTTAATAGAAGAAAGTATTCTTGTGTTGAGGGAGTACTTGAGTGGCAATGAGGGATATTCTTAACAACACACATCATTCCTGTTATTTCTTCAAGCCTAAACCTCACCTTATTAGCAACCTTCAAAATGCAGATGATACAACCTTGCTTGCTAAGAGTGAAGAGGACTTGAAACACTTGCCAATGAAGATCCAGGATTGCAGCCTTCAGTATGGATTACAACTCAGTGTAAATCAGACCAAAATCCTCAACCTGAGGTAATATGATAAATGGAGAAAAGACTGAAGTTGTCAAGGAGTTTGTCTTACTGGAATCCATAATCAATGGTCATGGAAGTAGCAGTCAAGAGATCTAAAGATGAGTTTCATTGGTAAGTCTGCTACACAGACCTCTTTAGAGTGTTGAAAAGCAAGGACGCTGCTTGGAGGACTTGGGTGAGCCTGACCCAAGCCATGGCATTTTTCATGGCCTCATATGCATGTGAAAGTTGGGCACCAAATAAGGAAGGCAGAAGAAGAATCAATGTGCTTGCATTGTGGAGCTAGCAGAGAATATTGCAAGTACCATGGACTGCCAAAAGGACAAACATCTATCTTGGAAGATGGATGGCCAGAGTGCTCCTTAGAGACAAGGATGGTGAGATTCACCTTACCTACTTTGGACATGTTGTCAGGAGAGACCAGGCCCTGGGTTCAGACATCATGCTCGGTGAAGCAGAGGGGCAGTGAAAAAGCAGAAGGTCCTTAATAAGACGGACTGACCCAGTGCCTGCAACAAAGGGCTCACGAACAGGAACAACTGCGAGGACGACTGTTGTTGTGCGTAGGTCGCTGAGGGTCGGAACTGACTCAGTGGCACCTAGCAACAGCAACAATAACAAGCCCTGCTTATCACCCATTTGTGTTTCATTTTAAACGCATGGCCCAAAAGGCAAAATACTGGCAGAGGGAGAAAGGCCGAAGTGACAACTCATAATTCAGATTCAGATAAGTGATAATTACTTTTAAAATACCCTAGATTTATAATTCAATTATCTATTTTATCCTGAGAAGTTAAGAGGAAATAGAAATTTGTTTCATGGGTTTACATTATATAAAATTTTTCAACAAATACAAGGATAAGTCACAAGGTATTGGATAGAAATCATAGACACATTTATTAAACAAGAATGGTACAATGTACGCAATTGGTTCTCGACAGATCCTCTATCTAGGTCTGCAGCTGTCTGAAGGCGGTGTTTCCATCTCACCCGGCCCCAAAGAGCGCAGCACTCTTCCATTTATGCCACTCAGAGCGGTCAGGGCATCCTCGGGGGCCTCGAATCGTGTTTCTTTTCAATGTTCTTTGAATTGTGGGAACAAAAAGACACAAGATCAGAGGGCCTGTGCTACACGCAAACACTGAGCAGGTGCATGTAAACACAGTTTGTTTAGAATAACCAGATGTGTATATGAACTGGAAGCCTAGTAGTTAAACATATTTTTAAACTTATATTCTCATATAAGCTGTGGTAGGTACATCTTTGGTAATGGGACTTGGTGAATTGTAAAGGCGAACGCAGGACTTGATGGACCCCATATTCTTCCTGCTCCTTCGTCACCCTGTTCTCTGCCGACCTGCTTTCCTCAATCATCCTAAAGTTGTTATAAGGTTAAGATGATGATTCGTCAGCTCTTGTCCCTAATCTGCAGGCACACTGTCATTTTCAAAATTGCAGAGGGCCTGGTTGTGAGATGGTAAACTGTGGCAAAGGTCATATTTTCCAGTAGTTTCTTGCTCTTTTCAAATAGATTTCTAACCTGAGGGTTGAAGGTTCAAATCCATTAGCCACTCGTCAGGAGAACACTGAGGCTAGCTGATCCTGTGAAGCCGCACAGCCTTGGAAACCCTGCACAGAGTCACTATGAGTTGGAGTCGACTCCATGGCAGTGGGCTTGGGTTTGTCTTTTTCTTATCAGATCTGGTTGTCACCTCTCTTCTGTGCTCTTTTCATTCTATATTTTCCCTTTTGGCAATGAATAGGCAACTAG
>NW_022107431.1:33826808-33828245 GCF_000313985.2 Echinops telfairi | reverse complement strand
AGAGCAGGGTAGAACTGCCCTGTGGGTTTCCGAGACTGTCACACTTTACAGGAATAGAAAGCTCCATCTTTGGAGTGGCTGGTGGTTTCAAACTGCTGACCTTTCGGACAGCAGCCCAACACGTAACCACTACATTAGCAGGACTCCAAAGCCCCTTCTTAATCTGAATTCTTGATTATACAAGGGATCTAATAAAAAAATTACTAAGAGAGCTTTGGAAGCATATTTGTTTCCAAACGTCCTGTGTATATGGCACTCTGCTTTATTTTCTTCCCCAATAGCTCCCACACCGGTTTCCTTTCTCTTAAGTCTTTGTATTAGACGCTGCCCAGAGGTCACAATCAGATTCATAAAGTTCATGGACTAAAAAATGGAGCTACAAGCTAACAGAGAACAATGAGCATATGGATGAAGAGAATGTTCTAAAACTACTTGCACTACTCTTCTTGATATGATGGAATGACTGAAATGCGAATTATGTGCTAACACAACTGTTGAAAAAAAGAATACTAGTAAATGACAAGATTCCTTTCTGTATATGAAAAATGATAAATGAAATCTTCCACGAATCTGAAGCCCCTTTCTACTGGAGAATGGTGGCTCTTCCTGCTCGCATATCATAGTGCCTTGGACAGTGACAAAAGCTTCAAGTGCTGTTTATTTGGGAAAAAACTCACTAAATTCAGTTAAAATTGTACTCCACACACTCCAGTGTGTTTTAGGGGCCATGGGGTGGGGTAAGGTGCTATGACATGCTTGTTTGTTTCTCCAAATACCCATGTGTGTGGCCCTGGCGTCTGCCACACTTACTTCAATGACAGACACAAATACATCTCTCTCATGGCTAATCTTCACAGGAATGGGCCAAACTATACTTGCTAAAGAGTGAAAAGGAGGCCCTTCTATCTTTCACATAGCTACTTTCCCACTGTGCCTGTAAGAAGCCTTCTCAGTCGTCATCCTGTCCTCAGCATGTGCCTATCACCGGCTACTGCCAGCTTTCATTTGGCACTTGATGTGCGATTCCCACTAGTTTAGGAATAAATATGAGACAGTTTTTCTTTTTTTAGATTTGAAACAAAAATTATCACTAAACATTTCTGCAAACGTTGGTTGCCAAGTGCACGTTCCCCACTGCCATCAAGTCAGTTTGACTCTCGGCGGTCCTACGTAGGATTTCCAAGATGTAAATCTATGGAAGCAGGTAGTCTCATTTTTCTCCTGAGGGGCAGCCGGTGGGATTGAACTGATGACCTTTTCGGTTAACATTCCAACTCTTGTCTGACAGCACCACAACTAATAAAAATCAACTGATAAAAAGAAGCAACAAAGCCCACATGGAACAACATATCAGCCTGTGTGATCACAAGGTGTCGAACGGATCACTGAAGACAAATGGGTGCATAAGCAAATGTGGCGAAGAAAGCTGATGGTGCC
>NW_022107431.1:33788735-33825759 GCF_000313985.2 Echinops telfairi | reverse complement strand
TGTGACCTAGTTTCAGAGTGATATTTGATAATTTCCTCAAACTACTTGCCTTAGGATATAAGGCTAATTCAGGAAACTACAATATACATTGGCTAAGTAAGAAACTCTGAATAAGACACCTTACATCTCTGATTAAAAATATGGTGGTGTTTCATTTGGGGTGTATTTCAGACTACACACCCCTCCCTGGTTTTCCTCCCACGAGTCCTGGATGCTGCATTGTCCTCTGCAAATCGAAGCCAATAGGTCACACTGAAGTTGGGGGAAAGGAAGAAAGTGAAAAACGGCAAGCTTAATAATCATCAAAGGTAAAGATTCTTATCCTATCATCTATTTTACATGTATGGGAAAGAGACTTATGGCACTGTAGCAAATCCTAGGAGGCAGTAGCATTCAAATATTGTGGGATTTTCTCTATAAAACAGAACAGGGCTTTGCGGCCAACTCGATGTGTTCAACTAACAGCCTCGGCTTACACCAGTATCACTGCTTTGCTTTCTGCCTCTAAACTGGTCCACCGCTGTCAGGCTTTCCTTTTCATTTCTAGAAATTGCCAGATTCCCAAACCCAACCCGTTGCCATCAAGTCATTTCTAAGGTACAGCAATCCTACAGGGACGGAGGAGAAGCGCTCCACAGGGGTGTCAGAACCAACCTTTACAGAAGCAGACTACACTGTCCTCCTCTCATGGAGCTACTGGTCGGCCCAACCTTCTGGGGAGCATCTGAGTCTCTTTTCAGTGGCCTCATATGCATGCAAAAGCTGGACATTTAAAGGAAGATGAGAGAAGAAATGATGCCCTTGAATGATGGTTTCAGTGAAGAATAGCAAGTGTATCATGGCAGGCAGAATGCTCCCAAAAGCAAGGATGATGAGCCCTCATCTCACCTACTTTGGACATGTTGTCAGGAGAGACCAGTCTGTTGGAAGAAATACACCAGCATGCTCTTTAGAAGTGAGGGTGGTAAAGCTTCGTCTCAAGTACTTTACATCTATTACGATGAAGGACCAGTGCCTGGAGAAGGTCATCATGCTTGGTAAAGCAGTGGGTCAGCCAAAAAGAGGAAAACTCAACAAGATGGGCTGACACAGTGGTTCCATCCAAGGTCAAACATAGGAAAATATGTGAGCACTGTTCAGGACCAGGCAGTGTTTTGATCTGTTGTACACAGGGTTACTATGCGTCAGAAGTGACTCAACACTAACAATAACCCAATGTTCCCCCCACTGCTTGAGCCTCGCTTTATCCCCTCGAGATTCCATCCACAAACCAGAAATATTCAGACAGAAAAAGCATGTAAATAAAAGGGGAAAAAAACCCCAACAAAAACCAACTCTCCATAATCCCATTTTCAAGAGGCTGGATGCTGCTAATGTCTTGGAGCACTCTTTCATTCCATAATTTAAGTGTGTTTCAAGAGACTGTTCCACATTACTCAAGTAATGCGTATTAACTTTAGAAATAAGCAAAAAAAGCCCATTTAAAATACGCTGCAATCTAAAAAGTCACATAATAGGATAGCCACAGTCGCTCATTAAATGGAGGCTAACTATATTATTACACAACTGCCAAATTACATGATACATAATTGGTACATTATCGTCTCACTGCCAAAACACCGAGAATCATGGCTCAGCCAACTTGATATGTAACTTTCATCATCACGGCATTATTCTTGCCTCATACCTTGGCATTCATTATGATCAACCACATGTTGTTAATGTGCAAAATAGTAGTTTTTTTTTTTACTATTATAAATATGAAATGTTGGATAATGAGAGAGTTGATCAGTGTGAACTGGGTATAATGTAAAATGAACCATGAATATGGAGCAAGATTGGGCAACTAACAATAGTGCCAAACATGAGCTATAATATAACTTTATAGTCTAGACATCTTTCCATGCTTCTGAAATACCTTTATCAATGGGTGATCAATACTAAATTGTATGGAAACATATGATTTTTATAGCAGAGTCCCTAAAATTAGGGTGTTTCTCATTTTTCAGTATTATAAACAATGCTATTTACAGAGTTGTAAAATTGTAGCAATGCCTGAGAATAAACTCTCAGAATGGAAGCAGTAAAACTTTGAGTAAAGAACATTTAAGAAAACCTTTGATATCTTCCCCCCAGAGAGTCATTTTCCTGCATCTTCATCACCAGTAGTGACTCAGTCACTAATTCACTTGTTATTTATCAAGTTCCTGCTGTGTGCCAGGCACGGTTCTAAACCTGCAGATACGTTGTTAGGTGCCAGACAGTCGGTTTCCTCTGGACGACAGACCCAAACACTGCCGGCTCCTGCACCACCCTCATGCGTGTGCTCGTGCTTGAGCCCACTGGTGCAGTCACTGTGCCACGCCGTCTTCCTGAGGGCCTTCCTCTTTCAATGCTCCTAGGGACTGGTGGCTCCTGATCATATACGGTGAATGTAAATAGGAAATCCAATTAAAAAGTTCACAGACGAGATCAATATGATAAAGAAAATAAAACGGGGGGCGAAGGAGGAGTTGCAGGGAGGTAAGGGAAGTCCTTTTTGAAGAAGCAGTGTTGTGTGCTATCAGTCCATTCTGACGTGTAATGGCTCATAGGAAGGGCAGAGGGGGACTGTCCGCTGGGTGCCCAAGGGTGTAATCTTTATTCACACCTTTCTCCGGCTGGCAGGAGGGCCTGGTGGCTTTGAACTGACGACATTTCAGTCGGTAAGCAGATAACCTCTTAACCACTGCACCACTGGCTCTTGAGGATAACGAAAATTAATGAGGATCAGTCATTCCAAAAGCCAAAGAAAGGGTGTTTCAGAGAGAGGGATGTGTACGTGCAAAGACCGAGGCCTAAGTGAACAGAGTACCAGTATTAAAGTGAAAAGGAATTAATTGGGATAAAGTCCTGTTAGAAGGAGGAAACACAAGGAACTAGACTGGCAGGTGAAAGCTACAAGCAGAGGGGTGCACATATCTGAATTACAGGGATAGGGTCGCGCTGTAGACATACTCACTGGAGCTGGGATGTGAGTGGACGGGCAGACCTAGAAGTGATGGAAGCAGTTCAGTCCCGGATGCAAATGCAAGCAAATGTGGTTAGGCTGGGGGCTGGGTTTAATAGGCTACAGAGGTGATCCCAACAGGGCTTGCTGATGGACTTGACGTGGGGGAGGCAGAGAAGTCTGAGGACTAGAGGGGACTGAGGAAAAGACCTGTGACTGAAGCTGTATCAAAAAGATACCATTTTTGCCCATGTGACAAACAAGAGATGCTCTCATGCTGTTTCTATATATTTACATAGTTAAATTATTTGGAAATATTGCTCCCTGTATTGCATTTCAATTTTAAAAATTACTTTCTATGTCAACAAAAGCTCTTTAGAGATGTACCAAACATACTTAGCTATGTTTATCTTCTTGCTCACTGAAATTCCAACTCTTCCCCACACACTCGTACACTCATTGTACCTTTAAAGCAGATTAAGAGTGAAAGGCTAATTACTATGTCAACGCTATCCGCAGTTTAAGGCTTGGACACTGATAAGGAAGACTGAAGCAGAGCCGATGCATGTGAACTGTGCTGGAGGAGAGTCCTGAAAACACCAGGGACTGCTAAAAGGATAAACTGGTCTGTCTGGGAAAAAGTATGGCTATCGTGTTCCTTGGAGGCAAGGATGGCACGACTCCAAGTCCGAGTTACCTACTTTGGACATGTTGTCAGGAGAGACCAGACCCTGGAGAAGGACATTGTGCTTGGTAAAGAGGAGGGGCAGCGGAAAAGAAGGCGGTCCTGAGCAAGGTGGATGGACACAGTGGCCGCAGCAATGGGCTCAGGTATAGGAACATCACAAGGATGGCGCAGGATCATAAAGTAGTTCATTCTGTTTTGCCTAGGGTCTCTATGAGTCAGAACTGACTAGCCGCTGGCACCTAACACCAACACAACCAACACAACCCAAACAAATTTCGTGCAAGTTTGGCCAATTTACCTTCCCACTAACACTTTGAGACTTGCCCGTTAACAGTACTGACATCTTTATTTAAAAAAGGTCTAACATTATAAATGGTTGTATATACATATATATAATTCAACCTATAGGGAGTTAACATTCTTGGGACTGCATTACCATTTTACTACCAATTTTGTGCGTATTATTTTAGATTCTTTGTCAAAAACATTTGTCTTGAAACTAGTTACAGGGAATAAGCTCTCAAGCGACAGCTATTACAATCTCTTCCTGCTAACTGCTCACAACGGTCTCGATCTGGTGTTGGTCTTCACTTTCTTTTAAATATAGTATGAAACATACCGCTCTAGAACAGGGGTCAGCAAACTGCGGCCCGAGAGCCACACGCAGCTCTTCTGGTCTACATGTGTGGTTCTGAAGGAAAACTGAAAATAAAAATAAAACGATCATAGTTTCGTTTTCAGATCATGCTGACTGCATTTCTCTGCAAAAATATATTTGTGGCTCTCAAATAATTTTTAAATTGTTGTGAGGGGCAGGATTGGCTCTTCCATCTCAAAAGAGTGCTGGCCCTGTTCTGGAACATCAACACATACTGAAGTTCCTGGATTTAAAGGTGTCTGCTATAAAATTAATGAGCAAATTTAGGTATCCCAAATCAGAAGGAGCTATTGTTGGTATCCCAAATCAGCTGATTGGTATCCCAAATCAGAAGGAGACATGGATAAGACAACGGTGGTTTATTTCATTCAATCTGGCGTGCTTGACCCAAGGGGGTCTGGCTTTGCCTTTTCCACCGAGCACCTGGGTGAGGAAAAGCAAGGACCTGCCTCTCCACAGCGGCCCCACAGTGCCATGGCGCTATGTGGAGCCCAAGGAAAGAAAGTCAACAGTGCAGCTCCGCAGTTGGCCGTGCTACATCCTTAGCGCTGAATCACCGGAGGTGACGAGCAGCTGCCCTATCCGACACGTGGAAACAAAACCATTCTACCATGGCAGACGCTCGGCGGGAACACCTTGTCACACAAGAAGACTTTTCTAAAGCAGATTCTGATCTAAATTCCAATGACTCTGTGGCTTTCAAATTCCTTTCAAGTACTTTTCCATTTTCTCAAAAGAATTATGAAAATATAATTATAATACTTTAAATTCATAGAATCTCAAAATAGCAGTAAAAGAATCAAACATTGTTTTCCTAATTTTCACATGAAAACACTGAAGTAGAGGACAGGAGATTTGCCTAAGTTCTTGTAACTCATGAATGGATGCGCATCCACAGAACCTGCAATCCTGTGTCTATGGGAAAATGAATGTCAGATTAACACAAAGTCTGCTGCTGGGTGTATCTGCCCGACTGGTATTTGTGTGCTTCTACATAGCGCTTTCTTAGTTCTGTCTGCTCGTAAAGGCCTAGAAAATACAGATAGGAGAAGAGAAAGCCCTTCCTTACACGAAAGTGGAAAAGGAATGCTGAATTAGAAAAATCAATCTTTGACAACAGATATAATACAAGAATCATTAATTGATGGTACACGGTGGAACAGACTATTTCTGTCAATAAAATCCCCCTACCCACTATAAAGCAAAAATTCAGAAACTGATCGTGGAGGACACCTGGCAGATAACACCTTCCCCAAGGGGTCAAGGTTGCCATCAGTGGCACTGGGACAAACCATATGTACTCAAGCACAGGAACCTGGATCTACTGATGAGGCAACACCTGGGAAATCCAAATGGAGATGAATTTGCCATAACAGTTGGCGTGTCCACTTCAAAAATGCCAATATCGTAAACCGCAAAGACCTCAAGAACGAGATTCAAGGCACATGACATTGAATACAGTGCATGTCCTTGGATTTTCTTTATTACTAAAGAATTTGGGACAAAGGGTGAAATATGAATAAGACCTGTATGTTGGATAACTGTATTATATCATTATTACTTTCTGAATTTTAACACATCTATTCCTTGCCGACTGATATTCTGCATTTACAAAAATAAAAAACAATCTGTTTTGCCTATTAATGATGCACACATGTCAGTTATGCGACACGACAGTAAGCTGGCTGCCATGGTTAAGGTCACATGTCAGCATATATTCTGCATTTACAAAAATAAAAAACAATCTGTTTTGCCCATTAATGATGCACACATGTCAGTTATGCGACACGACAGTAAGCTGGCTGCCATGGTTAAGGTCACATGTCAGCTTGGCTGCGCCATCACACTCAGAGGCCTGACAGTATGTAAATGCGTGGCAGTTATCTAATATAAAGTAGTCGTCGCCATTTTGTGACCGGATGTGATCATCCTACATTTCCACATAATGACCTGGTCTTTGGAACCTAACCGTGTTGTTAAGTGAGGAGTGGGTGTACAGTGGTCACGTGTTCTACATCCATAGGTTCAACCAACCACAGGCTGAAACCACTCAGGAGAAAAAGGTAAATGTTCACGGCAGTCCCTCTAAAGCTAAGAGGAAGGGCACAGTTCTATCTATTCAACATCACTTACACTGAATTTGGTATGGCACGCAATCTTGAGGTGACGTAAAGTAGAGGCGAGAGTGTGTATCTATCATATGCAAATACGCAAAGGCCTGGAGCATCCACAGATTTGATTTTGGTACCTGCAGGCTGGGATCCTGGAACAAATCTCCCACAGATGCCAAGGGATGACTGTAGAGTTATCTAAGAGGGAAGAAGGGAGGGAGGGAGGTGGGGAGAGAGCTATCATCTGGAAGGAGAAAGGGAAGGAATGGCAAATAAACCCAGTGAAGCATTAACAATGGGGGAATCCAGGTGAAGGGTCCATGGGGATTCTTGATACTATTCTTACGATTTTTCAGCTTTTTAGTTAGTCTGATACGATGTGAAAGTAAAAAAAAGAAGGCTATCTCTCTATTCGTTGAAGTCTATCTGACTCTGGCAACTGTACAGGACAGCGCAGAACTCCCCCATCGGCTTTTCAAGGCTGAGAGCTTTGTGAAAGTCAACAGCAGCCATCTCTTTCATGAGGAGCAGCGAGCCATCATTTTCCACCTGAAGTAAAATACATGTGGTTAACTAATAGTCTTACTGAAGACAAAAATATAGTATTTTAGAATCAGGGAGTAAATGCTATGATAGTTTGGGTGCCCAGCCCTGCTTCTCAGCGAGCTGCCAAGTGCTTAACCACACCAGCGGGCTCCTTCCCTGCTCCCTACTGATATGTAAAAACTGAGTGCAGCCCTTGACTCCTTTCCACTCACAGAAACATTCACTGAAGTGGGATAAACATGCAAAATATGCAAGAAAATTTAAAGTTCTTTTTCTAAAAACAGGCCATGACATTTTCTTCAAATTAACAATCAATGATGTAAAGGGAAAGTAGAAACCTTACCTATTCCCTTCCTCATATCTATTAACAACTGTCTTGCTGTAAACTTTTAGAGGAGATACAAACATTTGCTCCATTACATAATACTTCACCTTCAGATATATTTTTTAACATTTCCTTTTTCAGAAAAAGATAATCAATGATTTGAAAAAAACTTGAGAGACCTACTTTTAAACTGGGCAGAAGTATATACAAGAAGTAGACAAAGCTAACAATTTATGTATGGGTACAACTAGCTAGCCCCATGTGACCAAGGGAAATGGCCTCTGTCCAGGGTGGACTAGCAGGAGAAGGGCTGTGGCTCAGGAAACACTCCCTACATTGTGCATCAATTGACTTGAGATTCTATTCTTGGCTCAAGCGAAGTTTGATCTACTCCCAGGGAGGACTGTCTCCTCTCCCAGGTCCCAGCACACAGCAGCTGGAGCCCAGTTAAAAACTGGCAATGCTATTAAAAACAAACCCCAAAGAAACCATTCCCATCATTTCCCACCTGAAGTAAAATACATGTGGTTAACTAATAGTCTTACTGAAGACAAAAATATAATATTTTAGAATCAGGGAGTAAATGCTATGATAGTTTGGCCCTAGCATAACTTATCCTATAATGTTCAGCAGCACAATTTAAAACTCTCACCTCTCTCTCAAGCTCCTTTCTTCCTCCAATTGGCCACTCTAGTACCATGTGGATACATGCAATCCAGGTTTTGCCACCTAAATTATGGAACTTTTAGACAAATGAGCTGAATCTCGCGGCTTGGTTTACATAGATCTTATATAAAACCCATTTGTTTGATAAAGACATTTTCTGAAACTGTTAGGGTAAGCCTTGTGCATGTGTTGCATGAATAGTGTCAACTGCCACGAAGTTGATTTCAACTACGACCCAGCAACCCCACATAGGGTCTCCAACGCTGTAAATCTTTACAGGACAGACAGCCCCACCTTTTCCTGCAGAGCAGCGGCAACCATTAGCTAACGGCTCACCTGGCAGTTAGCAAAACTCCCAAGCTAATCCGACAGCAGCAGCACCTTGGCTTTTCTGCACAATTACAGACAGCTGAATCCCTATAAATACTTGGAAATAAACATAACCACATTTTTTGTAATTAACTACTGAGATAGTCAAGTTGACCCACAACAATGGGTGTGTCCCCTAAAAAGCCATGCTGACACTAAACACACTAGGAAACTGCTACAAATTATGTCTTCCCTTTGAAGAAGTACACACATGACTACGGGGGATGTTCTGAGGCATCCTGCAGTAAAGCAGGTGATTGGACCTGGGTCTCCCAAGGGATTTTCTTCTAGATTTATTCACCGGGAATGCTCTAGGATACACTTTAGAAATGTTGACAAAGTCTGCTTACTAATTACATTATCGCAGGTGATTCTTTTAAAGGGACATGTTGACACTTCAGTGTCTCAGCATGACATTTCTCATAAAAGGCATACAGGGCGGCAGCACGGTCTTCCCTTGGCATCTCAAATGCACTGGGATGAGCACATTGGTTAGAAATTCTGGGAAAGTAAAATGATCAGATCACCTGATTGCCTTGAACTAGGTTTGATGACGTAATAATGGTTAATCCTGCTGTAGTTTCTTTTTTTTCCCCAAATGCTTTAAAATCTAAATCCATAATGCATTTTTTTTCATAATGCATTTTCAGATGTTAAAAATAGACGTCAAACTCCATTAGTGGGCTCCGCATGTCTGATGTGGATGAACATTTTTTTCCCCTCTTCCTAGAACCTAGTGAAACATCAAGTACATCTAATGGACCAATTAGAGTGATAAACCATCCAGCCTGCTCACTGCTGTTTCTAAACAAATCATTCTGGGAACAGGGACAAGTGGCTGTAAATGAAAACGCTGTCAGTTCTAAAGTTAAATGTGGGGCACAAAAAGTACCCAAACCTGGGAGCTATCTGCTGGGGGGGAGAGGAGAGAGGTGATATGGGGGCGGGGGGTAGTAGAAATGGGAAACAATGCATTCAAACCCGTCATAAAGTAGTATGTCATGAGATAGGCACCTTCAGGAGCACCAGGATGGAGCAGTCATCTATCTTGCTGGGTGTCCAGTTGGCTCTGACGCACAGCGACCCTCCAAGCACAACCGAACCAAACACTGCCCGGTCCTGCACCGTCCTCCCGATGGTTCTCAGGGTAGAGCCGCTGTTGCAGCCACTGTGTGGTGAGGGCCTCCCTCTTTCTGACTGCCTCTCTTCTTACCAAGCATGGTCTCCTTCTCCAGGGAACGGTGTCTCCTGATAACATGTCCAAAGAATGTGAGGCAATGTCTCCCCATCTTTGTCTCTAAGGACAACGGCTGTACTTCTTGTGCTCGTTCGATGGGAGTCCCTGGTACTTTCAACATTCTTCTCCAGCACCATAATTCAAATGCATCAATTCTTCTTCCTCTTCCTTATTCAACGTCCAACTTTCACATACACATGAGGCAACTGGAAATATCCAGTTCCTTAGTCCTCAAAGTAACATCCTTGCTCTTCAACACTTTAAAGTGATCCTGTGCAGACATTTACCCA
Organism: Echinops telfairi; assembly: GCF_000313985.2. NCBI lineage: Eukaryota > Metazoa > Chordata > Mammalia > Afrosoricida > Tenrecidae > Echinops > Echinops telfairi. Next base: position 33,815,880 of record NW_022107431.1, on the reverse strand, counting down.
ATACAATGCGTCATTTGACTTCTTGACTGCTGCTTCCATGAGCACTAATTGTGGATCCAAGAAAGATTTAATCCTTGACAACTTCAACATTTTCTCCACTTATCATATTAGTTCAGTTGTGAGGATTTTTGTTTTGTTTACAATGAGTTCTAGTCCACACTGAAGGCTGTAATCCTTGATCTTCATCAGCAAGTGCTTTAAGTCCTCCTCCCTTTCAGCAAGCAAGGTGATATCATCTGCATACCGAAAGCTGTTCATAAACTTTCTTCCAATCTTCTGCATGCAGTCCAGCTTCTCAGATTATTTGCTCAGCACACCTTTCTTGATTTTAAACCACGCAGTATTCCCTTCTTGTTTTCAAGCAACTGCTTCTTGATCAATGGACAGGTTGTGTATGAGCACAACTAACAGTGTTCTACAATTCACATTCTCCTCAATGTTACATAAACAGCCACCTATAGCACTGGCCACCTCGATATACAAATACAGCCTACAGATACACACACATATATACACGAAATCCTGTGAAAGCTGGAACCTATGCAAGGCAGAGAAGAAGCACTCAGGTATGTTCTAATAGAGACCAGCAGATCAGTGGTATCTCTGCACTGTCAAAGGAGACACACAAGCCCGTCCTGTGAAGTTCTGGCTCTCAGAGGGTTTACTGTAAAATGAAGGGTCCTGGGAAAAGAGAACAGGTGCTGATGTGATGGCTGGATGTCTCCTTCAAAGTCTCAAAAGTCTCTAAATAATTTGAAGAGATTTACTTCTAATTGCCCCACATGCATGTGAAAGCTAGACAATGAATGAGGATGACTTGGAGAAAGATGGATCCTTGGAATAATGGTGTTGGTGAAGAATGCTTGCCGAAAGTACAATGGGCTGCCAAGGGAACAAACAAATCTGTCTTGGAAGAAGTACAGTCAGGATGCTACTCAGAAGCGCGACTTGGGCTCAAGCCCTTTGCACAGGTTGTCAGGAAAGGCCAGTTCCTGGGGAAGGACATCATGCTTGGTAAAGTAGGGAATTAGCAAAAAAAACGAAGCCCCTCCCCTAGATGGATTGACACAGTGGCTGCAGCAATAGGCTCAAACATGACCATTTTGAGAATGGTGCAGACCAGACAAATGTTTCATTGTTTCATATACAGATGCTTTGAGTTGGAACCTACTAGATGGCAACTACCAACATTATCTACTTTGCTTTTTTCAAATTAAATCCTCTGTATACAATTTCACTAATAGGAGCCATATGGGAAGCATCTGTAGCTTTCCTCAATTCTAATTTTCAGAGGCAGAAGAAACACTGACAAAAATAGCCCCCGTCTGCTAGAGCTGCTGTAGGCTGACCTAGTTACAGTCAGCAGGCTGAGTGCATCGGAGCTGGCTTAATCCTGCTCCAGCTCTGGGGCTGCTGGGGGTGCTCAGGACCAGGTCTGGAGTCCCACTAGGACCACTTGCAGTCAGCCCCAAATCAACGCTGGTCACCAGATTTCTGAGATCACCACCCTCAAAACTGCCTCCAAGAATTAAGCAACCACCAAAAAAAGCCTTTAACAACGTTTAGTGGACAGTGTTAACATGGAAAAGTACTAACACAAAGGAAGAGAAAGAAAGGTAGGAACCTTTAATTTATGAAAAGAAAAACCCAACACCTCTCTCAATAGAGAACAGAAGACATGGCCATGTCATTCACCAAAGAAACTGCTAACCAGCATATAAACATGTTCAGTATCCCTAGTACACACAGAAATGTACATTATGACCATAAACCACCTTTTCTTTGCCCACAAGATTGTTACAGACACTTTGAAGAAGGGGATACCCATTTTATGGAAAACTAGAAACAACTTAATCTTCAAAGAGATGCCAGCCAAATGACTATAGGAATATTGTGTTTAGCTATGTAACTGTTTTAGAAGAATACTTCAAAAAATATTCCTGACACTAAATGGAAAGAAAATAGGTTGTAAAGCCATGGGTACAATGCTGTGCTTCACACACACACACACACACACACACACACACACACACACACACACCCCAAAGTGTTAATGTGGCTGTATGTGTTATCTACATATGTGAGTGCTCAGATAATGGTATTACAGATGATTAAAAAACAATTTGAATCCTTTATGCTATTTCCAGTGTCCTACAATTAATATTTATTATTTTCCTACCAAAAACTGCATGCCACGTGTTAGATACTTAGGCTCCAGCCAGTGCAGGGTGCCTGGAGACTAGTTCTGCTGACAGGACTCTGTGCTGCATTTGTCACTGCTGCCAGAAAAGATGCTGGGAGTGGACCTGACGCTGGTGCGCATCTCATACGCTAATGTGGAGAAGCTGGAAGTCCCAAGTGAAGCAGCACATTTATCTGGGGCGGAAAAGGCTCCCCAAGAGACAAGCACTGTGGCAAAGGGCAGCTTATACTGTATTTACTTTCACCTCATGTTCATATTCGGATCATTATAGCTTATTTCAGAAAAGGCAAATTTCTACAGCTGTGATTTCCTTTTCAAAACAGTTTTAAATAGCTTCTAGATCATACTCCTGGACCAGTTTGAGGGGTGGGCGCATATGCTAAGTACTGACTTCCCTCACTCCTGTATTCGGTTTTTAATACTCTGATGATGGCGGTGACATTTTTTGGGCAGTCTTTTTTAAAGGGGGGTTTTCCTCTCTTTTTTGATATCATCAAGCATGGTGGAAGCACACAATTTTACGTCTAACTTGAGTTATTTTATGAAGAAAAGAGATCATTAAAACAGACCCTATTTTGAGTATTAAAATAGTTAACATTAGTGTTTCTTTCAGTCAAGTAGCAAATATTTAATGGTTCTTTGTGTCATGCTAAGCACTTGATGAGGTTTTATATACTTTGGGACAATGAGTAAGACATTACAGGAAGCAAATACAATACTCAGTTTGACAGTCTTAAATGGTGGGTAAGACCTGTGGCCATCCACACAGAGACCAGGCGAATTTTTACTCTGCTGTTTGCAATGTCTTTTTCAGGTTCCCAATTTCAATAGGGGCAGAGAGACTCCAGAGGTGCAAATCTCCCTGGAAAACCTGGGAGGCAGTGCTATTTCTCTGCCTTTCGAGGGTGGTGGTTGTTTCTGCTATCTGCTCGCCGAATGGGCCAGACCCACGGCAACTCCGTGTACAGTAGAAGGTAACCCTGCCTGCTCTGCGTCCTCCTTTGACTGGGGTCAGACTGTGTCCTTGTGAATCCATTGTTTTTCTTCCTTTCTTTTTTTGTTTGCATAATATCCCCCCCCCCCATTTGACTGTTCTATTTATCTTTGAATCATTTTACTTGGGGCTTGTACAACTTTTATCACAATCCATACATCCATCCACTGTATCAAGCACATTTGTACATTTGTTGCCATCATAATTTTCAAAACATTTTCTTTCTACTTGAGCCCTTGGTATCAGCTTCTCATTTCCCCTCTTCCCTTCCTCCCACCCTCATGAACCCTTGATAATTTATAAATTATTATTAATTTTTCATGTCTTACACTGACCAATGTCTCCCTTTATCCACTTTTCTGTTGTCCATTCCCCTGGGAGAGGGTTAAATGTAGATCATTGTGATTGGTACCCCTTTCTCCCCCTACCTTCCCCTTCCCCTCCTGGTATGGCTACTCTCATTATTGGTTCTGAGGGGTTTATTTGTCCTGGATTCCCTGTGTCTATGCTCTGGTCTAGCCGGATTTGTAAGGTAAAATTGGGGTCATGGGGGGAGGAAGCATTAAAGAACTAGGGGAAAGTTGTATGTTTCATCAGTGCTACAAAACACCTTGACTGGCTCGTCTCTTCCTTGTGACCCTTCTGTAAGGGGATGTCCAATTGTCTACAGATGGGCTTTGGGTCTCCACTCTGCACTCCCCCTCATTCACAATGATATGATTTTTATGGTTCTGGGTCTTTGATGCCTAATACATGATTCTATCGACACCTCGTGATCACACAGGGTGTGCTTCTTCCATGTGAACTTTGTTGTTTTTCAGCTAGATGGCCGCTTGTCTATCTTCAAGCCTTTAAAACCCCAGGCGCTAAATCTTTTGATAGCCAGCCACCATCAGCTTTCTTCACTATATTTGCTTAGGCACACACATTGTCTTCAGCAATCATGTTGGGATGGTGAGCATCATGGAATGCCTTTAATAGAACAAAGTGTTCTTGCGTTGAGGGAGTACTTGAGTAGAGGCCCAATGTCCATCTGTAACCTTAATACTTAACATATAAATATATATACATAGATCTATTTCCCCATCATCATATAAATATATTTACACATGTACATGCCTGTATTTAGACCTCTATAAATGCCCTTTGCCTCCTAGTTTTTTCCTCTATTTCTTTTTACTTTCCTCTTGTCCCACTATCATGTTCAGCCTTCATTTAGGTTTCAGTAATTCCTCTCGGTTACATTGCCCTTGATCAAGCTCTACCAGGCCCCCTACAGCCTTCTCACCATTGATTTTAGATTTCTTGTTGTTCCCTTGTCCTTGGGTTTATTAGCACCCACTTCCTTTCCCCTGCCTCCCCCTCTCCCATGCCCCCTGGAACCACTGGTCCAGTTGTTTTCTCCTCCAGATTGTTTATCCTGCCTATCTTATCCAGACAGACATGCAGAGACAATAATATGCACAAAAACAAGGCAGAGCAATACAAAGCAACAAAAGAAAACAAAACAACAAAAAAAGAAGCGCCTATAAATAATTCCAGGTTTGTTGACCTTTAGGAGGGTTTTCCGGTTGAGTCTGATGGGGTGCCATGCCCAAACCCCACAGTCCATTCTTGGTATTCCCTGGAGACTTCCCCTTGTTTTTCAATGGCTGCGTTTTGAATGTAGATTTCCAGATCTTTTTACTCCATCCTAGTGTGGAAGCTCTGCTAAAACTTGCTCAGAATTATAGCAATATTTTAACCTCCATGAAGAATAGTTCCCAATTAAGATCACCTATCATAGGGAACATCATGCTAAATGGAGAAAAAATTAAAGTTGTCAAGGATTTCAACTTGCTTGGACCTGTAATCAATGCTCCTGGAAGTAGCAGACAAGAGATCAAACAACACGTCGCACTGGATAAATCGCTGAACAAAATCTCCTTAAAGAGTTGAAAAGCAAGGATGTTACTTTGAGGACCACGGCATGCCCTGACCAAAGCCATGGTATTTTCAATTGCCTCCTATGCATCTGAAAGTAGGACACTGAATAAGGAAGACAAACGAATCCATGCCTTTGAATTATGGTGCTAGCAGAGACTACGGAAAGTACTGTGGACTGTCAAAAGAACAAATAAATTGTCCTGGAAGAAGTACAACTAAAACGCTCCTTAAAAGCAAGACTTTGTCACATGGTCTTTGGACGTGCTGTCAGGAGAGGCCAGTCCTGGAGAAGGACAGCATGCTAGGTAAGGTAGAGGGGCAGTGAAAAAGAGGCAGGTCCTCAACAAGATGGACTGACACAGTGGCTGCAACAATGGGCTCAAACAAAACAATTGTGAGGATGGTGCAGGACCAGACCAGGCAGCGATGCAATTTGTTAGAACCACCAAAGTGACAGCACTTGGTGGCAGCAGCCACATGTGTCTTCCCAGGGTTGTTGCCATTCGGGTTAGCTGCTCTTGAGATGCCCCAGGTACTCACTGACAAGCTGGGTCTCCTGCACAGAAGGTGAGAAGTCTACCACTGAACAGCCTTGGAGGGGCAGGTGATATGCATTATTTCATTTTTTCTTTTAAAAAAAAATCATTTTACTGGGGCTCTTACAGCTCTTATCACCATCCATCCATGCATCCATCCATCCATCCATTGTGTCAAGCACATTTGTACATATGTTGCCATCATCGTTCAGAATGCATTTTCATCAGTCATGGGAAAAAGAGCCACTGTGTGCTGTACTAACAGATAATCTCATAAATGTGCTATGTTCTGAAGAGCAACTCATGAACCTTCAACTAGGGGAAATAAAAACAAAAAACATGTTTCTCTAAGTTGATATTAACCAGAAACTATTTGATTAACAGGTTTCATCCTCAACAGTGTTCCTTATCTTCCCCACTCTTGCCTACACGCATTACCTCGTTTCCCCTCTTCATACTATTTGTTTTATTGGCCAGCAATACCCCCTAGAAAGTTTTTGGCTCAGCACAATGCTCTGTAGCACTGGGTTTCTGACACAGCATCTTGGCGACCCTACATAGGCGCTCTGGTGTTCTGTGTGGAGGGACATGAATGCTTTCGGGTGAACAATTTAAAAAGTGCCCCGCACTGGAAACCTAAAGGCAGGCTAGGTCTGATGAACGTGATTTGGCACAACGTTTTGAGTGATATTAAAATATAACAGACAAGAAGGTATGGGGTAAGCATTAAGAAGAAAGAGTTTATCTGGAGGGACAAGAAAAATTGAACACATTGAAGCCTTAGATCACAAGGCACTTTAAAGCCTGCTAAGAGGAACTATGGTTGTCTCGAGATAAAGAGAAGCTGCTTTGTGAATAAAGCAAATGTTGATATTTCGTCCACGCTGAGGTCTTGGAGTTTTGAATTCATTTCAGAAAAAAACATGATTTAAAACTAAATATATGAATCTCTCAACTAAAATAGTGAGAGGTTTCAGTCAAAACCTTCATCAATTATAGCTTCCTATCTATCTATCTATCTATCTATCTATCTATCTATCTATCTATCTATCTATCATCTGAAGTTCTTAAGGCTACTTCCCACATTTATAGTTGTGAAAACCCATCAGTTTCCAAGGCAACAACACAGACCTTTACCAACTTGAGAATGGAGAGCGCATGACACCAAACTTGTAGAAGCATCAATTAATCCAGAGAATCACAGCACACTTCTGAGCTGAAGAGCCGACAGGACATGCGGTTCTACCTGCAGATACATTTGTTCTCAGAGAGGCCTGGGAGCTTGTGAAAGTAAATATTCCCCTACATCGAAATGGAAAGGCACCAACAGGAAGCATACGAGCCATTAAGCCTTCACCAATCACATGCTGTAATTATTCATCCTATAGCTACTAAATTCTGTTTTCAAAACAGAAGTGGCAGAAGGAACCCAGAGAGCCGAGAACAGACAATCACTGTGACAACACAAGGACATCCCACCTAAAAGCCATCAAGAAGGTTTTCTTAAGTAGTCAGATGAAGTGCGAAGAATATAAAGTACCCCAAACACCCACACTCTCTGCCACGGACTCACAGCAACCCTCTGGGACAGACCAGAACTGGCCCTGTGGGGTGCCAAAGACTGTCAGTCTTTCAGGGACCAGAGAGCCTCAGCTTTCTCTCATAGGGCCGGGTTCAAACTGCTAACCTTTGTAGTTAGCAGCCCAGCATGTAGCCCACTATCCTACCAGGGCTGCATAATAATGCTAAGTTAGGCATGTGAAATAGGCTATCCGAGGAAAACTTACTTTGACGACCCTTATAATGTGTTTTAAAGATATAAGAATGCCATTAAAATACAGTATTATCTCAATTAGTAAAAGGCAAACACAACTGATATCAAGAATCAAGGAAAGTCTGGTCCCATCCCTCTGCCTTCAGGTATATTGTCTACTCCTTTCTCAACAGTCCCCACCACCACCAAGAGGCCTGGGATGGAACGTGAGCGCGCTCGCTCTCTCCCAGGTCCCCCTACGTGTTGGCTTGGCTGCAGCCCATGTTATCAAGTATGGTGTGGACTGTTTCTTTCAGGTATCTGTATCCTACTTCTCTGAGCGAAATAACTGCTGACATCAGTAAACAGCATAATCCTTTAAGGTGTAAGTCTTAATTCACCCTTTTGGGGCCAGGAGGAAGCCGAAATTATATACACATCTGGCTTTCGGTCCCCAAGCATCTCCCTGTGATGACTGGTAAGTCCCCTGACCTCAGTGCTAAAGATGGATCATCGCTGCCTTGAAGCCCCATTTAGTTCAGCTACAGGCCTCCCTTAAAGCTAAAGCCAACTGCCTGTAAGCTCATTCTGACGCACAGTGGCTCATTTGTGTCGGAGCAGAAGAGTGGGGTCTTCTGAAAACAGATCTCCAGGCTTTTTCCCCCCAAGTGCCTCTGTGTGGGCGGAAGCCCCCAAACCTTTCAGTGAACAGCCAAGTGCACCCATCTTTTGTACCATCAAGGAACTCCAGTGTAGCCTTTCCGAAACCAAACTCACAGTCACCCTGTCGATTCCAACCACCGGTGCCTTACAGGCCAAGGCAGAACTGCCCCTGGGGGTTTCTGAGACTGTAACTCTCCAGAAGGAGAAAGCCTCATCTTTCTCCCACAGAGCAACCGGTGGTTTGGAACTGCTCACCTTGTGATTAGCAGCCCAACTCATAACCAGTACACCTCCAAGGCGCCTTTTGGTTAATAATAATGCAGCGACACTGGTTCCTCAATCACATACCAAAGTAAGATATTAATAAAAACGAGAAGCTTTGTATGTGTCTGGGGGTGGGGGACAAGTACATGAGTACCTCTCTACTTTCTGTGCAATTTTGCTGTAAGCCTAAAATTGCTCTTAAAAAAAGAATTATTAAAGAAATGGTCAAATATAGGCCAACTTACTACTTGCACCAATTTATATCAATGATTTCAAGTGCCAGGATGAGCTATTTGTGCAAAGACACATGACAACCAGCAAGTCTGTTGTTCCCGGGACAAGGTTGTCATGACGAGTGTGACCTAGCTTTCACACCCCAAGGTGCCTGAACCCAGTCTATTATATGGGATTACCCAGCAGCTCACAAGAGCTACTCAGACAGTGGGTGGCCAGCACTCACACAACAGCACAGGCAAAGACAACCTGGCGGGCGAAGTGAAGCACACATGGCTAGCATCACCACTTAGCCAGGAAAAGAGCTTAAGGATAAAAACAGTAAGAAAAGTAGAACTCTCTTTCGTTTCAAAATCAGTTTTTGTTTTTGACTTTCACACCCATTCAGCAGACAATACTGAATGGAACTCCAGTTTTAAATACCCACGTGAACCCAGAAGCACATACGTGACAGCAACGCTCCTGTAATCGTCTTCCACATGACTAGCTGGCTCTGTTTGGTATTACTGGCAAAAAAGCAAAATAACAACATTCTAAATGCATTCACTGTATATAGTAAATTATCCCACTCACAGCATCTACAATATTAAAACTCCCTGCGAGTCTTTATTCCAACTCATGGAGACCCTATAGGGCAGAGAAGCACTTCCCCTGTGGGTTTCTCAGACTGTAACTCTTTACTAGAGTAGAAAACCTAATCCTTCTCCATGGGTTTTGAACTGCTGACCTTAGCAGCCCAATGACTAACAACTATGACACCAGGGCTCCTTGTCTATAATATTAGTAGCCTATATACTCAGAATTCCACTAAATTGTTAAGATGATTAGGGGGGAAAAGACACCGCCCCACTATTCCCCACCCCCAATCTTAATGTAAAACACACACACACACTCCCTTCCTTAGAGCCTGTGGATCCAGTAGCATGAAACACAGTATCCCTAAGTCAAAAGGAACCTGGGGTGGGGGTGCACGTTGCTTGCTTTTAGCTAATAAACTACATGTTATTGGTGTAACCCCATCCACAGTTAATTTTGCAGAAGGCCTGGTGATCTGCTTCCATAAGAATTACTGCCACATTCTGGGATGCTCACCTTCCTGACACGATCACTGAAGACAAATGGGTGCATAAGCAAATGTGGTAAAGAAAGCTGATGGTGCCTGGCTATTAAAAGATATAGTGTCTGGGGTCCTAAAGGCTTGAAGATAAATAAGTGGCCATCTAGCTGGGAAGCAACAAAGCCCACATGGAAGAAGCATACAAGCCTGTGTGATCATGAGGTGCCCACAGGATCAGATATGAGGCATCAGAAGACCCAAAACAACCATTCTGATGTGAACGAGGTGGAGTTGGAAAGGAGAACCAAAGCCCATCTGTAGACAACTGGACATCCCCTCACAGAAGGGTCACCAGGAAGGGACAAGCCAGCCAGGGTACAATATAGCACCGATGAAACATACAACATTCCTCTAGTTCTCATCTCATTGTTGTTAGCTCATCACTACCCCCGAACCTCCCTGCAATGCTTCTAAGTAGTTATTAATCCAGTTACGGTCTCTATAGATTTCTAACCGGGATTTCATATACAGCAAATCATATAAAACTGAGTGTTCAGTATCACAGCAACTTGCCAGTCACCACGGACAGATGGGCGGTGTCTGTGCTGGCTGGGAACTGAACCTGGGTCGCCCACGGGGAAGATAAGAACCCTATCACTCAACCTCCACTTTAGTTGGGCTGAATTAACAGAAGCAAGCTTGCTGAGATGAGATGGGGCTCCTTTAGTCCTGCAGCCAACCTCGAAATAGATTGTTGCTTAGGATACCGAAAAGGGAAACATGATTCCCTACAACAAAGGCTGCATTCACAGGGTGAGATAGGCAGTAGCTAAATTAGAATCCTGACATATTTAGTAACAGATTTGGTGGCAGTTCTAATATTGAGGCTTTTTCATTGTAAAAGTGAAACTGGTAAGTTCAGTCAAAAGTCAGATTAGCTGACACATTTTACTTATACTATATTGGGGGTAAGGTATGTTTTTTTTGGGTAGAAATATCTGATTGAGCAGACAGAAATATCTAGCCAGGAAGACTCATTGTTAAAAAGTCTTTGAATAGTCACCATCCTCAGTTTTCATGAACACTGAGGCTACAACGAATTCACAGTCCTGTCATTGTTGAGACATGTTTATAGGAGGTGAAAATCCCATCAACAGGAGACAGACACCGAGAAAAACAATAGTCTCCATTCTAAAGAGTGAGCTCATGAGACTGAGCTCAGGATGCCTAACACCGTCATGCTGCATGAGTCCTTTGTAACAAATCAGTGGAAGCAGGCAGCCCTAACACAGATTTGCTGGTGTCCACAGACTACGGCCTCCACGCCATCTCACACATTCACACACGCACATGGACAGGATAGTGAGAGAAAGCATGGCACCTTGTTTCGTAAAGCGAAGGCTTTCTCTAAAGCATTTTTAGGGGCATCAAACCCCGCTAGCAGAACAGAGCCTCCATCCGGCCTTCAAAATCACACTGATGTGGTTCATATTTATCACTGCCACTTACCCTCTGCCATACCCAGATCTTTCTAGCCTTCCAGCATTTCTAAGTCCATAAAAGCTAAATTCAAAGCTCTCACAGGGAGGTGAGAAAGACATTACTTAGGTCTACTAAGTAACGGACTGCTGAAAAGTGCTTTCTAGATTGACATTACGCCAAGTCCATGAATTCTTAACACTTTTAGATAAATGTAAACGCAAAGGATTGTGTACGGACCATACTCCAATCTTGGCTTAAACTCATTCTTGAACTTCTGTCCGTCATATCCTAGAGGTTTAAATACACAGGATACTTTTCATGAAGTGTACATGGATATATATATATGTATATATATGAATATATTCCTAGTAGGTATATGTGACCTTTCCCTGAAAGATTCTTGCTACTAAGATTATTACTTGTGATGCTTCAACAGCCAGATGCAATGTCAAGAAATGTCGGAGACAGCTACCTGAATAACTGGCTGGAAGAAATTTATATCCATGTTCACTTCAAAGAAAATCAATCAGCCCAAATGCAGAAAGTCTTGAACAATAGCATTAATATTACATGCTGGCAATATTTTGCTGAAGATAATTTCAAACTGAGGTTCCAGCTATGCATCAAATAAATGGGAACAGCCAGGCATTCTAATCAAATTCGGATGAAGAGTTAAAACCAGGGATTTTTTTTTAATGTCAGAGGGATCTTGGCTAAAAGTATAGAATACCAGAAAGATGTGCACCTATGTTTTATTGATTATACAAAGGCATCACTGTGAGGATCCTGGCAAATTATGAAGAACAGGAATTTCAGAAAATTTCATTGTGCTCATATGAAACTTGTACATGGATTTACAGTTAATCATTTAAACATACATAAATACTGATTGGCTTAAAATCAGAAAAAGTGTGTGGCAGTTGTGTCCTCTCATTTTACTTAGTCAATGTATGTGTTGAACAACTTGGAGATACAGGACTATATGGAGAAGAACATGGCATCGGGATTGAAGGAAGACTCATGAACAATGTACGATAAGCAGATGGCACGATCTCATTTGATGAAAGCAAAGATATCTAGAAGGACTTAATGATGATCAATGTTTACAATCTTCAATACAGATTATGCCTGAAAATAATGAAAACAATAAGTCTTACAACCGATCAATAAGCAACATCATTATGAACAAATTGAAGCTACCAAGGATTTCTTTCTATAATCAATGACCATGGAAGCACAGTCATGAAATTAATTAAATCGTGCGCGCGCGCACGCACACACACTGCAAAAAACTTCTTCATAGAGTTAAAAAGCAAAGATATCACTTTTATGGCTCAGAGGAGACTGGTCCAAGTCATGGGATTTCTAAATAGCCCCATCTGGATGAAAACGCTGGAGAGTGAAACAGGTAGACCGAATAATGGATGCATTCGAGTTGTGGGGTTGGCTAATGATGCTGACCATACTCCGTGCTGCCAGAGAACAAGCAAATCAATCTGGAAGAAGTTTCGTTGGCATGTTCCTTACATGTGAAGATGCGTACTTTGGACATGCCATCGGGGGGACCAATCACTGTAGTAGAAGGCCAGCAGAAAAAGAGGGGACCCTCACCTGGATGGACGGGGGCAGTAACTGCAACAATGGGTTCACCCAAACAAGGATGTGAGGGTGGGGCAGGAGTGGGCAGGGTTCCTGCTGCTATGACATCTAAGGCCACTCATTAGATGATTATGAGTCAGATCTGACTGAACAGCAGCTAACAACAACACACGTCCCCAGTGAGAGCCAAGAAATAATCTACAGACAGGACAAAAGTCCCCTTAAAATAAAGCCAGCTAAAAAGTTTTGGTTCATGTAGGGCTGAATTTGTAAGGAATGATTCAGTCTGAGGAATAATTAAAATATTGAGTAAGTTTAATTCATAACACCTTTTTCCTCTTGCTATGATTACAAAGAATATCCCAAAGACCATACATTATTGATCCTATACTTTTTTTGTCACATAACCTTATGTGCCATCGCTCCCAGTCTCTGGTGCATGGAGACAAAAGGAAATAAATGGTGCTTGAAAAGGCTGACCTTTGTTTTCCCTCTGGAGGAAATAAATAAAAGATGTCCACACTGGGCCTCATGACTCAAGCATTGGCAGGGTAAGGCATTGTTTAACAGAAGCAACTCCTAATTACCTATGGCTAGAACAGAATAAAAGCTTGTGCTGCCATCAAAAAGGATAAGCAACAAGCATCCTCGATGTGTCTCTTATTCCATTATGTCATACAAAGAATAGGTGGGTAGGACGAGTTTCATGTCAAAGTGCCTCAAGAAGCAATGAGTAAAAATATTTGTGTATGTCATGTTTCTTTGGGTCTCTTTCCTTTTTATTCTTCAAGATCGTATCAGTTTTCAGATCTACTTGTGGTCTCCAATATATGAATGGGTCATTTGTTAGGATTTGAGAAAATATTTCCTCTACAGAAGCATTGCGATCTAGGTTAACTCAGTTCCCAAGATAGCTCATTAAAGCCCAGCTGATCCAAACTCTAGCCTACAATCTAACACCAAGAAATAACGTCAGGGTGGGGGAGGGAGGGGAAAATGAGGAGCTGATACCAAGGGCTCAAGTAGAAGAAAATGATGATGGCAACATATGTACAAATGTGCTGTAACAATGGATGGTGTGTAGAGTGTGATAAGAGCTGTCCGAGCCCTCAATGAAATGATAATTCAAAAAAAGAAACAACATCAGTACAACCATGTAGCAATAATTTTATGAGCAGTTTCAATGCAAACTGCCAGGAACACAACTGGACTATGAGCACAGAATTGTCTCTGATCCCAAAGCAACAGTAATAGCTGTTCAAACCTAGCAGGTAGGTTAGTAGCAAAGCCTGGGCAGGAAGGGACAATGGAGTCATGGGACCCCGTGCCACTGCCTCACGAACCTGAGGTGGAGACGTGTGGGGATCATTGTGGCACTGACTGCATGCCTGTGATCTCCATCCTCTCTACTGGCCACACAATGCTCTTAGTGTCACTGTGCAATTTAAGAAACTGGGTTTCAGAGTATGCCCGCTGTGACACAGTTAATTGATGAGCAAAAATTCCAATGTGGATCTAGACATTCCTCCAGGAGCGATTTCTGTCCAGTTCCAAAGCTTGAGTGCTTTCCACATGAATAAAACAATGAGGATTAAATAAGCAACACTGCGGTGTGCAGCACAAATTCTGGCCCATGAAGCTGTTTGGCGGCTGTTTCCCCTGTGTCCTTCTCTCAGAGCTCCACTGGCACCAACAGTTTCTTCCTAACAAGAGCCTCTTCTCTTCTCCTTTTGAGTTTTTCTAAGTGATATTCTCTCTGGTAGTTAAAACAGTGAAGCGAGTTATAAAACTATTTTCTCCTATCTCCTTTCATCTTCTTCATCTCTTTATACAGAGAACCTTCACAGTGGGAGATTTTATTCTTTTGAGGTCACATATCCCCCCAATAAAAATCATTTTATTGGGGGCTCATATAACTCTTACCATTATCCATACATCCATCCATTGTGTCAAGCACATTTGTACATTGTTGCCCTCATCATTCTCAAAACATTTGTTTTCTACTTGAGCCCTTGGTATCAGCTCCTCATTCCCCCTTCTCCCCACTTCCTCCCTGGCCCACCTCCCTCATGAACCCTTGATCATTTAAACATTATTATTTTGTCATGTCTTACACTGACATCTGCCCCTTCACCCACTTTCTGTTGCCTGTCCCATAGGGAGGAGGTTATATGTAGATCCTTGTGATTGGTTCCCCCTTTCTACCCCACCTTCCCTCCACTGTCCTGGTATCGTCACTCTCACCACTGGTCCTGAGGTGTTCATCTGTCCTGGATTCCCTGGGTTTCCAGTTCCTATCTGTACCAGTGTACATCCTCAGGTCTAGCCAGATTTGTAAGGTAGAATTGGGATCATGATAGCAGGAGATGGGGTAGGGGGAGGAAGCATTAAAGAACTAGAGGAAAGTTGTATGCTTCATTGTTGCTACACTGCACCCTGACTGGCTCCTCTGTAAGGGGAGGTCAGTTGCCTACAGATGGGCTTTGGGTCCCCATGTGTTCATTCACAATGAACACATATCCCCTTTTAAGGACCCCTGGTGGCAGAGCAGGCAATACATTGAGGTGCTAACCGCGGGAGGAAGATGAAGCTTTCGATTCCCCTAAAGAGCTAGTCTCAGAAACGCACAGGGCAGAGTCAGGATCAACTGGGTGGCAGCAAGGGAAGTTGAGCTATCCCCTTTTGTGTGTCAGGTAGAAGCTATAAACTTCCCCTCTAGGAGAAAATCACTGGGGCACTGTCATGAGCTGAATTGTGTCCCTTCAGAGTGTGTATCAATTAGGCGAGGTCTTAGGTCGCAGTATCGCACAACTGTCTTCCATTTATGAGGTATTGTAAATCCTGACTATGTGCTTATAGTTATTCACATACTTTGGACATGTTTCAGGCGGTACCAGTCTCCGGAATAGGACATCATGCTTAGTAAAGTGGAGGGGCAGTGAAAAAGAGGAAGACCCTCCCCAAGAGGGATTGGCACAGTGGCTGCAATAGTGGGCTCAAATAAGGCACACCTGGTGAGGATGGTGCAGGACCAGGCAGGGTTTTGTTATGTTGTACACAAAGCGATATGAGTCAGACCCCACTCCGTGGCACTGAACAACAATGACATGTGAGTCAGGATGTGATTCTGTGAATAGGACAAGGTTTATGTTAATGAGTCAGATCAGGATGGGATACTACAACTGAAGTTGCTCAAAGTCGTGGAGTCGATTCCAAGGAACAGTGACAGGACAGGGTAGAATGGTCTGTTAGTTTGTGAGACTGTAAGTAGAAAGCTTCATCTTTCTCTCCCAGATCGACTGGTGCTTTCCAGTGGCCAGTGGTTTCAAACATCTGACCTTAAAGTTAGCAGTCCAACTTCAGTAAGCACTTTGCCACCAGGGCTTCGGGACTCAAATCATAGCCCTGGGGTTAGCCAGCTGGCATCACTATTTATCTTGCAAGATATACAAGGAGAGAGAAGTGAGCGGAAGAAGAGTGGCCTGACACTGGGAAATGGGGACCGCCCTGCTATCAGGCAGGGAGAAGGGCGGAGAAACGGAGAATCCATGCACTTTCTTTCCTATTCACGTTTATTACTGACAATGGCTCTAGAACGAGGTGGAAACCAGAGGGCCCCGTGCGTCTCAGGGTGTCTGCATGTCTGTGTGAGCATGCTCACCTGTGCTTATCCGTGCAGAGGCAATAGACTGAGGCTATATGGACAATGGAGAGGGGAACAAAGGGCAGAAGGCCAGACATCAGCAAAGCGGAAAAGGTTAATGATGGAGGAGATGCGAACCGTGTAAGTGGAAAGGTCCAATGAGCCATCTAGTCACCTGCCTTGGTGCGGGTGGGTGGGGGTGTATCTATGGAGCAATGTATAATGTACATTATAAAGAATATAATACAAGGCCTTTTGAAATCCACAGTTGTTTATATTCAAATATCCATATGTGTGAATTGGATCTGAATATATGAATGAGCTAGAATTTAACCTCTATTTGGACCACTGACCCTGGTTTATTAAAAATATTAATAAAAACACATCTACATTAAGAAAGATAAGAATGCTTACAGCCAGCTTCAGTTAAAAAGAAAACAAACACTTAGATCAACCAGGCCCGATCAAAGGGGAACAGCAGGTGCAGAAGGCGGAGAAGATAGGACAGACAGACAGATAGGACAGACAGACAGGGAAACACAAAAGGCAATGAAATAATTGCTGGAATACTGTGGGACTGCAGTCAGTTGCAGGAAACAAAATGCGCATGAACTGTTGAGTGGAAAACCAATCTGATATGTAAATTTTCAACCAGGTCACAATACAGAGTTCAAGCAATGAATAAATCAAATGGATTCTGACTCATGATAACCAAAGGGAGTCGGAGTAGAACTAACTGTGCTCCAACTTAGTCCTCCTGGACGATTTCAACAGCTCACCATGCATCACAGGCTTACTGTGCGCACGACAAGAATGACGACAAGGAGTGCCTGGCACACATGGCAAGTGCTCGGGACGCTGTGAAACTGTCCTTCTGGAAAGAGTTCTGAGTCGCACAGGTGTATTAGCACCCGGGACAGAAAAGGGTTGCTCACACCCCTAGAGCACGTCTTTGAACGGATTTTCTTTCTCGAGTCCTTTTAATGGAACATATTTAACGCGTTATCCTAAGTCATCTCCAGCATTTAAGAGCTTTTGTACACAAATGTATCTGTTTATAGCTGTTGCCATCAGACTTAGTGAAATCCTTTCATTGAGCTTGAATTACTGATACCGCCCTCCCTTAAATCAAGAGTACTAACATTACAAAATGCTGTGCCAACAGTGGTCCTACTAGGTGCTCCACTCTTTCAGAGACAGTCTAATTAACATAGTCTAGAAAAGCAAGCTTTCCGATATCTGCTCTGATTTAACAGTAATCAACTATGGGCTCTAGTCTTAACCACTTTCTGAAAATTTTAAGGAAAAATATAAATTTATCAAAAGGAAGGACATGCAGAATAGAATTTCAGTCTCTCATGGAATCCATATGCTCTGGAGTCATGGAGGACTGCCCTAAGATCATCTTTAAACTTAAACCGCAACACCCCAGGCGTCTTCTTAAAGCTAAACAATACTCAAACTAAAACTCACTGCCACGGGGCCATTTCCCACGCACGGCGACCCTTTGGGTTTCCCGGGCCATCAACCATCATGACCTACGTTGACACTGTGCTCTTTTCCAGACGACCGAGACGAGACCCGAGAGAGAACTTGAGAGAGAGATACGAACCCTATGGGACAGTGGGTTTATGTTAGGAGGGAAGGGAGAGAGCTCAGAAAAGGTGAAAATGGCAGCACAATTAACGGACGTAATTATTAGTGACACTGAATTGTACAAGCAGAAACTTGAGCTGGTCTATGTTCTAGCTGTATATATTTTCACAAAAAGATCAAGTTTGAGAAAATGTATATATATTTTGAAAAGTGTACATTTTCAGAAAAAATGGAAAGTGAATAAAATTTTAGCACTCCTGGTTAAGCATATACTTAAGACAATTTTATTAATTCCCTGGCAGCATAACCATGGTAAATCTTAAAGCAGAATGCCCACTTACACAGAAAAAAAAACAAGATAAAAAAACCCCATAAAAATCTGGAATAGAAAATGTTCAAATGCCAATAGCGGTTTTCTGAAAATATGATTATTGTGATTTTCAGTTTCTTTTTAGTAAAGGTTCTGCGTATCACAAACTTTCTAAAAATAACCACATGCTACTTTTTATATTGGCAAGAGAAAAAGTCCACATGGAAGCAGCACACCAACATGTGTGATCATGAAGGGCTTAAGGGACCAGGCTTCAAGCACCAAGAAGGGGGGGATAAAAATCATATCATCGTGTGATGGGGACCCAATGCCCATCTGTAGACATCTGGACATCCCTTGCAGAGGGGTAGTGGGGAGGAGATGAGTTGCTCAGGTTTCAGTGTAGCAATAATGAAACTCACAACCTTCCTCTAGTTCTTAAACACTTCCTCCCCCCAACCACCATGATTCTAATTCTACCTTGCAAACCTGGCTAGACCAGAAGAAGCACAGCGATACAGATGGGAACTGGAAACAGAGGGAATCTAGGACAGATGAACCCCTCAGGACCAGCGGTGAGAGTGGCGATACCGGGAGGGAAGTGGGGGTAGAAAGGGGGAATCAATCACAAGGATCTACATATAACCTTCTCTCTGGGGGATGGGCAACAGAAGGGTGGGTGAAGGGAGATGCTGGACAGTGTAAGATGAGATATAATAATAATTTATAAATTATTAAGGGTTCATGAGGGAGGGGGGAGCGGGCAGGGAGGGAGGATGGGGAAAAAGGAAAATGATGAGCTAATTCCCGGAACCCAAGCGGAAAGCGAATTTTGAGAATGACGAGGGCAACAAATGTTTAAGTGTGCTTTACACAATTGATGTATGTATGGATTGTGATGAATTGTATGAGCCCCAATAAAATGATTTAAATAAAATCTATTTTCAGAGCAGTATGATAAACTTAAAAAAAAGTGTTCCCTTATTCTTTTGTATGTTGAGGTGTTTTAGTATGTCTGACATGTTACTTATTTTTATGTCACAATAAATTAGTGCCAGAGGAGCAAAACATGACCAGTCACTGTTGAGCTCTGTGGAACTCTAAACCCACTGACAGCAAAGAGCACCAGAAGGAGGTCTACTTGTTTATGGAGCATGCACAGGCATCCGACAGTGTGGAGCATAACAAATGATGGGTAACACTGGAAAGAAGGGGAATTCTACAAGATTTAGTTGTCTTCCTGCAGAAGGGGATACGGAATGGCTTAAAAGCAGGGAAAGTGTGCATCAGGGTTGCATCCTTTCACCATGTTTATTCAATCTGTATGCTGAGCAAATCGTCCAAATAGCTGGACTCTATGTGCAGACGATGCAAACTTGCTCATCGCACTTACTGATGAAGGTCAAAGATCCCGCAGTAAAGCTTATACCTCAACATCACGAAAACCAAAGCCCTTACAAATGACCGAGAACAATAACAAAAGCATGACGAAGAGAAAGTACTGAAGCCATCATGGATATCGTGTTACGTGGACCTCCCCTGGTCAGTAGCAGTCAAGAAGTCAAATGACATATTGCTTTGGGCCAATCTGCTGCAAAAGACCTCTTTAAAGTGTTAAAGAGCAAGCTGTCACTTTGAAGACTAAAGTATGCCGGACCCATGGCATTTTCAATCGCCTGCTGTGCATGTGAAAACTGGGCAAACAATAAAGAAGACTGAAGAGGAACTGATGCACTGAACTCACGATGTCGGTGAATACTATCGAATGTGCCACAAACTGCCAAAACACACATGTCTGTTTTTGAAGTAGTACAGTCAGAATGCTCCTTAGGAGGAAGGATGCCAAGCCTTCATCTCCTGTACTTGGGACATGCTATTAAGAGGGACTGATCCCTGAAGAAGGCCACCATGATGGTAAAATAGAGGGCCATTGAAAAAAGAGGAAGCAAAAAAAAAAAGAAAAGAAAAAAGAGGAAGCCCTTCAATGAGATGGATTGACACAGTGGCTGCAACAAGGGGTTCAAACGTAGCAAGGACTGGGAGGATGGTGCAGTGTTTCGTCCTGTAGTGCATGGGGCCACTATGACTTGGAACCAGACCAATGACATTTAACAATAATTCAATATCATTTGCATTTAACAATACAAAATATCATGATGCGTGGCTGAGCTGAAAGCGTAATTGAGGTCTCCAAACTGCAGTGTAAGAGTCTAATCTTCCTCTTGTTACTGAAATAGCCTCTACAGTAATAAAAGAAAACCCAGTCTCGCAGTGCTAACTGCTTATCTTTGAATTATTCATGCTAATGCCCTGTACTGTAGAGTTTATATTTTACAAATGCTAATCAGGCTCTAGGATTACATCAGTAATAGAAACCTGCAAATAATTACCAAATCTGAGTTTAAGCAATGTTTTCAACCCAAGCTCTCCCCAGAAATCTTTACCAAAACTTATTTCCCTTGTCCCTGGAAGAAAAAACAACACAACCCTCAGTGTAAAGACTTTTTAATCAAGAAGACAAAGTTAACTTTTGTACACTTTGCACGCTCTAGGTGGGGCTCTGGATGACCAAAGGAAGGTGCAGTAACAAGGAAAAGGCAAAAGGCTCAGGCCCAGAATATGCTGGATGCACGGCTAAAAGGGGGAAGCTGAGCCCTGGACTGATGCCAAGACAGCAAGCAGAGAACTGAGGCCTGCACTCCCTGCTGTGGAGCTGCACTGCGGTGGGGCCCACCAACCCTCACCCCAACCTGTCCAAATCAGTGGACTGGTGAACCACTTTTCCTTGTTATCCTTGTGGACAACCACCCCCAAAACAGGATCGTTGTTTCCTTTTTTTTTTTAAAGGAAAAAACACAAGAACTAGAAGAAACCTACAGTCGCCAGTGTCCACTTTTATTATTTATATTACTTATTCAAACCAACTACCATTTCAAACTCATGCAACTGGCAAAAATGCCCATGTTTTACTATCAAGTACAAGCGAGGACACGGGAAAGTCGGGACCCTCACTGGCTACAGGCTGATACAACCAGTTGGAAGAACAATTTGGCTGTGAAAATGCACCATACCACTTTGAGAACTGAGCGCAGAGAAACTTGTGCTTGTACCAAAGGAGGAACCTATAAAAAAGTTATTGTGGCAAAATCCTTAGTAGTAAAACAAAAGTAATCAACTTCTTCATTCATCAGTTGGGGGTGAGGAAATAAATTGTGCTGAAGTCACTTTGCATAATTCTGGGCAGCAGTTGCCTGTTTTATAACTATAGTTATCTCCTGGGATAGGTATTTTATAATTGACTTACAGGTGAGTGCAAAACAAAGCTTCAACCTGATACAATACTATTACAATGTAAGTAACATTTTAAAACACCAATGGTATTCCAGATCAATGCGTGGAGTCAAAGTACAGAAGCAGACTGGAAGGTACATTTTAACTCATGGCAGTTGCTGTTCTTGTGATGGGAAGGGGAGGGATGAGAGGCAGAACACAGAAGGCATTAACCTGGTCTGGGTTATGGGCATCTAGTGATACTCTTGTTTTTCTATGTATCTTATCACACTAATATTTTTTCAAACATTATAAATCATAACCTCCCTTTGCAGGTCAACATAGTAGACTGAGAAAGTTACATGATCTTGTAATGTATAAGAGGAAATTGAGTTGTGTTTGACAATTAGCCAAAACAATTTGGAGGCACCCTGGTGGGCAGGTCTGGCCATCTGCTTCTGAAAGGTCACAGCCTTAAAACTGCCCAGAGCAGCTCCACTCTGTGCACATGGTACTGCTGGGTCAGAATCAGCAACCACGTGCCACCGCGTGCACATGGTACTGCTGGGTCAGAATCAGCAACCACGTGCCACCGCGAGGCACCAAGGACTATCTTCCTCCAACGCTGTCTTGAGAACACAAGTATACATCATCATTTCACACCCAGTGTGGTGTCCTCAGTATTGTGTGGTTGAAAGCACATCAACATGCAGGGTGCCTGGCTATACGAGTGACTATTTTGATCAGGTCACAGGAGATGGATCCTTACCGAATGGGAGAAAAATTGGTGGGGGATGACCCTCAAATTTTTTAAAAAGTCCAGACGTACTGGACCTTTTAAAGATGACTCCCTAAGACTATTTTTAAAGCTCAAACTAAAATGATCACTTTTTAGCTAAATAACAGAATGGCTTATAAAATAAAAGAGTACCACCTATGAATACCTATGTGCTTAAAAAAATCAGTTATAGGAGACCAAAGTGTCAAAAATTATACTCTGGAACACAGAGGAGGCGGTCTGGGAACAGGGCAGGTGGAACCCTGGCAGTGGTACCACAAGAAAGGCATGAATGACGATGATGACAGGCTGTGAGAAACTTAACCTACGTTGCTGAATAAGCTGTGTAGAAACTGTTAAAACAGGAATCTAATGGACTATTTAAACTTTCACCTTTGGCACAAAAGATATAGCTTAGTAAGGAGAACGTGTAAGAAGTGAGTCTCTACCTGTCCAAACATGTGCCTACCCATTACTGTGGATGGGGCCAGCCATCAAAGAGGCATTTTCTCAACTACTGGAATTATGGACACGCCACACCACCCTCAGCTGAGGGTCTGCTGCAAAGAGGGAGAGGGCGTGGAGAGAGAACAGAACTGTGTGGGGCCTGGGGCATTTCTGCACCCAACCACTTTGAAAGTCTAGAACATTTTAATAATGTGTTGCGGAATATTCTGTCTGTATTTTTTACAGAATCCATAGACTCTTGGGAAGAAGCTGTCTGCTCTATCTAGCTCCAGGGTTGGGATCGGACCCAGATAGCTACTGGAATGGGCTCTCAGATCTTTACACAAGAGTCGAAGGGAGCAATTGGCCTCAGGCAACATTACTTCTGTAGTTTTTCTCGAGGCCAGGTACACCTTTCCTTTAACTTGTTTCAAGTCTCCAAAGTTTAGAACCCCTTAGCAGAAATGCTGTTTTCTTGGAACTAGTAAGAGAAAACCATCTAATGGAGAAAACCTGTCAAATAATGTTAGTTACCACTTGTATGGGAGCTGTGGTGGTGTAGTGGGTTATGTATTGGGTTGCTAACTTCATAGTCCACTCCTAGGGAGAAAGATGAGGCTTTTTACTCCTGTAGAGTCTCGAAAACCCACAGGTGCAGTTTTTATGCTAGCTTATTAATGGCAGGCAATGGTTATAAGCACCTTTTACATATTATCTCATGTAATCTTCACCAACTCTATGAGGTATATGGCACAATTCTCCCCCAATTTATAGATGGGGCAAGTGCAAAGAAAGATTAAGTCCTTTGCCTGAAGTCCAGGATGACCAGGAGGTAGAAGAACTGGGAGGAGGGCACAGCGGGCAGCTTGGTGCCAGAGTGCATGTTATTAGTCACCACAATGGGAAAACACCGGTCAGCCTCAATTCAACATCTTCTTGGACATCCACTGCCCAAGTGAACCTTCGGGGATTCCTAGGACAGACACGAAAGCTGAACTTGCTCACTGTGCCAGTGAGGGAGCCGGGTTTTCACCAGAGGCCACGGGGACAGCTGCGGAAGCACTACTGTGATGTGTGCATCAGGATGAAGGCAAGAAT
Source organism: Echinops telfairi (assembly GCF_000313985.2). Lineage (NCBI taxonomy): Eukaryota > Metazoa > Chordata > Mammalia > Afrosoricida > Tenrecidae > Echinops > Echinops telfairi. The sequence goes on along the minus strand of NW_022107431.1, from coordinate 33,792,027 downwards.
GTTTTCTCTCGGTTGGTTCATTTACCAAAGAGCCTGCATTTTGGCCCCAGTACATTTGGCCACCCTTATTGTCCAGAGCTTGCTATCGATCCACTACAGACCTGCTAGAACTGCTCTTTTTGAGCGGACACCTTAGAAAGAGGAACTCAGGACCAGAGCCACACGAGAGGGCAAAGGGATACATGTTTAATGCAAACCACCCAGAACAACTCAGGAGCGTTTCATTACTTTCTGTTTTCCTTTCCTATTAAAACATCCATTTGAAATAAGGATGAAACGTAAATATTTACATATATAAAACACACACACACACACACAAAGGGAGACAGAAATAGCTCTCTCACTCTCTCACATATATAAAACACACACACACACACACACACACACACACACACACACACAAGGGAGACAGAAATAGCCAAATAGACAGTCAAGAAATCTGCTATTACCAAGCGTGACTAATAGGAACCCCAGTGGCACAAGGGTTAGTAAGTGCTCAGCTGCTAATTGAAGGTTGGCAGTTTGAACCCATGCACTGGCTCAGTAGCAGAAAGCTCTGACCATTATTTCCATAAAGATTACATCCCAGAAAACTCTATGGAGTGATTCTACTCTGTCTCCACCGGTTCACTATACGCTAGAATTGACTCTACGGCACCTAACCAGGGAAGTTGGTCTGACCTCAGAAGAGACCAGGTCTGGGATGCTCAGGAGGATGAAGCGGGACTCGGTGATAATGACAATCCTGATGGAAGAAAAAGAAGTCAATGGGCACGAGCCTAGAGTGAGAGCACTTGGCATCACATCCCCTAAAACAGCGATGGCCACGCCCTTTCACCCTGTTCTGAGCAAGTAGCCAACACCAGTACTCACCTCACTCTCTCAGGAGGCACCTATGGCTGACCCAAAAGGACAACAGAGAAATCCTCCCATGGGGCCTGGAGCCTTCCATCCGCCTCCCTCCTGTCTGTAATAACCACGTTACTGGCAACAGAGCTGCAATTATCTCTTGGGAGAAAGACATTCAGAGTTTAGTTACATCTAAACAGTCCTTTAAAATGCCAACCTCTTGCTTCTTCAAAATTGTTATCAAGAGAAAACAATGAATTACCTATGCTCCCCTTTTCTGCTCCAGAGTTTACAATCACACAGGCCAGCTGCCTTTCCACTTATTTTCTCTCTTCAAGACAGTGAATTATGGCCCAGAAGCTAGCTGGATGCATCCTCCATATTCCCAGCAAAGTGGCAGGAAACGTTCACAATGCAAGAAAGAACTCTAACTGGACGTTGTTGGTAGAAGTCGTCAAGCTGGTTGCAACTCGTGAGGGCCCTCTGTGCAGAACAGAATTGCTCCACAGAGTTTCCAAAGCTGTGACACACCTTCACATCCCCAGGCCTGCTTCCAGCTCGTGGCTGACACTTAACCGTTGACTGCCCCAAGAGCCTGGAGAGTAGATGCTCAGAGTGAGGCGACACCCACCTGCAGTATGAGTTGAGTGCAAGATCTGGCCATGATGGTGACAGAGTCTGACCGTGGACCAGACCCCAGCACCTTGCTTTTAGGACTCTTCACAACACAAGCGCCAGCGCAGCTGGAAAGGAAAGAAGCTACCAGAGCGTTCTTGGAGCCCCGAGGAAGGTCTGGCGTTTCTTTGCGAGTGCTCCGGAGGAATGGTTACCCATGAGCTACAGGCTTGTCAGAGGCAAGGGCATGGTAAGTGTGAGAGCACCGTGGGCTCAGGAGCCAGGGTGTGTGTGCAGATGAAGAGCCAGAGAGTGGGAGGCCGTGGCGCAGGCAGGAGGGTGAGCTGCTCACATGATGGCAATACCCAGTGAGTCGTGGAAGCGTGGGGTAAGCACAAAACCTCTGCTGAACCTGAGGCATGTGGTCGCCCAGGGGCATTTCAGGTTGGTGATGTTGTAGGTGGAGTGGAGACAAGCCCCAACACAGGCCTCTGCTAACTCACAGGCAGATGTCAGCATCGCGGCAGGGAGCAAAGACGGTCTGGAAACCAGTGGGTTGTGAGAAAATGCCACAAAGCTTGCTGATCTTTGGAAGGGGTTTCCAGGGTGATGAGAAAAAGGAAGCCAAAGGATAACAACTAAAGCTACAGAAGCATTCGGGGTGGAAATGTTCTTACTACTGTAGGGCCCAGGAGTATCAGAGGGAGCAGAGAGGAAAGAAGGGAGCGGGAGTCTGCGGGCAGGCCTGGGGGAAGTTCCCGGAGCAGCGAGGTTTGGACCTTGTCTCCGGTGCATCTGCAGCTTTCACTGCTGACTGCAAGCTCTGTTCCGGAAACCATGGACCCACAAAGAACCTGTTTTTCTGGGCCGGGAAAAGAATAGGGAAGGCTGATCCGGAGATGGAATGATAAAAGAGGAGCACAGGGAAATGCTAAGGGAGGCTTCGAGAGAGGTGCTGGAATGGGTGGGGAACCAAAGGGAGGCTGCCACGTACACACACTGGGCTGCTACAGTAGCAGGTGCTTCCTAGCCCTGGCAGGAACCGGTGAGATGGAGGGCATTACTGATCAAGCAGCTTAGGGAGAGTTTACATCGCAGGGGACCAGTTTCCTAGCTCGTTGCACTGACTCAGTCTATTCTTTGTAGTTATGAGAGTGAATTGCAATTGTTCAAAAGGCAGACAAGTGTGTATAATGCTTCTAACGTGACTGTCATGACTGTACACCCTATTTCATAAGGAGCTCAAGCAACTGCAAGCGAGGTGACGGCAGATGCTTCCGGAAAGGCCTGGCACTGGACTGTGATCCATGCAAGTCACTGCCGTGTCTGGAGATGCCCAGCCAGTGTCCCTGCTGACAGCTATCTAATAGGTCATCGCTGCATGAAGGCTGGAGGGCAAAGGTCTTTAATACAAAAGTCACTGTCTCATCACCTGCCTGGTGCTGACTGATCTGATGCCTTCAGACTCAGAGGTGCCAGATTCAGAATGGAGACTTGGACAGAGAGCTGCACACTGTTGTGCTCCTCCTTCTCTCTGGAGAGTGCCACTAGATTAAGGTGACCAGACGCCCTGCTTTTGGCGGGACAGTCCAGATTTTTAACAATTTTTCCCGTGTCCTGCAGCGTTTTAAAAAAGTCCCGATTTCCAACCGACTGGACTGGAAAACACTCCTAAAGGCTAACGATCCTTGAACGAACTACAGGCTTTTCTTTCTTGTTGTGTTTTAATTTGTTCTTTGTCAGTGGTGTGTTGTTGTTGCTATTTTGTTGTACATTGTTGCTTGGTTTTGCTCTGTCTTGTTTTTGTGCATGTTATTATCTCCACAGG
>NW_022107431.1:33785174-33787276 GCF_000313985.2 Echinops telfairi | reverse complement strand
ATTGATGTATATATGGATTGTGGTAAGAGTTGTATGAGCTCCTAATAAAATGATTAAAATAAAAAAAGCCCCGATTTTTGGAAAGAATGCACGACAATCTAGGGTATACGGTATTCGGTGGCCATGTGGCTATTTCGCCAGGATATGAGTTTTATCAATGGTGTCCCACTTTTGTCCCACTTTACCAATGTTAAAATCTGGTCACCTTGCACTAGATGGTCCCCAACCAGCCATCCTGTTAGAAACCAGGATTGGGCTTGTGTCTGATGTGGGCTAAGAAGTCTTGCGTCTGCACCTCCACGCCACTTCAAGTTCTACCGAACCCCTCAATGGAAAAAGAAGAATGTTTCAACTGGAAAAACAAAGAGCAAAGCTTCTAGGACTACTTACTTTCCATGTGAAGAATTACTGGACGGAGTTTTGTTCATTTTTTATCTAAGTTGCCATTCCTATTCATGTCACAATGTTTGGGGACCTTCTACCCTCTGTCACTCACAACTTCTGTGCTGCTGCGACGTTGAACGGGCTTCAGCTGAGCTTCTTACCAAGGCAGACTGGGAAGAAAGGCCTGGTGATCTACTTCTGAAAACCAGACCATAAGAAACCTTGGATCACACCAGCCCCAGCCATCACCAATCACGGGGATGGTGCAGGGTTGGGCAGCGTTTGAGTCATATTGTGCCCTGGGTCACCCCAAGTCAGAGGCCAACTTGATGGCACTGTGTGACTGTTAACAGATGCTCAATGACCTCTCAGAACACAGGCTAGTTGGGAAGATAGACATTATAGGACTACTCAATAAAAAAGTAAGGAAAAAATAATAATGTACAATTTATTTGGAACAACAGGATGAGTAAATAAGTCACTGAGAACCTAGAACCTGGGACCACCTAGTCTGGGAACATCCTTAAGGAACTGACGGATAGGTAGGAAGCAAACAGGTACAGAGAGGCAAAGAGATGAGAAGTCCCAGTGCACACCAGGCAGAGGGAACAGGTCTGGGTGGCACCAGCACTCCTGTAACCCAGGTAGACAGGTATGCACGTGTCAGCATATAACCACAGCAGGTAGCATCTACTATGGGGCTGTTGCCACCGGTACTAAAATACCTACTGCTGACTGTCCAGTCAAAGAGAGAAGATCACCAAAGAGAAATGTGGAAAGCACCGAGATAAAAGCCGAGACGAATCACACTCAGAACGAGGCACCTTGGTTCTGAAAAGAAGCACACGAAGAAAGAGAAGCCCCCTGGGTCGCGCAGGCGGCCTCCAGTGAGGACAGCCACGGCTCAAGTCCCGGGCAGCTTGGGAGCTGCCCACCAGCCCAGGGCACCAAGCACTGCTTATATCCCTGTCACCTCAGGAGAGGAGCCACCGTGTCAACGAAATGTCCTTCTGACTGAGTTTCAAGATATCGTTCCCAGACTAAGGCAGAGCAGAAAATTTCCATTAATCCCAGAGAATAAAAGGTGCACTTCCTTAATCGTATTTGCAATAACAAGCGAGGCGATCTGACATATTTCCTGCTTGTAACACAACACAATTACAGGGTATCGTGGTGAGTAATCTCCCTGACGTCACCTGCATTTGCCCTGTGTGAGTGAGGCCGGGGCAAGGATCACATGGGGCAGTGAGTAACAGTTCTCTACATGAGGTGGGCCGCGTGGAAGTTTTCACTCAGGAGCAAGTTACGTAAAAAGCAGGACCTAGGGCAATGGGGACTAGGTCCCTGATAGACTAAGTAACTATGGTGCTGGAGCAGGCAGGGGGCTAGTCCTTCCACACGGCCAGTCCCCAGCGGCAGCGCTCAGCAGACCTGAGCAGAAAACGTGGCACAGCTGGTTGTGCCAGCCATCATTCCCCGGGAGTGCGCGGGGAGCTCATATAACCGCCAATCCTTGCTACCACCTGGGAGCATGAGCTTATTAATTTCACTTTATGGATGAGAAAACTGAGGCTTGGAAGGATTTTTTTTTTAAACAGCTCTATCACAGCACAGTCTCTCACTGGAACTTGAGAGACTGAAGAGTCTGAAGTTCCAGTCACCTTGGCGAGCTTGAAACAACCAACCTGCTTACACACACACACACACACACACACACA
>NW_022107431.1:33776227-33783685 GCF_000313985.2 Echinops telfairi | reverse complement strand
TATAGCATAATTCACTGTACAAAGAATTTGGTTATATACATATTAAAGTAAGTTCCTTTTGCACACATTGGTATGTATGTTTATATTGACTTCTAGAATAAAGGATGCTTCAGAGATAGATACATTCATTTAGTGAGCAATTAACAGAGAATCCAATTAGTGAAGGCATAAATTACGCATACTTGTTCCTGCCATTCCCTGTCTTTTTATCTTTACATAAATACTTGAAATAAGATCAGATATTTAGGATTTCTTTAACAAACAAGAGTTAATACAATATGATAAATTTTAAGATTCTTTTAACTTGTAAAATACACTTTGTCTCTTTAGCTGTTATGTTTTAAGCTGGCTGTTAAGTCATTTTGCCTAGTTCTGAAATGTCACAAATAAGAACAGTGGGAACAAACCATGGTTTAAATTCTAAAGAATAAAATAAGCAAAAAAAGCAAAACAAAATATGTGTATGAAAGAAAGGTAGTCATAGTCACACACCTTGACAGAAGTCTCTCCTTTGAAAACAAAAGGCTCGTGACGTACAAAGAGAACATTGCTATGGCTAGATCATCCCTTGCCAACAGGAATATAAACGGCAGATTCCATTTCATGTGGAAGCTCCAACAGGAAGAAATTCTACCTTTACAAAGGGGGGAGGGTGTTGTCAAAAGGAGACACCACTACTAAAAACCAAACTCACTACCATCAAGTTCATTCTAACTCAGAGTGACCCCCCAAAAAAGGAATTTTTAACAAAATGGGGTCAGAAGAGAGGAAAAGCTTCTTTTAACTCCTGATCCATAATTTCAAGAGGGGGTGGGGCATGTCTTTCTTAACACTTTAACCAGCAGTGAACAAAGACAGGGGCAAAAAAACATTGACAACTTTGATATAACAAAGTAGTTAACTAATACCAACTTGTAACATTTCCAAAGAAAGTGCTCAGTAGTATGATACAAAGCAAAAGCAAGATGGAACGGAATTTCTGATGCGTGATTAGAGAAATGCAGTGTGGCTGAGTGCGATGTGACTGCGGCATCAGAATTGACATGGCCAAAGTAGTCACCTGGCAGAAAGACCTTCAGCGCCTGTGAGAGCTGCTTTTCAATGTTAGGGCGACCTTTGTTCAAGAACGCTCCCCACCCTCTGTCTTTAAGATGCTGGGTTCGAAGAAGAGTACCACAGTCACCAAGGGTACAGTCCGAGGCGGGGCTGGATGTGGCATGGAGCATTTCATCACCGCAAGACACGCGTTGGGCCCAAGTAAGTATGAAACGTCAGGGGCCATAGGCGCACAGCAAGGGACTCCCTGGGGCACTGTCCCCAGAAAAGAGGGAAGGAGTTGGGAGTGAAAAGGGGGGTGTTCTAGAGATGCTGCCTGATGAGTGAGAGCTATCCAGAGGAGGAAGGGAGGAGAAGAAAGCAGAGAGAAGACCAAGGGCAGGGCACAGGGGCATGCAACAGCATGAAGGAGCAGCATCATGCCAGCACTTTGGTCCTGCTGGAGCATAAGGTTCAACCAGGGAGTGGTAGGAAAGAGATGAAAAGAAAGCCAAGAGGCAGGTGATGGGTAGTCCATGTGTCATGCTAAGCACTTGGACTTCTTCCTTAGGTCAAGGGTTACAAATACAAGTGACTAATGTGATGGAAATAACTGGGCAGGCCAGGCCATGCACACTCTGGAAGATGGCGGGGTGGGGCCCGGGGCAGACAGCAGCATGCAGAACCCATGCAAAGTGGTGACTGCTGCTCAGCGCCAGCTGATTGTTGCCATGAGAACACATTAGCCAAGTGTGACCACATCTCCTGACTGTTAAAAGGAAACTGAAGACAGATTCTTGTGTAAAAATCTGTTTGTTTATAAATGTTGCTTCCACTTTTAGCTGTTGTTGTTTGCGTTCAGGTCCAGATAAACATACCTGCATGCCCAACATGGCTCAGAGATCCCAGCTAAGACCTCTGTTTTAAGTGAAGCAATACCACTAAAAGGTTTTAAATCCAAGTGACACGGGCTTATGTTCACATTAGAAGGATTGCTTTCCTGGCATGCTATGAAGGAAAGACTGGTAAAAAGCAAAAACAAAACCTGGGAGCCCATAATCAGACCGGTGAGTCCGGAATTAGTCTTTCATCTTTTATGGCTGATGTTAATTTTTACAAAATCAATCCTAAGTCATTTAGAGTTGAGTCTCATGAGTAAATTCAGTATTAGAGTTACATATCAACCAGGTTTTATGTAAAAACAAGATGAGTATAAAGTTGATGAGACGATTGCAAAATGGGTCAGGAGGCCATTACTCAAGAGAATGCTGTATAATGGTTGTCGGACTTTCTCAGGAACATGCAGCCTCTAGAAATGACTCCATCCACCCCTCCCTTATCAACACAGTACGTTTCCACAGGCCTGGTTGTTATGCAAAATCAACATGGTTTGAAGAGGCACTGGAGGAGGTCACAGAGGTAGCCCAGAGCCCAGACCCTCAGGTCTGCTCTGCCCCTAATACCACTGTGCTCTGGACCTCAGGGCCTTGCTGTCAGGGCTGGCACTCAAGTGGGCCTGGGGATCTGGGGCTGGACTATAAGCACAGCCTGTGGCTCTGGACTCAGGCAATCAGCAGGGTTTTAGGTCAAGACAGTCGTGGGGGTTGTTGCTTGTTCCCACGCCTCCCACAGCTGCTCCTTGTGCAGCCCAGCCACAGGAGCTGGGCTGGACCCCTCTTAAAGGAGCGAAACACTGCTAGGCTTAGAGAACTTGGAATCCGGGGCCGAGAGCCTAGAAATTCACAGCTGCTCCAGTCGGCCGCAGAGGAGGGGTCCTAGGACCCTAGGTACTCCAGTACCCTTGGAACTGTAGGACTTGGTTCCTCCGGGGGCCTGAGAGAGAGGAGAACTGCAGCAACAGCAGCTTCCCCCAACTCACACCCACCTGTGCCCTGCCAGTCACAGCAGGGCACTTCTTAGGGGGTTCCTTGAAAATCCACCAAGCTTCTTCTGCACAAACAACTGCAAAGGTGGTTCTTGGGTGCCTACAAGAGGCCTTCTGGAGGGCTGGTTGCTTCAGCTGCAAGTCTGACAGACATGGCTCTGCAGGCTAGGAGCTGGAGGAAGGAAACCAGATTAGGATGGAGGATTCTATATCAATGTCATAAAGGCCAAAAACAAAAAAGAAGAAGAAAGGCTGGATAATGGACAGTCAGTAAGCGAGGAGTAAGTGCATTCATAGGAAAACACCGCATAGATGTCCAGATTCGGAGACTAAAATGAAGAGGCTTCTTCTCTACACATCATGCCTCGAAGCCTATGTGAGCTGCTAGCTTCAGCCATGCATCTGGCATGCTTAATCCCTATGCTAGGTTACAAACTTGAAGCTAACAGTCCCATACCCAGCACATATTTAATAAATTTGCAATCCTATCCTGCATCCTTTGATTTGTTTATATTCTTCCCTTATTTGTCTATCAGGGATTTATGAATAGTTCATGGAAATAATTCATATTACGAAAAAACTATGCATGGATTTCTTGGGGGTGGGGGGGGGCTCCAAAATAAACTTGTACTGAGTAGTTATAACTTGTCTCATCAGGATCTAGTCTGAGGCACTGAGAAGGGAAAGGCCTGGGTTTGGAAAGAGCCTCTATCAGAGCAATGTGAACTCTCTTAACAGCGAAGCAACGTCAAGTGTCAGACTTATGATGAAGAATGGAGAAAGTACTGAAGCTTCCCAAAAAGTTTCTGGCGATTTCAGAACGGATACCTCATTTTATAATGAGATAAGAGGCCGAGGAAAAAGGCGGCAGTGGCAGCCATTCCCATCAATTAGAGAGGAAGCAATCGTCTTCAAGCCTCCCCGAAGGGCCCAACGCTTCACAGCAGAAACAACAGCCAACATCACAGACCTCACAGCCCGGTCAGCAGATACAAGTCTGACTGAGAAACCAAGCTGAGGAAGCTTTCTGCCCGCTGGGTGCCCAGCTGGTGCTCCAGGTCAGCTGCAGGTGAGACTGAGCGCTCGATGGGCATGTTTAAGGAGTGGGATCAAGCACCTGGAGGATTTCTGGAAGACCTGAACGGGCGCTTTGTCAGGAGGATCCTGAAGACAAGGCGTAATCCAAGCGATGGCTACAGAGGTGGCAGCTGTCCGGTCAAAGCCGCAGTGCACCAGGCGAGCGCCGGGTCCTAGCAACAGCTGGCTGGGACACTCAGAAGCATTTTGCTGGCTGCCTTTCTGAAGGGCCAAGGAACACTAACGCTGCTTCACATGAGTCTTTTGAGGAAGAAGGCTTTAGAGGACAAACACCTAGGAAGTCTCCACCAGAGAGCCCTTTTCCACCATGACAAAGCTCCTGCTCATTCCTCTCTGGAAACAAGGGCCATTTTGTGAGAGTTCCTATGGGAATCAGGCATCCAGCCTATGGTCCTGATTTGGCTCCTTCTGACTTGTTTTTGTTCCTAATCTTAAAAAGAAACCTTTCAAGGACTCATTCAGTTAGTGACATAAAAAAGACTGCATTGACATGGTTAAATTCTTCAGTTCTTCAGGGATGGGCTGACATCAGCCTTACCAACGTGTCTTGACCTTGATGTAGCTTACGTTGAGAAAGAAAGTTTCTTTATTTTATGTTTGTCTTTTAATCCCATTTTCCCACAAACTTTTCAAAGTCCCCTTGAATTATCTACCTTCTTCCACTAGACAGTAAATGCTTCTGAGAGCAGATACCATGCCAGTTGTCTGCATCTTGTCTACAACGTGGCTCCAGCCTGGCCATTTGCACCGTGAGCATTTAGCAAATTTTGGTTGAGGGAGAAAATGTCTGATTAATTACTATCACCCTGTGCTCAGCAAAATTCACCATAAGGCAGATTCGCCTTGAAATAGATCCAAGGGCATTTAGTTACTGCAGTACCTAAACAATCTCTTCCAAGCCAATCCTGAGGTCAGCATTAACTGCAGATCAGGGTTCTGAACTGTAACAACAACAGCTCAAGCCTAGATTATTCCAAAGGACTATTTAAATGCTACAGGCATTGTAATGGCTTAAGGGTTGGACTACTAACCAAAGGGTAAGCAGTTCAAATCCACTAGCTGGTCCTGGGAAGAAAGAGGAAGCTTTCTGCTCCAATAAAGTTTTACAGCCTTGGAATCCACAAAGGCAGGTCTATTCTATCCTGCGGGGTGGCTATGAATGGCAATGAGTTTGGTTTGATTCGGATGCTAATAACAAGGTAAATAAAACATTTACATTGCTATTGCTTCCATGAAAAAGCAGACACTTCTGCAGAAAGCTATCCAGTCTAGCATCCAGCTAGCCAAAGCACTATCTCACTGCAGTAGATCACTAAGAAGCCACCAGTCAGGAGCCCAGAGGTAGTGGACATGCTCCTTCCTGTTGATTATAATGATTATTCAGCAGCCTGGAGCACTTGGATAGATAGATGTTACTCATCATTAAAACCCTCTATATAACCCATGGCAATCCTGGACAGAGCTTTAAGCTCACTGAATTTAGACAGCAAATCTCTTCATCCCTGTTAATCATATAAAAATGTACTAAGTATGAAAACCAGATTTGGAAAGAAAAAAAAAAGAAAGCCAGATTTGGACATGGGTGACTGATTAGACCATGGAGTGATTCAAAACAAGTTCTCTGATTGCTTATTTTAATAGGCACACATAAAAGATAACCTGCGCATCATCTTGCTATGTTGCTGTGCAAATAATAATTTGGAAAACAGGAGTCCATCAAAAGCTGTGCAAATGGTACAGGAAACTGATGACTGGCAAGGATAGTATTCAGAGTGGGCAACAACAATTAAGTGGAAACGAACAACAGAATTGTGGGCAAACCCTGGTTCTGAGGCTCTCTTGTAGTGAAGGGACCACCTCATCCATGCTATACTTTAAAAAATAATTTTATTAGGGCCTTGTACAACTCTTATCACAATCCATACTTACATCAATTGTGTAAAGCACATTTGTACGTTCATTGCCCTCATCATTCTCGAAACATTTGCTCTCCACTTAAGCTCTTGACATCAGCTCCTCATAACTACATTCGTCTTAGGACCTGATCGTATCTGGCAGCAGCAAGCACCGAGGATGAACACAGCAGAAAGGATGCAAACCCAGAAGGTCATGGTTCTACAGAAGAAAACTGTGCTGGCTAACACGGCAGCCATTTGCTACACATGGCTACTTCCGTGGAATGTAGGGAAATTAACTACAATTTAAAAATCAGTGTTTCGGTCAGCATGCTGTATTCCCCACATACAGCTAGTGGCTACTGTATTGAGCAGTGCAGAAAGAGAAATTTTCCATTATTGCTGAGAGTTCTATTGGATAGCACTGGACTAGAAAATGAACCTCCCTAATGCTCAGATAGACCTGATAAGAAATTTAGAATTAAAGCCAATAGCTTCACTAAGCATAAACAGGGACACAAAGGTCAGTTAGTTACATGCTTATTTTATTGAGCATGTCCATAAATAAGCACATTTGGGGAGACACACAAAATTTGGCCCTCTTTATCAGCACAGAAGCTCTTTGCCCCAGTCTCTCTGTGTATATGTGTGTCTCTCTTTTGTGCAAGAGGTACAAAAAGGAAAACAATAGGTCACCAGGAACCCTTTGATTTAGTCTCTTTTATCCAGAGCTGTACACATCATCAAAACCAAAGAGAGTTTAGAAGTACCTACTTTCCACCCATTCTCCATCTTCTTGACTTCAAATGAAATGCTGAAAAGAATCAAGGAAAAGAAAGAATTCAAGAAAATTACTGAGAAGGAAAAGGATGGTTGTCCTAAATTACTGTTCCAGGCCACCCAAGAAAAGCGTGCCATTAACTCCAGAGGAATGCTCAAAAACACACTGGGAGCACCAGTCAGCCAAATGAGCTGCTACGAACAATTTAAAGTACTGAGTTCTCGACAAGAGCCACACACTCTGATCTGACTACTTATCACCCGGGCAAAGAAATAAAACAAACACATAAGTCACCTTCCAATCTACAGCTTCAGAGGTCACCTGGCCCTCAGAGGGAGGCCATGTTGGATAGGCAGATAAAAATCAACTACTGTAAAAGGATGCTACTGGTCAGCAGTGACCTGTACAGTCCTTAAAAAATGACATTGACATAAACCTTTGATTTCAAGTAACTAGTTTTAAAGACATCTTATGAAACCAAATTAAATTTCACTGGAAATCCAGGAAGACGAAAACCAGGGTTCTCAGACATTGGATGCTATGTAAACATTCATTCTATCACTGCTTCAATATTTGCTTGCTAACTTTCCCTCTGTGCACCACACCAAGGAAGATCTGATCTCTTGCAATTTGAATGCAAGCCCAAATGCAATCAGCACATGAAAACTACAACGCATATAACTATAAGCCTTTGGTTTACGAGGAGAACAGCTTATATATTTTTGGAAAACTCAAGAGTGTAAAAATCCCCTTTTGTAAATGTG
>NW_022107431.1:33771769-33775662 GCF_000313985.2 Echinops telfairi | reverse complement strand
AAACACCCCAGCAAACTGCTCTCCCCACTCACAGCACGCCCTGCAGGGACAGCCTGTCCCATGTGCAGTAAGTGGCTGCCGTCCCAACCACCCGACAGAGCTAATGCATACCTTTCGGTCTTCTGGAATTCCCATTCTTTTGCTGTTCATCTTCCTCATTAATGGTGAACAGACCAGGGGGGGTTGGCCTTGCATTAGTCTTCTTCAGCCTCTCTTGTCGGATAGCTGTGGCTGATCCCGGCATACTGCCGCTACTTTTCTTATTCATTTATTATTATATTAAAAATAAATGCTTATATAATTGCAGCTGCCGAGAAGCTGCTAGTTCTTAAGCTGCCAGTTCATTTGAGCCCTTGTAATAGATCTCCTATGGGTAAAGAGTGTGCAAACAGCTGACAGATAGTACCAGCCACATGGCAACTGAGGCCCTGTGAGCTGCTCCCCTCACCTAGCAGCAACCCTCTAACCCACCCCCCAACAAGCCCCCTCCCACTTACTCCCCACAGACACACTCGCAGGTTCTCTCTCTCTCTCTCTCTCACACACGTTCCAGAAAAACCCTGATTAAAGGCCTGCGGGTGCCTCCCTCCACTGCCTAACCTGCTCAGTCATTTCCTAGCTTCTCCTTCCGCACGAGCACCTTGCCCAGTCCTCTTCCTGCAAACCAACAGTCCACAGTCCGCACACAACACACGAGGGGCAAATATGAGGCGCCGCCTGCACTGCCAGTTGCCCTGACAACCCGGACTTCTCTCAATCAAGGCCGGCTGGCAAGCGAGCTGCTCTGGCAGTGGAGTGGCCCTGGGAACTCACCGGCCGAGGGTAGCAGGCTGCGGCGGCGGCCAGTGGCAGCCCGCAGCGCTGGGCAGCTCCCTCTTCCTCTGGGCGGCGGGAGCGGCAGGGTGGGAGGAGAAACGGGGCTTCGCTTACACAAGCTGCAGCGAACTCCCCGGGGCGGCGGAGGACCCAAGGCGATCCGGCCTTTTCTTCTGCTTTTGGCCAAGTTTTCTATCATAGCTATGCCTGCGAGTGCCTGGCTGAACGGAGGCGAGGCTGCTGCCCTCGGGATCATTGGGACCTCAGGAACTCATGCCGACATTCCTCGGAGCTGCACCGGAGCAGGGATGCACGGAGCTTTGGGAGCACTGTGTGTACCAGAGGCCCCCCAGGCAAGAGGGCCGTGTATGCGCTCACTGAAGCCACAATTTGGCTCACCTCTCCCTGCTAGTCAAGCTGGAAGGACAGAAGTGAGTCACCAGAATCCAGCAGAGGGAAAGATGTCATCCAGTTAGTTACCGCCTGCAAATGGCCCTAGGCAAGTCCAGCCAGCAGGCTGAGCAGTTCTCAATACCTGACCCAATTGTACTTTTTTTGGACTGTTTTCTCTACTCAGTCGTATCATTTTTAAAATGCCATTATTTTAACTGCCAAATATTTTTATACATTTTGTGTGTTTTCACCTTTTAATCAAAATCAAGTTTGCTTAGAAGGTCAAAACACAAGTCTCTCCCCTCAAGAACCTTCCCTTCCTTTTTCTCAGACTTAGGTGTGCGGATCTCAGAGGGGCCTCTGGGTGCTCTCTGCTAAGTCAAATATCCTCTCTAGAGACCGAACTAAACCACTGCCATCGAGTCGATTCCAACTCATAGTGGCCCTACAGGACGGGCAGAACTCCCGGTGGGTTTCCGAGGCTGTAACTCTATGCGGAGCAGAAAGCCTCATCTTTCTCCCATGGAGCAACTAGTGGTTCTCTCTAGGGACAGGAACTAGGTTAATGGTTTCTTATGGTTAAAGCAAGGGAGGTTGGGAAGTAATGGGGAGCTATTAGCAATGAGTACAAGGATGAGGAAAAGGCTCTAACTCGATGCAGGTGACGACTGCACAGCCCACTAGAGTATCATTAAATCCTTGAGTTGCATGCTACCCGAGTTAAAGATCACTGATGTTTTTTTAATCCCCGTTCTCAAACCTTGGTGGAACAGTACTGAGCGCAATGGCTGAGGATCCACCTGGATAATTAATTTGACCCCTCAGTTTTTCTGCAAAGTGGGAGTGGCAGTACTATCTACCTTACAGGGTTGGGGTGAGGGGTAAATGCGTATAATGCTGACTTAATACTGACACTTGTAAATGAGGAAGGGTGTAAAGAAGAGGTGCTGAATAATAATAGTAAGAAGTGCTTAATAAATATGCTATTATATTTTATAATATACGTGTTGCATTTTTACTTTGTGCTTATTTTCAAGGTGTTTCCAGCTCAGCCATCAACTCCTTCAGGGAATGCTTTGTTTCCACATGTTGGCGCTGTGCGAGCACCTGAGTGGTGCACATGGCTCGTATGTTCAGCGACAACCCCAAGACAGGCGGGTCAGGTCTACCCAGAGGCACCTCACCAAAAAGGCCCTGGTGACGGACTCCTGAACGTCGGTCCGGTGGCCTCTGAAGCACAAATCCACTCTCAGACACAAGGGGTTGCGGGGTTTGGAGCCCACTCATCCTGTCTGCTCTGGGAATGCACTAAATGGTGAGCATATCATGCTTGGGGGGCCTCCCCACTTGGAGAATTTTCTCCCCCCAAACTGGGGAATTCAGTTGTTATGATGTGTTTACAACTATAGCTTGAATCAATGTAGGCAATGGCAGATACAGAGTTTCTTTAACATCACAGTCATCTGTATTCCAGGCATTGGAAGACCAAACAATGGAGTTTGACAAAAGGAGAGAATGCAGGAAGCATCTAAATATAAGTATCATTCTAGGGCATGGAAACTGAGGCCATGCCGTGAAATTCCTTGCCTAGGTCAAAAGTTTAAATCAACAAACCAAATTCTCTGCCACTGAGTCAATTCCAACTCATAGTAACCCTACAAGACAAAGTAGAGCTGTCCCTGTGGATTCCTGAGACTCTAACTCTTTATGGGTGTGGGAAGCCTCATCTGTCTCTCATGGAGGAGCATGGTTTCAAACTGCCGACCTAGCTGCCCAAGTAAACATTAGGTCACCAGGGCTCCTGGGTCAAGTTAGTCAGCTTGAAATCCAGATTCTCCTTCCAAGGCTACTTACGGCACATACTCGGCCGACGCATTCTACACTTCTCAGAGAATCCTCTCTCCAACTTCTATAGAGAGAGACAGAGATTCAAGTGCTTACTTAAAAACCTACCAATCGGTTACCTCCTCCCGTGATTCTCTGAATTGGGTAAATTCTTTCGGTATTAGAGATAATTTGTTCTTTTATTTTGTTCTTTAGTCAGGTGATCAATAAATTAACATAACATGCATCAATATCATACGTAGAAATTTGTGTCAAATGGAGGTAAACTTTGTTTACCTACCTCCACAGGTAAACAAAATAAACACATTGAAATGACCTTTTGGAAGAATATAAACCTGCTTCAGGCAAATGGCAAGTTTTTCTCAGAAATATCCCTCATCCAAAATAAATACCATTCCAATCACCTCCACTGGGTTAACAATGATGCCGAATAAAAAATGTGAATAAAGAATAAAAAATTATTCTTGAAAACGATAAAGCTAAGGAACAAGTGGCCTTTGCCCCACCTTCCAAAAAAAAAAAAAGTGAGTCAGCAACATTTTATGAGGTGTCCTACAGGGAAATGGAAAAATTTCCTATGGCTGGCTTTTTTCCCTTCCCCTGAAATCTTATTTTGTTGCTGTTGAGAATATATGCAGCCAAACATACACCACGTCAACAGTTTCCACATGGACAATTCAGTGACAATGATTTTATTCTTCAAGTTGTACATCCATTATTCTTGATGCTTACCCTCTTTTTCTGAGCTGTTCCTCCCTTAACATAAGCTCACTGGCCCCTAGGGTTCTTATCTAAACTTCCCCATTGCTGTTGTCAATTTGATCCCGTACACATAGTTC
>NW_022107431.1:33757395-33770527 GCF_000313985.2 Echinops telfairi | reverse complement strand
CTCTTACTCTGACCAAGACTGGGTTTTAAAAGGCAAAATTAGAGCTTAAATTCAAGTGACTTCGGCAAAAGATGTATCTATTTTATTGCGCTGAAAGGCAGCCTGGATGGCTATAGCGTGTGTTAGGAGACATACAATAGCAAGGCAAAAGATATCAGCGAGAGTTGCTTTTTAGGTAAGGATGCAAATTTCACAAAGGTGCCCTCTTTGATGGCATCGCAGCAGGAGAGCTTTTAGGCAGCATCCCACGACAAAGAGGACACCATGGAAGACCAGAACTGTGTCCTCCTGCACTAAGCCCATCGGTTAACAATAATTCCTCTTCTGGTACACCCTGGCACCTCCCTCACGAGAATGATGGGATTCTGGGATTCTTCACTTGCTAGCCCGAAGGATCTTGTGGAGGAGTTTGATTTACCTCAAAATGTAAAAATGAACAAAGGGCTATTTTCATAGGAGTACATCCTATGCTTAAAACCATTTCCTGGCAGAAAGAGAGCTAGCCAAAAGCCAGTCCCATCATACAACCCAGGAGGCAGTGTGGTAATGTTAAAAAAAAACACCTTTTTTTTAAAGTAACAGCCATCATATTAGCTTATGCTCAACTTTCTGTCGGTGGATGTCCGTGCGAGGCAGGGGTCGATCCATTCCCTTGTTAATCACCACAGCCCCGTGAGAGTGTGTCATCAACACCTGACCCATCAGTTAGAGGAGTTAGGAGACCTGCCCAAAGTCACAGTTACCGAAGCAAATCCCAAACTCACTGCCAGAGTCAAGTCTGACTCACAATGACTCGATGAATAGGACTGTCCCTGTGGGTTTCTGAGGCTGTAAATCACTATGGGAGCAGGAAGCCTCTTCTTTCTCCCACTGAGCAGCGGTGGGTTCAAACTGCTGACCTACCGCTAACCAAGTCACAGCTCACCAAAACCACAACCCCGGTCCTCAGTCAATTCGGCTTGTAGTCAGGATTAAATCCACTTTGGAGCCAAATGCTTTCATCCTGCTGCCCGCTAAATTCTTCATCCAACACCAAGCAGCTGGGTCCCATCAGGGCCGGGACCCAATCACTGGGAAGTAAGCATCCCACCAGCAAATAATCTAACAAAGGACTTTTTGTGTTTTCTACCCAGGATGCTCACATTTTCTATCTCATTTAAAACAAATAAATGCATTTGAGTGTTGCTTTCTAAGTGCTCAAGCCTAGTCTTCAATGAGGGTGCAGCTAACTCCGTCAGTCCAGGCAGCAGGAAGCCTAACCTCTGGAGAGACGCAAGGCCAATCTTCTCTTTTACCCTTTGATCCCAAACAAAGTCAAATAAATATGGGCAAAGAGATGAGAGGCACTATTCAAATGTCACCACAGGAAAATTACTCCAAACTCCCGAACTCTTCCCCAGACTGGTATTTTCAGATGGATGGACAGCCACAATTGTCTTCGTAGGTATGTAATCTTCACTCAGCCCTATGGGTATTGGACCTGTAGACCAACATTAGGGTGTGTGAATTGTATATGTATTGGAAAGGTCCCGATGGTGCAGATGGTTTGTGCTCAACTAGTAACCGAAAGGTTGGCTTTCAAACCCCACGAGCACCAGCCCAGACGATGGACTGGCTTCTGTAACGATTACAGCCACCCTCCGCTGCAGCCCACGGGGTGTCTCCAAATGACACACGAACCAAGGCACCCTGGGCACTACTGACAAGGAAGAAAACGGCATGGCCGAATGGAACTTTGAGCCCCAGTGTCTTGAAAAAGGAAGTTTGGTTTTAAAGTCAATTATTTGTGGTATTGCTGTTACAGCAACACCGGGGTATTAAGACAATCTCTAGTAGTAAATAAGGCTTTGCCAGGACTTTGCTTAAATTGTTAAAATAATAGATAATTTCTTAGTGGAGATTTTATACAAATGAGGTGTGTGTTCAGCTAGACTGGCTTTAAATTCAGAAAAGACATGCTTGCACTGTAACCACAAAATGCCTAAAGTCAGAGGTACTGACCATCAAATTGGTGCTGCTCATTCACCATTGCCAGTAGGCCTTTAAGCTATGGCCGTTCCCTTTAAGCCCGGTACTTGTGGCCTACCGAGCTATAATCCATGAGATGGGTGAAAATGAGAGCCCAATGCATGGATCTTCAGGGGAGGTGAACTCACAACTAGCTGTCACAGTGTTTTACGAAAGTTTACAAGCAGGAGGCCACACACACATCTACTTTCGGGTTCTCGGCACCTTTATATTTTGTAGGCTTTATTTTGTGACCTTGAAATTAGGAAAAAGCAAAGTCCTTCAGTGAGTCTAAGACTACCCTCTTACCAAGAGAAGTCTGTTTAACCAATAAGAAACATACCTAAAATTTCCCTTTCTAAAAGCCCAGTGAGCTTTACAAAAATATTATTGAAGTGGGAAAGCGCCTGATGGGTACTACTTACAGTCTGTAGTTGAACACAGGAATTATTACTGCTAGATTGAATGGCCAGTCATGGTAAATTGCAAGTTCTGTATACATGTAAGTTACTTAATTTTCAGCGGCATGCAGAAGTGCTCAAATCCTTTTCAACGTTTCTACATTAGTGAGATGATTAATTCCTCAAAGCCTCTGGACTCTAGTAGTCTTTTAAATATGTAATGCATTCCTCCAAAGTAACCCATAATTTGCTTCTAGTAGGAGTTATAGAAATCTATCTATATTTCAATGCAACTAGGTGGGACAGGTTGACATAGACTCAAACAACCCTGAGGAGCAAAGGGACCCAGCTGGCTTCTTGCTGCTCCCTTTCTTGAAGCTAATAGGGGCTCTCAGTGTTTTCCAGAATGTTGCCACCTACTGATGGCTTCTGCAGTGATAAAGGCACCACATTCTGCCTTCTTGCAGCATTAGGCACCCCTTCCAATAGGTTGCAGGGGAAAGACCGCCTGGCCCTTTGAAAGGAAAACAAAAAGGCAGTTAGCTTTGATCCTTTTTCGCTGACCGCCTTTTAGCAGGCATTTAAGGAGCACAGTAAATACTACTCCAATAGCAAGATGACGTCTTCTAAGCACAATGAGGACCCTGCCGTGCCTTTTATAACATTTCTATAAATCTTCACTAGATGGGGGACACTTCACTGCCAACAGATTCCATCCTCCCAGGTCTGCTCTACCATAATGGAATCTTGGTGGCATGGTGAGTTATGCATTGCGCCGCTAACTGCAAAGTCACAGGTTCGAACCCATCCATCACTCTGTGAGATGAGGCTGTCTGCTCGCACAAAGATTTAAAGTCCCAGAAACTCAAAGGGACAGTTTTATTCTGCTCTGCAGGGTTGCTAGGTGTCAGATGGACTCCATGGGGGTGGGCTTTACTTGATTTTGGGGTCTATCATAATCAAATGTAAGGAGGCCTGGCATGATGAATTACAGGTAGGCCTGCCAGGCACATGCCAGCAGTTGGAAACCCCCAGGGGCAGTTCTGCTCCATCTTACAGGGTGGGTAAGAGGTGGAATCAACTTGGTGGCGTGAGTTTGAGTTTTGAGACTAAACAAATGTAAATGCACAGGCTTGTGTTTGAATGTAAGGTGTGGATACAAACTTTCCTTAAAATCCCAAGCGTTCGAGATGTTCTGGAGCCCAGTGGACAGCACACAACCCTAAGATGAGCTATAAATATTGTGAAATGCTACATGAAACGTTAACCTCGACGGACATGTAAGGTCCCCTGTGAGTCAGAATGGGCTCAATGGCAGTGAGTTCTGAGTGAGTCCACTACTCTCATGGCTAGTGCTCCATTACTGTACGTTACAAGAACTGGATTCCTTGACACAGTTCAAATATCCACAAAAAGATTTCTCCTTTAATACTGAAACTCTAGAGTAAACGCGAAATCCAAGTTTTTAGATTCAAAATGGGCCAGATAAATTGATCTCAAAAAACAACACAAAAAGAACTCAATCTCCAGCTTCAATGAAAGAGTTGTACATATGCTGATGAGCTGGTGGGTCAGTGGTGGAATTCTTGTCTCCCACGTGGAAGAAGAGCGTTCGATTCCCAACCCATGCACCTCAGCCACAGCTGGCTGTCAGTGGTGAAAGGCATGGTGCTACGGTATCAGGCAGGTGGTAACAAAGCTTCCAGACTAATGGACTAAGAAGGCCTGGCTATCTAGTTCTAAAGGTCTACTTCATTCAATTAGAGATAGTAGATCTGAGGTGGAGGCTGTGGACCTCCACGGAAAAAACAGAACTACTGAGAATCAGTCTCATGTGGGTTCTTCACTGGCACCGCTCCAGAAAGGTGCAAGATATTCCAAGGGCTAGCAGGTGAGGGTGGATTCCAAATTCTTGTCTAGATCAGTGTTTCCCAAGGTGGATGATACTGCCCCCTGGTGGGGGGGCTGGAATGATCCCGGGGAGAGCTGCAAAAGCAGACACCTACACTTTATCCTGGAATATGGATTACGGTATAAAACTATCTAAATGGCAAGTGAGAGACCTTAGTAAATTTTTTTTCTGGAATAGGGGGCAATAGACCAAGAAAAGTTCAGTGTTTCCCAAAGCAGACCATACTGCCCCTGGGGAGGCTGGAACCATGGAGTAGGGGACTTGCAGAAGCCAAACTCACTGCACTTGAGTGGATTCTGACTCAGAGACCCTACAGGGCAGTGTACGGCTGCCCCCTGTGGATTTCCAAGGCTGTTCTCCCAAGGAGTGGCTGGTGGTTTCAAAATGACCTCGTGGTTAGTTAGCACTTCAGCCTGAACATATTGTCAGGAGAGAACAGTCCCTGGAGAAGGACATCATGATGCTTGTAAAGTGGAGAGACAGTGAAAGACGAAGGCCCTCAAGGAGATGGATCGGCACCGTGGCTCCAACAACCAGCTCAGGCATAGGAACAAGTCTCAGGCAGGGAAAGGGCAGTAGTGTTTCCTTCTGCTGTGCCTAGAGTCACTATCGGTCATAGCCCACTAGATGGCACCTAACAACAACAACATGGGTTATCGTACAAACATTTTTCATTGCCAGGTGGGCACTGAA
This sequence comes from Echinops telfairi, assembly GCF_000313985.2. Classification (NCBI taxonomy): domain Eukaryota; kingdom Metazoa; phylum Chordata; class Mammalia; order Afrosoricida; family Tenrecidae; genus Echinops; species Echinops telfairi. The sequence goes on along the minus strand of NW_022107431.1, from coordinate 33,765,514 downwards.
TATTTGTTTTTCCTGAAAAGGTGGCAGTAAACCACATATATTTGGGAACCAATGATTTAGATCAGGGATGGGGCCCAAGGGTTTCTAAAGCCCTCGAAGTCATCAGTACCAGCCAACATCGAACACCTCACCAAAGAGAATCCGTTCCAACCAACACATCAGGGGTGAGTTAATGAAATGTTTGACCAGATATAGCAGTCTAATATTTAAGCTGATAATCTTGCATGGCCTGCAAATCCCCTGACCCCCCTAGTCCAAAGGAAAGCTAGAGAAGAGGGTGCTGGGAAGGAAAGTTCTTTATGAAGGACCCAGACGAGCACAAAGGCTTATTATCTGGCGTGAAGACAGCTCAGGGATGGGTAGTATCAGTTCCAGACGGATCACGGCAGCTGAAGTGACGGCTCATGGCAGAGGGAGATGGAGGCAGTATGAGATGGCCGTATCTGAAGGCAGCAGTCTGCTGCTTGATGGAGACCAAGCTGGGACCCGGCTGTGAGCACCGGTGGGATTTTTAGATCTTTAGTCTCTCCTGACCCTGAGATCCCATGCCTTTGATGACAGTGGAAATGCCATGGCCGTATCTGAAGGCAGCAGTCTGCTGCTTGATGGAGACCAAGCTGGGACCCGGCTGTGAGCACCGGTGGGATTTTTAGATCTTTAGTCTCTCCTGACCCTGAGATCCCATGCCTTTGATGACAGTGGAAATGCCATGGCCGTATCTGAAGGCAGCAGTCTGCTGCTTGATGGAGACCAAGCTGGGACCCGGCTGTGAGCACCGGTGGGATTTTTAGATCTTTAGTCTCTCCTGACCCTGAGATCCCATGCCTTTGATGACAGTGGAAATGCCAGGTATACACCCGGGGGGGAGTACTCAGGCGGAGAAACACAGGAAGCAGGACTCCGACGCCCCTACCTTTGCTGTCACTGCGCCTGCCCCGGTCTCCCAGGCCCTCATTCTGCAGCCAACACCCCAGCTGTATTGTTTTACCGCTTCCATTGATGCCCCCCAGAGGTTTGGGACAGAAACCTAAATCACAGAAACCCCAGAAGCATCCACTTGGTGTTCTGGGAAGGACTCTGGTTTCTCTTCCTGCAGCTTGCAGAGTGCGCCCACATCTTCCCTCCCACCAGCAACTTAATGAAAACCTACTGATCGGGTAAGATGCCCAGCTTTTCTCGGAAGGAGACAATTTATCATGGGTGCTTAGCTGTGACTATGTGACAGAAGGGGCAAGATCTAAAGACTTTGTGAGTGAAGTGCAGAGCAAAACAATAGTAAGCCAATTTAGCATAGTACTTTATGGACATTCTAAGAATAATGATAGTGGAGTCTTCAGACACGTCAGAAATGTGCTCAACATTCCCTACAGGATGGAGACTCCCCCATTCCCTGTTCCTTGCTCTTCCCAATCCTCTCTCCTGCACCAGCTGCCAGGACTCAGACTCATGCTGAGCCCACGGGTTAACAGTAAACCAGGGAGCCCCAGGGTTTCCCAAGGTGGATTTGTGGAAGAAGACAATCAGCCTTGTCTTCTGAGGAGCTCTGAGTGGGTTCAAACCTCCAACCTTTCAGTTAACATCCGAGTGCATGAACGTTGGCTCTCCTCAAGGATCCCTCTCTCTCCTATAACTCCCCAAACTTAAAACTGACATCTTTTAAGATTTTTTTAAATTGAATAAGGTTTAGTAGCCTTTGTTTTAAGCAGATACAATAAAATTTTTTAATATTTTGCATTTTCTCTCAAAAATATTAAACTGATTTGCACGATTCTGGGAAAAGACCCTTGATTTTCTTTCTGCGTATCGGTGGCCTGAGGAGGAGACCCGCTCCAATCCCCATTCGAGTCAAACTTCTGTACCTGAAAGCGTGCTGTTCAACAGTCCATGGTGCAGACTTACAGCAACTACACTGAGAGAAGTTATACTGTCAATCACAAGAGGGCAGACAAAGACAAAGGTTCCCATACCGAAAGCAGCATGCCCGGAGGGGGCTGGGGAGGAAGCAATAAGCCAGAGGCAGGCAGCTGATAACTTGGAGAAAGGAACGAGCCTCATGCATTGCCATTGATGCCAACTTGCCGATCGTAGCCACTACATAGGACAGGGTAGAACTGCCCCTGTAGGTTTTTGAGACCGTGACTGTTTACCCTGTCTTTCTCCCGAGGTGTGGCTGGTGGTTTCAAACTACTGACCTTTCAGATTGCAGCCCAATGCCACTAGGCCACCGGGACTCCGAAAGAGAAGGCGAGAACTCTTTAACTTAAAGTCAAGCAATCAAAGGGAGGTGACCGGGGAGCGGCAAACTACTGGAAGGTTTGATTAGTTATTTAAATTGTTGAATACAAAATCGATTATCTGAGATGTAAAACCCACCTAATTTACAATGAAAAACAAAACCTGAAAGCCCATCTGTAGTTCTATCTGCTGTCTTCCAGGTTCACTGTGAGTTGGAACTGACTCCACGTGGTGTTAGGTACTTCCTTCTCTCCTTCCTCTGATTCAAAACTGTGCTTGGTTCCTTTTTTGTTTTTCAAACCACAGTTGGTTCCAGTTACTAAATAAACTCCTGTGGGCTATGCACTAAGTGGCTACCCAGAGTCAGCAGTTCAAACCCACCAGCTGCTCAACAGGCGAAAGATGAGGTTGTCTGCTCCCTTAAAGAGTTGAAGTCTCACAACCCAAAAAGGGCATTTCTGCTGTCTTATAAATGGCCCTGTGGGTCAGAACTGACTCTGTGGTACAGTGAGTTTGATAACAGTACCTTAAATCTTTAAACACCGGTTTTCCCTTATGAAAAGCATGTCTTTATCCCCCCTCCCCCACCCACATATCTACATACTTTAGTTTTTTCTAATGGAGACAAAACATAGGTATAATGTATATTTTTAGTCTACTCATTTGTACTTTCCATTTAATATTGACACAACCAGACTTGTTAGTTTTCATAATGATCATAATGATAGAGAGGATCTCTTTGACAATGCTTTTGACTAGTATTGTCTTCTCAATGGGAGTTCATTGGAGAAAATAAAGGGTGATTCCATAGGTTTTAATAGGTCTACTCTGAGATAACCTGACCTCAGTTTTATAGGAACATATTAAGAGAACATGGTTTGAATTAATACCCAGATCGAAACTGTCCATCGTTTTGGGGAGACAGCTTCACCTTTCTCCTCTGGATGGGGCTGGTGGGCTTGGACTGCCAACTGGGAATTTAACCCACAACACAGTATCTCATTCAAATAAAACCACACCTACTGCCACCCAGTCAATTTCAACTCATGGAAGGTTTCTGAGAGCATCTTTCCGGAATAGTCTCATCTTCCTCCTCAGGAGTAGCTGGTGTGTTTGAACTGCCAACCTTACCTTTAGCAATCCACTGCCTACCCGACAGTGTCACCAGGACTCCTCTGAAGTATCTGAGCTCCAAGTGCACTGCCTTTGAGTCAATCTTGACTCAGAGTGACCCTATAGGACAGAACAGAACTTCTCCCTTTGGGTTCCTTCCCAAGGATGTACCAGGGGTCCTCAAACTTTTTAAACAGGGGGCCAGTTCACTGTCCCTCAGACCCGTTGGAGGGCCGGACTATAGTTTTTAAAAAAAACTATGAACAAATTCCTGTGCATACTGCACATATCTTATTTTGAAGTGAAAAACAAAATGGGGCAAAAACACCTGGTGGGCCGCATCTGGCCTGCGGGCCCCTGCTAAAGCTTTACAGGAGCAAAAAGCCTCATCTTTCTCCAGAGGAGCACCCAAGTGGGTTAAAACGGCTGACCTTCCGGTTAGCAGCCCAACTCTAGCCCACTGCACCACTAAGGCTCTTTGAAGCATCTAAGAGAAGTCCATGTTACAGTCCTGGCAGTGAAGTTTCATTCAATTAAAGCCCCACACCATGAAACTGAGGGTGATTATCAGCGAGCGACCAGAGTACCCAAGCCTAAGTTAAATTACATAGCAAAGAGACCAGTGTACTTAATTAAGATCGAACAGCAAGCCCAACAGCGTCTAAAATGTGCAAATGCTAAGCAACAACTGGTTTTTAAAATGCAGATGCAAAGCATTAATTTCCCAAAAGTAGATATCAATAGCAATCTGGTAAATTGGTTTTGATTTGTTGTTGTATCTACCCAATGAAACAAAAAGGGAAAAAACATTTACTCCTGCCTGAGCCAGGGCGGAGACAGAACTAACCCTCAGAAGGATGACGCCATTGATAAGCACACGAACAGCGCATATCTCATCTCCTCAGCCCCGTCACCTTGCATGTCCCTGTTCTCAATCTGAACTACCGGAGTTTGGGGAAGCCACGGAGGAAGGATTATAAAGACAAAGGAGCCTTTTGGCAAACTTCCCAAAATACCTGGAACCCAAAGGGGCCATTATGTCTATTGACATAAGACAAAATGGCTACATGTCATTGTAATATACCATTTGTGTGCTTAAAAGAAAAAAAAAAGCTGTTTGAGACACATGCAATGTTACAGTGAAGGGGTCTAGATCACAATGAGAAGCGCTCTTCCCTCCCCACCGTTTCCCTGGAGATGGTTCCACACTGCTCCTGCTTCCACGCTCCTGTCCCCAGCGCCCAGAAACCAGCAGCATCCATGTCCCTCCTGAGCGGAAGCTGGGCTCTATCCAGCTCATGGGGAAGGTCGGGCTGCCTGATTTCTGTTTACAAACAAAAAGCGGGACGTTTGTAAAACCAAAGCTGCTTACCTGCAGAACTCTCACAGCACTGCAGATGGTTTCACGAGTGACACCTGCCATACGGGCTTGTGAGTGTGGGGCACAGGGGTGTTGGACGCCACCTGCCCCATCCTATTTTGGAGTCAGGGGCCCGAGTGAGGGCCTTGCCCACTTACTCTGGACATCCTGCTCCTCGCCCCCTCCTCTCCCAGAATCTTCTTGAAGGGCTCCACCACATTGTGGGCGCCTTTGACACCTGCAACTCCATCACAATGATAAGTTGGTTGATGGCTGAGACTCATTTTTCCCCTTGTGTTTCTCGGTGTGTTCAAACACCTGATAAATGTTGAGCCTGATCAATTTGCCAAGTAAATGAAATGACCTTCTCAAAGCTGGGCCATCAACGGATGCATCTCAAACACCACCTCACGCTCTTCCTGAGGCAGCGTCCGGGGTTGGAAGGCAATGAGATTTGTCCTATCCACAGGCATCTGCCCTCTTGCTCATGAGTGTCCTTGAGTCAAAATTGCTCCATTCCCCGATGCTCAATTGATGTTGTTATGAAGGGTTTCCAGGGTGTGTGGCGGGGGGCACACAATCTTTCTCTTGTGAGACCCATCTAACTACACTGGGGCTAAATTGTTTTAGCTCCTAATATTCTGGAACTTACACAAAGGGACTGTCTCTAGCAGATGATGGGTCTCTCCATATATTCAATAGGGGGCATCCTTATAGGGAGGTAGGTAGGCCAGGCTGTAAAAGAAATTCCGCCCAACTATTAGAAGATATAGTTGTCTGGGGTCTTAAAGGCTTGAAGTTAAACAAGCGGCCATCTAGCAGGGAAGCAACAAAACCCACATGGAAGAAGCACGCCAGGCTGTGTCAGCAGGTGTCGATGGGATCAGGCATCAAAAGACCCAAAACAATCGTATTGATGTGGACGAGGGCAGTTGGAGAGGAGACCAAAAGCCCATCTGTAGACAATTGGACATCCCCTCACAGAAGAGTCACAAGGAAGGGACAAGCCAGCCATGGTGCAGTACAGCACCAACGGAACACTCTTTCCTCTGGTTCTTTAAGGTTTCCTCCCCCCACTATCATGACGCCAGTTCTACCTTACAAATCTGTCCAGAGCATGTACACTGGTACAGATAAGAGCTCTCAACACATGGAATTCAGGACAGATAAACCCCTCAGGAACAATAATGGGAGTCGCGAAACCATGAGGGGAGGGGGAAGGAGGGGGGAGAAGAGGAAGAAAGGGGAACAGATTGCAATCATCAACGTATAACCCCCCCTCCTTGGGGGGACAAACAACAGAAAGGTGGGTGAAGGGAAACAGCAGACGGTGTAAGATATGAAAATAATAATTTTAATTTATTACGGGGTCACAAGGGTCGGAGGAAGGGAAAAAAGAGATGATACCAATGGCTCAAGTAGAAAGAAAATGATTGAAAAGGATGATGGCAGCATATGTACAAATGCGCTTGATACAACTGATGACAGATTGTTACAAGAGCTGTAAGAGCCCCTGTAACATGATTTTAAAAAAAGAAAAGAAAAAGAAACTCCTCCGTTGATTCTAGTGTTGGGTGTTTATACCGAGTATATAGTAATGCTACCAACTTATTTACAATAGTAATTTGTTTATTTTTCACTGAAGAACGATATAAGTTTTAGTATCTAAGGGCAGCATGAAAAATATTTACTTTACCAAGGATGGCAGTGGCTGTACTGCCCATAAAGACAACCTGAGGGCATTACTTTGAGAATCGGAACCCAAACTCAGCTGAGGAAGCGACGTATTTTCAGATTTAGGAAGTTGTTTAAGAGTTTTAATATGTAAAAATACTTTTACAACTTGACTAGTTGATATTATTTTATTAGTGGGATCACACACACACACACACCATACTATACTGTAATAAATGGACTTCAGCAATTTAAGAAAATTTCATCTCAAATTGGTAACTTCAGTAAATCAGACAGATGGCTGAGTGATAGCTTCAATTCCATGCATGTGTACTTTGAAGAAAACCAATCGGGTGCCTGTTTCCTATGAAAACCATGCAGACAGCAGGTTGTATGTGCTTTCTCCATTTTCCTGTCAAACTTAAAAAAAACTCACCGCCATTAAGTTGACCCTAACTTACAGTGACCCTGTAGGACAGAGTGGAAGTGCCCCTGGGGAATTCTGAGACGGTATGTAACTCTTCATGGGAGTAGAAAGCCCCACCTTTCTCCCAATTTTGCTGGTAGAGAAACATAATCAATGAGATGAATGTGACCTGCTTAAAGTAAAAATGAGTCCACATTTGGGAATAGATGTCCATTTTTATTGTTTGAAGTGTAATAACTTCTGCTACAGTAATATCAATTTAGGAGGAAACAAAATGCAGAACTCTGACTTTTAGAAAATATTACTGAATGCTTTTAGATACTACAAAAATGAAGTAAGAATAAGCCAAGAAGACCTTACACAGATCTTTAACTCAGTCACACAACACCATATAAACACCTTAGAGGCCACCTTGTGGCAGCATTTTGACAGGTGACCAGTACCATCCAGAGTCTCTGATGATCTGACACCTGAGCCAAGTCTCCAGTCATGTGATCATGCCTGCACAATTAGGTCTGAATCATGTGGACAGGTACATAAAAATGTGCCTAAGGGAGAAGGTTAGCATGCCAGGGTAGGCCCATATATTCACACTGGTGCAGAACCCACTCTTAATAATCAAAATAATTAGAACACTTAGCACTTAAGCTGTGTCAGCCAACTCTTCCAAGCACTTTATGTGTATGAACTCATTAATCCTTTCAACAACCCTCCAAAAAACATTCCTCACTCACTACCATCGAGGTAACTCTGACTCACAGCCACCCTACAGGGTAGAGTAGAACTGCCCCAGTGGGTTTCCAAGACTGCAGAACCTTCCAGAAGAACAATGTCTCATCTTTCTCCTGAGTGGCTGGTGTTTTTGAACTGCTGACCTTGTGGTTAGCAGCCCAACGTGTAATGCACTATGCCACCAGAGCACCATCACAACAACCCTATGGAGGTATTATCACTAACCCCATTTGAAAATGAAGGAAATCAGGAATCGGATGCTTAAACGACTTGTCCAAGATCCCATGGGTAGTTAGTGGTAGAACTGAACCTGGAGGATATCAAGCAGCTAGATAAAATAATAGTTCAACCTAATAACTAGATAGTTCTAATTTTGAAAGACCATTCCGCTTCAGCAGTTTCACTATACCCTGGCAGGAAGAACAAAGATACAAACTGTCTTCCTTAGGGACCAACCTCATCCCATACCACCTCCTACTGTTCATTGTGGTCTTGGTCAAGGAAGAGAGAAGCAAGCAGCAGATCTGTTCCAAGCCCTGACTGAAAAAGCTTCAGATTACAGCTAATGAACCCTAGAG
>NW_022107431.1:33753213-33757278 GCF_000313985.2 Echinops telfairi | reverse complement strand
CACGCACGCACGCTCATCTGAGGAGCTATTCGAAGTTGTACGTATGAATCGTACGGTTGGGGGAAATGCAGAGAGAAGAGCGGAAGCCTTGGGTACAGTGACATCTAGAGAGGTGGAAAGAACTGGTGAGGGGAGAACTATGAACCTAAAGGGCTCTTGCATCAGGTCATGCAGCATCGAGGCGAAGGGCATGCTTATCTTGGATATTTACAGATGGGCCGAAAGAAATCAGGGCTGGTTTGTCCGCAGCCAGGGTCTGGTGTTAGATGTCAGGAGCCACTAGGAGGATGTCTGAGGAAACTATGCAATCTACCAAGATATCCTTTATTATCTAGTCCTTGTTTGGTGGTGTGGAGGGGGAGATGTGCAGTGCAGCAGCAAAGCTAAGAAGAAAAAAAGAGAAACTGATGAATATCTTGTCTACCTGCACATATTCACACACAGATATGTACCTGAGTACATGTGTGCACATGTAACTGCCTATTTGAGTGTCCTCATACTAATTTCCTTTAAAAGCATACTGGGACCAAGTTAGAAACCTCTGGGATACAGAACAGCTGTTAAGCTTTTCCACCCGGTTCCCATACATCAGGTACAGCTGACACCTTCAAATTCAATCTTTAAGAGCCCAGTGGAAGAGCACTCAATCGCACATTGATGGAAGCCTGTTCTCAGCCTTGACTGCATACTGGAACCACTGGGATGTTTTTAAAACACTGCCACCAGAGATTCCTAGACAACTGCTAGGGTGTGGTGCAGCTCGGGCATCAGATAGGTAAAAGACTCCCCAGGTGAGCCAAACATGCCGCCAAGCTTGAGAACCAACCGCTTTCAGGAATGTGGCTCCAGCACATGAACTCAACGATCATCTGACAACATAACCTTATGCCCACGAAGTGAGCTGTATTTAAATGAACCCACCGAGGCTGTGGTTAAGGGTGGTTAACCGTGCTAATTTTGAGCATCTCCCACAAATAGAAACCAACCTAGCTGGTATGCAGGAAGCAGGTAGGCCAGGTTGAGTTTGGTGTGTCCACCATGGTGAGTCGTCAGGTCAGGAACTTCTGAGAACCACAGGCCTAGATTAAAATCTTGACAAGCAGCCAAGCATTTTGCTACAGGAACAACTCCTGTGGCCCAGTCTTAGACAGTAAAACCTGTGGAAAGCTAGAACCTGAACATGGCAGAACACTGCCAGAGAAGGAAAACATGCAATTTCCACTAGAGAGAGAGGAACAGCATCACGTGGAAGGTGGAAAACTTTCGGGACCTGAGAAAACCCAAGGCAGTCCCGTCAAATTCCGGCTCTCCCAGGTCTCACTGCACACTGCACTGCATCAAACTACCAGCCAAGCAGGCCTAGGCTGGGGGGTTAGAAGAAGGGGTTCTTTCTAGAATTTAATCTTGGAACTTAAGTCTATCCTAAACCACTGCTTACATTCTACTTGTCCCGTAGGGTTAGGGAGACAAATTTCCTACCACAAAGGATTGTTCTCTTTCACCGGATAGCCAATTCCAAATGAGAGGCTTGTTCGAATTAAAAAATCATCATCATCATCACTGTGGTAGACATATAATCATTTGCCAAATTGAGGATTAAGAGTGTAGGTGGAGTCTAGCTTGTCAATCAGATCATAGCCAATGAGGCATGGCCTTCTGAGAATTCTGGGAAATCTGATACTTCCTCCTTAGAGGTGGGAGACACTTCCCTCTCTCGGCTCACACCCTGGGAGACACAGCAGCTGACAAGACACATGGACCCACCCTGATGCAGAGACCCCTGCCAGCGCTGAGATGTTTCCAATGCCACTGGATCCACAGACTTTCTACCCACTGGCCTGTGATCGTCTACATTTGGCTTCATTGCATGCGTCTGAAGAGGACCGGACATCTGGGCTAATATCAGACCTATGGACTTGATCTGGACTGGGCTGGGATGTTTTCTCAAGGTTCCGTTGCTCTTGTATATAAATCTCTTTCTTATACACATGTGTGTCCATGGATTTGTTTCTCTAGTCTACCCACACTAACACAATCACAAAATAAATTGTAAACGACTCCAACCCTCAATACTCTAGACTTTGAACAGAGCCAGGATTTTACTGACACTTGATAGTTCAGCTCTCTTTTCCAAAAGCACTTTCCTCTTCCTTCCTGCTTGTTTCCACGTGTCAATCCTCCGTGGCGTCTTCACTCGTCTTTCTGCCACAACTGTGACAGGGGAAGAGATTGCTGAATAGTCACTGATGGTTGGTGTCAGAAATCTCTCTTCAAGTGAAAATTCCCAGAGATAGCTAATAAAAGAAAATCTTATGGATTCTTTCTCAATGACTTCTCAAATGAAACAGGATCACCCAGTGCCATCACATTCGTAAACACCTGTTACCTCAAGAGGACCGCCAGGGCTGAGACACGACTAGGGAGGAAGCACTGACCACCGGAGAGCTGGATGAACCTGAAGGCTACACCTAAATGTCATACACACCTGAGCATAAGAACCTCACCATGACTGATGACGTGCCCGCTGACAGGCAGCAAGTCCGGTACAATGCCCTTTCAGTCCACATCCACCTGTGAGCTGGTGTTAAACGTGCGGGGTGACAACTGTGCTGACAAGGAATCCATGATCAGGACCATCACATTTTTTCCCTCATTTCCTAAATGAAAAATGTTTTTCCCAAATTGTACAGAGCCGTAATGGTAGGCATTAAACAAGAAAAAAGAACTTGAATTAGCATGGAATGTACTGTTTGGCACATCTCTTCATAATCAACTTACGAATGCAGACTCCACAGGACGTAAGAAATACTAAATGGGAAGGAGAGTCCAAAGCAGCAGATATTAGAGCTAAATAAAAATTCCAAATTATACCTGGGCTCCAGAGTCAAGACCATGGCCAGAGGATTTCCTAACTCAAGAGAGCATGTTTAGTATCTAAAAAGTCATTATTTTACTGTGAGGCGATTACTCCAAGAACTTGGTGGAATGACTAACGTTAAAAAAGAAAGGAAAAATAATAATACCAAGTGTTGACAAGGACGTGGAGTAACTAGGGTTCACAATGATTGTTTGTAGGGACATTAAACTATAGAGGGCATGGTAATTTCTTATGGAGTTAAATACAGGCTTGCATAAGTCAGCAATCCCACTTGGAGGTATTTACCCTAGATTAGCAAACACTATGTGCACGTGCCGGCAAATGTGCACTGCGGCATTAGTCATAATTGCCAACAACTGGGAATAACCCCAAAGGCCTTCACTGGGTGTGTGGACCAACGATCTGTGGCAGGTCCATGAGGTACCCTGGTGGCACAGTGGGTTCAGAGCTCCACGGCTAACACAGAGTTAGGTGGTTCAAACCACCGCCAGATGCTGTGGTTTTTCTTCCTGGGAGAAAGACAAGGCAATCTGTACTTATACAGATTCAGCCCTGGCAACCCTAAGGGGCAGTTCCACTCTGCCTCGAGGATCACTGTGTGGCAGAATTGACATGGTGTGGGAGTGGGAGCACACACATGAGGGTGGGACTGGTACAGCCATAACCATGATAAGAAAAAGGAGAAAGAAAAGAAAAATTTACACAAAACAAACCTGATGACTCTCAAATAATGCTTTCTAAATAAAAGAATCCAGGCTGGATAGGTCATGCTCTCTGTATAGTTGCATTTTTACGGTAGTCTAGAAAAGGCAACGCTAGAAGGATGGCGGACAGGTAAGTGGTCACCAGTGCTGAGCAGCAAGGGGAGTCTGACTATGAGAGGAAGCCACATCAGGAGTTTTCCTTGGGGGTTGGGGGGTGGTGATAAGGGAAGTTTTATAAATCATGATTGTAGTGGTGGTTACAAGACCCTATACTCTTTGATGCCTGATACCTGATCCCTTCGATGCCTTGTGATCTTATAGGCTGGTGTGCTTCTTCCATGTGGGCTTTGTTGTTTCTCAGATGGCCACTTGTTTATCTTCCAGCCTATAGGACCCCAAATTCTGTATCTTTTGATAACTGGGCACCATCAGCTTTCTTCACCGCATTTGCTTATGCACCCTTTGTCTTCAGTGATCGTAAAG
>NW_022107431.1:33746281-33752121 GCF_000313985.2 Echinops telfairi | reverse complement strand
CCAGTTCCTATCCGTACCAGTGTACATCCTCTGGTCTAGCCGGATTTGTACGGTGGAATTGGGATCATGATAGTGGGGGAGGGGAGGAATTTGTATTTTTTTTAACAGCAAATTGACATTTTTAAGTCTTTTAAATGAGTTACTAGTATTTTCCCCAACTGTTTATTACGTGTTGGGCTGCTAACCAAAAGGTCAGCAGTTTGGGCCTACCAGTTGCTCCGCTAGAGAAAGATTGAGGCCTTCTAATCCTGTAAAGATTTACTGCTTCAGAAACCAACAGGGCAATTCTACTCTGTCCTATAGAATCGCTATGAGTTGGAATCAACAGTGGGTTTAGTTTTTGTGTGTGATCTGCGTGCAACCCTTCCTTTGTACCAACAACTGACATTTCTGTTCTGGCGGTGATCACTGATGCCCTGGTTATCAGGCTAATAGCTTTTTCGTGTTTGAATCCTTGGCCCCTTTGACCATTTCCCCTGGCAAGTGTGGCCTTGCTCACTTACGCTTTTCCCACCTCTCTGGTTTCTCCCTTTGTGTCTTTGGCTGGATCTTCCTCCTCCTGTGCTTTCAATGCCTCGTTCTCCCCCACTCTCTCCTTCTGTGCGCTCACCACACTCAGGGCTTCTGTTACTAGCCCTTGAGGAAAGAATCCCAATGAATCTCCCACCAGCTCCATGCTTCCAGCTGGATATTTTTCCCTTAGACATTTCACTGCACTATACTTTTGTTGTTTTCTTCTTCTCCAAAGCAGGTAGGTTCTCCTCATATTTTCAGGCCACTCCTGACCCCATGAGCCAAAGTTAAACTCGGAGTGGAGTGTCACTTTCATTTGACATGAGCTTCTGCAGAATTTTGCATTAATAATTTTCTTCCCATTTCCACTACCACAGTTCAGGGTCTCACCTACCTGAATTTCTGTAGCAACTGTAAGATGGGTCTCTGTGTGGCTAACCGTGTCCTTCCGTGTGCCCTGTGGTCTGCACTGTTTCTTTGGAGTGTAGGGCAGAACAAGTTGGGTAGAAGACACATCAAGAAGATGTGTCAGATGTGTCTGGCTACGAAGATGTACCTGTGTACTCTCGAGACCCGATGGACGCCCTCCCCAGAGCAGCACCAGTCAGTGGAGCAGCATGACTTTCCCAGACGAAGGGCAGGACCCTGCACTGATTAAAGCCATGGCTGAGCTCTTTAGAACCTGCAATCAAGGCTGCTGGGCACAGACTTACCTGATTACCTATGCTTTAATCAAGACATACCCTTCACAAGAATCCTCACCCGCTCTCCACAGCCCCAGAAGAAGGCACTAACGCTTAGCTTGGTCTTCAGTCTTTGGCTTCACGGTGGCATCCCTCCTGGATCTTCCAGGGCTGACTCATGCTGAGTCTTAAACGGTCATCAATATGACCACACTGTGCTCTTTCAACACCTAACCTTTATTTTCCTCCTCCTCCACCTCATGATAAATAGCTACCCATGTTGAAGAGCTTGAACTGAAGTGCTATGCCTATTGTGCCCCCCTGGATGAGGGGGGGGGAAAAAGATTTTCTTCACTGAACTCCTTATAACCTGCAGATATTTGTTCATAGAGTTTTGTCTTTCTTGCTAAATGCAAGCATTGTCTTTGTCACCTTCTAAACGGGTGGCTGAGCGGGTATGCACTGGACTGCTAACTGCAAGGTCAGCGGGTGAAAACCATCCGTCGCTCTGAGGGAGAAAGATGGGGCTTTCGACTCCAGTCCAGTCAGTCTTGGAGACCCACAGGGGCACGGCTGCCCTGTCCTATGGGGTTGTGCAGTCGGCATTGGCTCAATAGCACGGAGTTTGGTCATTTTTGGTTTTTTTAGGTCACCATAATGTGTGATATATAGGAAGTATACATTTCTTGGTCAAACTATTCTAGATCTCCATGTTTTCATTCCTAAGGTCAGCAGTCCTCAACCTGTGGGTCGTGACCCTTTTGGGAGTCGAAAGACCCTTTCTCAGGGACTGCCCGATTCATAACAGTAGCAAAATGACAGTTATGAAGTAGCAACGAAAATAATTTTATGGTTGGGGGAGGGGTCACTACAACACGAGGAACTGTATGAAAGGGTCCCAGCACTAGGAAAGTTGAGAACCACTGCCTTGGGTGAATATGAGACTTGAACTTTAAAAAATAACCCTCAATAATGATTATTTTTTATCATTATCAGCATATACCATCAAAGATATTCTTAGGGAATGTGCCAAAGTGAACTAATATTCCCAAACATGCCTAATGAATGACATCAAATACATGCATGCTTATAAGTACGACTGCCTAGGCTAATAACAACACACCCTCCTACTCAGCCAGGAGTAAAGGTAACAGCTGGCCAGAGGAAAGCCCCAGTGAACCAAATCTGCTGTCAAGTTGGTTCTGATTCATAATGACCTATAGGACAGAGCAGAACGCCCTCAAAGGGTTCCCAAGACTGGGTATCTTTATAGAAGCAGATTGCTACATCTTTCTCCTGTGGAGTAACAGGTGGGTTTGAACTGCCAATCCTCTGGTTCGAAGCTGGGTGCTTTAGCCACTGCACCACCAGCCTACCTCCCTGAATGGCACATCACTACAATTCAGGCAGGGCTTTGAGCCAGTTCATTCCAGTTCGACCTGCTGATGAAAACTTGCCTTCCCATCTCAAATAAAAGAGTCACTGCCATCGGGTCGATTCTGACTCACTGCAACCCTGTAGGACAGAGTAGAGCCGGCCCCTGTGAGTTTCCAAGACTAACTCTTTAGTGGCACTGAAAGTCCCATCCTTCTCCTGAGGGTCAGCTGGTGGTCTCCAGCCTTGGACTTGGCAGACCACAGCTGAATACACAGCCACTACACCACCAGGGCTCCCTCTTTCCACCCCAGACACACTAAATTAGAATCAACATTTTAACAAGCCCCCAAGTGATTCCTCTAACTTACAGCTTACCGTCTTCACTTGCAGAGATATTTGTGGGCCCTCAAAGCTCCAGTGACTTTACAGTCCATTTTTAATTTGAGGAAATGCAGTGACGGGATGTCACCAGTGTTACAAAGGGAGCCCTGGATTCTAACTAAGCTCAAGCAGGCTCGTCCACTGCATTCCTGGGTGGAGCTCAACTACAGAATGAAAGGTTGGCAGTCCAAACCCACCCAGAGGTCCCTTGGAAATAAGGTGTGGTGATCCACTTTTGAAATTCTGAAAGGCCACTGCCTTGACAATTGTACAGGACATTCAGGGTCCCCTTGAGTTATCAACTCAGAGGTGAACCAGCTTTTCCACTATACAGACTGTTACAGAGAAAACACAAATCCAGATTCTAAGTGGATTCCCTCAAAAGAATATCAGTAGAATTCAATTCACAGATTACAAGTATTAAATTATTCCTTTGTGTATGAAAAGATGGTCTCCTGAATTAATCAAAAACAGTGTTAAATTTGCTTTAAATTCACAGGCTTTTTTTTTAAGTTGTCAAATTAGGAGTGCCGTACAATCACTTTTCATAGCCTTTGACCATGCGCACGAAGTGGAATTCGCAGAGCAGGGCAGGCAGTTTTGTGAACATCATCCATCTAACTTGCTGCTCAAAATCACAGTCTGAAGAAGCACTGGATGCCCTCCGCTGACTCAAAAAGTCTTTACAAGTCCATTGTTTTTCTCAATTCGGGCTTAGTTTGGCTACGGAAAAGTATTACATTGGAAGAACTGTTCCTTTGCGAGAAAAAGAACATTTTACCTGAGCAATGTGATCTGGCTACTTTGAATGGAAGATAAACACATACTAACAGACGTAAAAAGATTTATATATAGTAGCTGTCAATATTCTTTGCAGAGGTCTCCTTTTATAGGCAGTGTACCACCAAATGTGCAAACAATCTGTGATCTATATATATACACACACACCTGTATATGGGTACAATTATGAATACATTCCAAGTGTTTTTATGAGAACCCACGATTCAAATCTAAATTGCTCTAAAATTAGACCATGGTTCTTGCATATGGACACAAGAACCACAGAGACATTTAAGAAAGGGTTCTACCATAATAACCAGATCTAAAAGGGGAGTTAAATGTATCTCTCAGCAAACGTTGCCATTTGAGGTGGCAATTTTCCTTTCTTCATGGTAATAAAGGACCCAGTCCTTCCTCCACCCCCACCCCCACAAACACCTCCTTACAAACCTGTGATCATTAAAAAAAAATAATGGCTTGCAGCATTTGGATGTGTCATAAAAGTAAAGGACTAAGCTGAAGTTACACGTTCAGATACATGACATATGTTTTATACATAGGGGAGAAATGCTTAAGTTGTTAAAATTCAAGTTAATTCTCACTTACTTTAAGATTACAAGCTGTCATACAGATCAACTTTCTCTAGAAATAGTATTAGCTACATTAAAATATATATGCATGAATTTTATAAATATGTATACTTATACGAATTTTCCCATTGACAGCTACTGACAGTTGCTTCTGAATGCTAAAAACATTCTTAGTAACTGAGGACTAGGAAAATAGGAAAGAGACATGAGACCAAAGTTAAGTTTCTGGTTAAGTTCTTATAAAGGACAATTATTCAAACAATCCTAAACAAAATGCATGCCTTGGGAATCAAGATTCGTTTTCTATGAAGGAGGTGGTAAACGATTTACTTCTCTTCAAATACGAGAGTGTCATTGACAATCCCATGGTTGTTTCATACATTCATTCTTAGACGGTTGGATCGTTTATTAACGTGTTCAGGCACTGACTATCCGATATGGCTTGCAATCCACATATCTGAACAAGTTGCCCAAGTGCAGCTGGTAAAAAAATGTTTATTTGAGGGGTGGGGCAAATTGATATGTATGAACTTCCGGAAACAGGTTTCCAAGGCGGTTTGTGGGGCTTAGGCACCGAGGTTTACAACAGAGGGGCCTCCTCTCCAGCTGGCCTCTTTTGGGGAGAGTCCAGTTGAGGCATCCAGCTCAACAAATGTTTCCTAAAGCACCTTGTACTGGCCACCATCTTCCCCACCCCAAACCAGAACAATAACCTTCCAATCTTCCAAACACATTAAGACAAACCACTCTCCAGGAAGCAACGTGACTTCAAACAAGTTCAAGATCCCTTGTCCATCTTAACCGCAGGTCTTTTGGCTGTCAGGGTTAAGTCAGAGTTTAGCAGCTCGACGTTTACTTACTTAGCAGATGCATAATTTGCAAATACTGTTATCGCTCTTGTGAACTTCTCACACTAAAAAAATTTTTTTTCTAAAGCAATACCGCCTTATTCTTTTGGCTTACAGTTAGACAAGTGTTTCTGATAGTGCTCGTAAGTAAGCAAAAACAAACAAAACAAAAAACACTGCAATCGAAAAGTCTGCAATTTGCATTTCTTTTCTAAAAGAAGAAGCTGCCTTACCACCCCCATCCCAAGCGTAGGAAAGTGCTCCTGGAGAAACCGTTCACCAGCCAAGAATAGAAGAAAAGAGAAGGGGATTAGGGAGGAGGGACGGATTTGCAAGATTCTCAAGGGGGAGGGGGGTGAGGCACCACGAGTTGTGTGCGGGGGAGGGCTGTTCAAATTATAGAGCCGGGCTCCTGGGGGTGGGGGGAAAGCCAAGGCTGGGCTATGAGAAATAACTAACAATTCGAGCAGGGGATGGGTGGCGGGGAGAGCGTCAGCGACGTTCGTGCGGTGCTTGGGGGTGGAGGTGACACCCAGCCACCCCCGCGCAGTGGCCTCATCCCCAAAGCCCGGGCTCCGAGCGACGTCCCCGCCGTGAGTTGAAGCACGGACTGAGATACACATACACTGAGACTGTGCTAGTCCACAAAACTCTGCATCGCACGCGCC
>NW_022107431.1:33731651-33745346 GCF_000313985.2 Echinops telfairi | reverse complement strand
CCGATGCGAGGCCAGTGCCTTCTGAAGGCCGCAGCAGCCGGGTCAGTGCCCGCTCCGCCCGGGCTGGAGTTCACGGTGACAGCTGCAGGAATGGCAGCCACGTGGAGAGCCGAAGTACGCTAGGTGGATTCCAAGGTCCTGAGTCTGCGCCTGTCTCCTCACCAGGCTTTCCAATCTGAGGAGCCCAGGGCACGCGAGCTGGTGAAACTTGTGCGAGCCGAAGTGGCTTTTATTATTCTTCCTTTCCAATTAGTAACCACCTTGTGACTTCTGCCTTGCTTGCGAAGCTCAGGAAAAGAGCAATCGTCAACAATTTCTTTTTTTCCCCCAAAAATCCCTTCGCGGACAGATGATTTACTGACGAGAAAACAATTTCTGCGGCAATGGCCGGATAAACAAGCGATAAGTTACAAAGTGTTGGGGGGAAAAGGTTGCCTGCACAAATGGAAACAGTAGGAACAAAAAGCGCTCAGTGGCGGAGTACCTCCCGGCTGTGGTTGGCGGAGCACGAGGGCTTGCTCTGCAGTTTAAACTTTCTCAAGGACTTAGCAGTATCTACTGGACACCCGGCGGTGTCAGCGAACAGTGTCAGGTTTCTTGCTGTTGGGACAATTCTCACGGTCCGTGCATATAAAACATGCCCGCCCTGCACCCAGGAGTGAACCTGTTTTTATTTGTTTTACTGGTTCACTGGCTCGGGAGGTCAAGTTTTGACTGTGGGGCCCTTCTGTGATGGGTTGTGATCATGGCTTTTCCCTTAGTGCCACCTCTCCAGAGGGATCCCTGTGCAGGCTTCTAATGAATAAAAATAAAAGAGCAAGAGAGAAAGGCTGGGCCTCAGCTTGGGTCTCAATTTAAAAAAAAGTATTTGTTTTTATATGTATTTTTGCTTAAATGAAATCATCAGTTCCAGATGCATTTCAATACATACCAGAAGGATTCTCTCCACTGAATTTAAAGAACCTCTGGAAGAACCCTGGGAAAGTGATTCCTTTCTAACCTTATGATTTACTGCCAACCTGAGGGGCCCGACAGGCAAAATCGGTTACCTATATGATGAGCTGCAGTTCTAATTCACCTGCTCATCCAAAGGAGGTTAAATGAGGCTGGCTGCTCTCATAGATGTACAGTCTCTGAAACCCTATATAGGGTCCCTATATGAGTTGGAGTGGACTCAATGGGAGTGGGTTTGGCTTGGGTTCTGGTGTTTTGTACGAAGGACATACTTAAATGCTCAGCCAGGTTTGCCACTTGAACCCACCAGCCATGCCTTGAGAGAAAGGTATGAGAGTCTGCTTCCATGAACATCACAGCCCTGGAAACCCACGGGGGTGTTTTACTCTGTGCTAGAGGGTCGGAATTCACTTGATAACATCTAACAACAACAACATAGGGTTAGAATCAACGCCCAGATATGGGTTGCTTAGTCAGCCCAATAGTGTCTGCACAGAATGTTCAGACCTGCTAGTTATTGTGGATTGATTTGTGTCGTCCCCCTCCACCACCACAAAGATATGTGTAAATCTCAACGTTTTACCCTTGTGGTTATAATTCCAGTTGGGAATGGATTTTCTTGGTTATGTTAGTGAAGCGGTATCATTGTAAGAGTGTGGCCTGAATCCATCTCTCCTGAGATAAGCAAGCAGAGATGGCGGAAGACAGCTACGAAGCCACATGAAGATATCCGAAGCATGGAAGTTCAAAGAGACCTGGGCCTTGCCGCAGGTCCAGTAGAACTCGCCTACCCCTGGAACCAGCATCCTGAATTCGAACTTCTACAATCCTAAACTGTGAGAAAAAGAAATCTCTATTTGCTAACGCCACCTACTTGTGCTATTTCTGTTACAACAGCACTAGAAAACTTAAACACTGTGATCTGTATCTGCATTTGTTGTATGTTGTTTTTATCCACCCCACCCCTCACCCCCTAAATCTCCTTGATAACTATGTTTCCATTAGCCACCAGTTCAATGAAAAAATGCTATTAAGAAACACCCTGCCTTCAGGCCTCATAGACCCTATGCATTCCAGCCCTCACATGGTGCCTGTAATGGGCAGGGGGCATGGGGGGTTGCAGAGCGAATGTGCAACGAATGAACACCATCTGTTAAATGTCACGCACCAGCACGTTGTACTTGCAGTTGTACTCAGAACTCACAGGCTCTCTCTTGAGCCCCCACATCCATTTCACATTCCTCCGGAATCTTCACTGCTTCCCCTTTCTCCAGGAAGAGCACACTTTCCTAAATCCATCTGCTCTTTCTTGCCTCTTTCACACCCTCACGCCTTTCCTCTCCTAAATGCGTCACTGGCCAGGGCCTCTACCCCAGCACATTGGGTCTCTTTGATTCTGAAATTTTCTTCCCTCGCCTTCTCACCTGCCCACATCTTTTGCCATACTCTCTATCCCTCCAAGATAATGACTGTGATGAAGATGTCGGCTCTTGTTGCCATTCTTGTCGTTCCTGCCTCTCTTATTACAGCCCTGTGTTTGAGACCACAGAATCAAACTACCTGTAATCATCCCTTAATCCATCATTCCCCCGGACTTGCACACTCCACCCTTGGATTGCTTCCCTCCATTGGTTTCCACAGCCGGCTGGCTTCCCTGAGTCTCTTTCTCCTTTTGTGCCCTGTGTTGAGTTGGAGCCCTCCTCCCTCCCAATCTCATAATAAAACAACAAACAAAAGCAACCTCTCACTGCTACGGAGTTGATCTTGACTCCTAAGGACCCTAGGGAGCTCCCCTGTGGGTTTCTGAGACTGTAACTCTTAACGGAAGTAGCAGGCTGCATTGTTCTCCCACAGAGCAGCTCTAGTTGACAATCCAACACATAACCCACTATCTCGCAAGGGTTCGCCCCTCTGAATTCCCTCTGCCCAAATTCTAGACATTAGCCTTTTAATCTCGATTCCCAACCCACACTCCCCCCGCCCCCTCCACCCCCAAGTCACAGCCCTCATTTACTATTCTGTCCAGGTGACTCCCCCAATCCCAAATACAAGGAAAAGGCAAAAAGGATAGCGACAAAAACCATAGAAACTTTTATTAAATCAAGATGTCAACATGGGAAACTATTGTTTCTTGACATATCCTCCACCCTGGTCTATGCACTTCAGAAATGGATTAACACTTTCCTAAGGAAGGCTGGGCATCCTCAAGAGTCTAAAATCATATTCCTTTAAAATATTATTTCCCGAAGTTCTGGGCATTGAAAGGAAGTCCGAAGGAAGATTAGGGCTCTAGGGTGAATGCAGTGAGGTTTCCAAAGGAAATTGTTACTGGGACAGCCGTCGAAGATGAGCAGTACATCGTTAGGGTGGGAAAGTATTCCCTGGTGCAACTCTCGTGACCCTTTCCTCACTGCTGCCGTTTTCAATCTTCTGGACCACTGCTTCACAATAAATCCCTGTGATCATCCTGCGTCCTCTGAGAAAACCTATCAGAAGTAGCCCTTGGGAATCTTACAAGAACAAAGGCCACCTTCCTGACATGATCGTTGAAGACAAATGGGTGCAGCCATCTAGCAGGGAAGCAAATAAGCTCACATGGAAGCACACACAGCCTGTGTGATCAGATGTTGACAGGATCAGGCATCAGTCATCAAAAGATCCAAAACAAACAACTATATCAATGTGAAAGAGGGGTGTTGGAGTGGAGACCCATAGTCTATTTGTAGGTAATTGGATATCCCCCCACAGAAGGGTTAAAAGGAAGGGATGATTCAACCAGGGTACAGTATAGCACCGACAAAACACACACCATTCCTCTAGTTTCTGAATAACCCCCACCACCCCCCACACACACACCATGACCCAGTTCTAACTTACAAACCTGGCTAGACCAGAGAAAGCACATTGGTACAGATAAGAGCTCTCAACCCATGGAATTCAGGACAGAGAAACCCCTCAGGAACAGTAATGGGAGTAGCGATACCATGAGGGGAGGGGATGGTCAGGGAGGGGGAAGGATGAGAAAGGAGAAACCCATCACAAGATTAGCTATATTAACCCCCCCCCCCAAAGGGGAAGAATAACAAATGGGGGTGAAGGGAGACAATGGACAGTGTAAGATACGAAATAACAATATATATAACTGATCAAAGATATACAAAGAAGGGAGGGGAAAAAGAGGGGCTTATACCAAGGGCTCAAGTAGAAAATGTTTTGGAAATGATGATGGCAACCTATGCACCAATATGCTCGATGCAATTGATGTATGGGATGTTAGAAGAGCTCCCAATAAAGTGATTTAAAAAAAGAACAAGTGCCATAACGGATCTCTCTGCCTTGGATTTAACTGGTCCAGCAGATCCCTTAGAAGCCACTGTTTTGATTGGCTCTTGCTCTCTGGGTCATGCGGTTAGTCAGTTATGATTTCTCTTTTTCTCCCCCAAACTGCCTTCATTAGCTTCAATCTTGCTCAAAAGATTGGTGGAAAATCAGCTTTGTACTACTGATCCTCACACAGTGCCTTGGGTGCCCATTGAATGGAAGGCTTGTTGAGGCCAAGAAGTTCACTTAAAATGGAAAATGCCTAGCCATGCGAGGACCCAACGTCAGTAGGGATCACAGCGGTGATGATTCTATGATTGCCTTCCACCTGTTTCTAGAACTTCACAGTTGCTTCATTCATCGAAGTTGATAGTCTTCCTTCTTTCTGCTCATCTTTGGGGTTGTCCCGACCTTCCTTAAAATGCTCGAATCGATCTACAAACTTGTTTTATATGGGCCAGCATTCCTGTAGGTATGTTCTAATGCCTCTGTGATTTTGAAGATATTCACTTGAGTTTTGTTAGACATTATCCTGAACCTCAAAATTGTTTTTCTCCATGGCATGAGTGTTTTTTTTCTTTTTTTTGAAGGTACCCCAAAGAGCCTAAGAAGCATGTAATACTTGGAGAACTTCTCTGTAGTCATCAATCACAGAGACATGTTTCAAAATACTTTGGAGTGAACCTATGCATGTATGAATTGGAACCCTGACGGCAATGTGTTTGGGGGGCTCACGCTCATAGAATCCCATGTCAACCCTGACTTGCACCACTAGATTCTCAGGGGGCTATTTCTCCTATGATTCCTTGCTATTAATATAAAGGCAGTGTGTCTCCAACCAGCTTCCCCAGCACACTATCCTGGTATCTGACTTCTCTTCCTCACAAGGGAGCAGCCTGTATCTTTTCCTCTCCCTTGTTAACACTCCCCGTAGTCCCCAAGTTTTGTCATTTCATTGCTTTGTGTCCATCCTCTCCATCCCTGCATCTTGAACAGTCTCTGAGCTTCTCTACCGTACCCTCCCGTTTACTGAATCTACTATCCCACCAGCACTCTACACCCACCCCACCCCCCACACACACCTTGCTCCAAAGCCTTTACACATTTCCCATTTCTACCTGACATCTGAAGTCCATTCCCTTCCCTGGTCTCCTCACTGCCCCCAATGACTCCTGAGCTCCCCCCTACTGTATTTTTTACTTCTTTTCCTCTAGTTCCAGCTAATGGGTTGCTCATTTTCTCCAGAACACCCTATAAATTTAGCTTTTATTCCTAAAGCCCTCTGCCCAAAGTGACTTCCCAACCCTGCCATATTTAAAAATTACCTTCCCTGCCAGACCCAGATGAAGGTCGATGTCCTCCGAGAAACCAGTTCCCCGGGTTCCAAGCAAGACTGTCTTGTGAACCTCCAGTTGGGCTTACCACTCACTCAGATCCTCGCACAGACTAGACACACTGTAAATCTCCTTTTAGTCCCAGTAGGAATTATCTTCTGCAGGAGCTCGTGCTTACTTTTCCGTGAAATCTGGAAATATCGTTGTTTTCTGGTTTGGTTGTTGGTTCTCAGGATGCATGTGTCCTTGACGGCATGTGTACTGTCTGCATATGACTTGATGGGCATTATGTCTGTCTAAGAGGCTATGAAAGTTCCTCACACACATGTACACACAGCTGTAGAAGTAGCTTAGTGGAGGCTGAGTCAAATGAATCGAAAGCAGGCAACATGGCAAGTGACCCCAGTCTACAGGGCAGGCTACTGGTTCAAGTCCCAACAAGCCAGATGCAGGATCCAGACCAGCAGGAAAAAGGGGAAGGGGGTCCCAGCAGTGTCTGTTTATGGACAGATATGATGTAGCCACACCCCAAGGAAATATCATCAGGCTGTGACCTGATTAAGGGGTTGCACTCCACCCTAATTTCCCACGTTACACAATCCCTTCAAGGAGTTGTTCTGTTAGGTCACATCAATGGGGAGGCCTCACCCGCCAAACTGAGTCTTGGCCCAGCCAAATTGTCACAAAACGTATCACAAACTGTGTCATGGTCACGTACCACTTGTAGTATAGTACGTATTAGACATTTAATGTAGAATGAATGATAGCAAGAGCAGGTGGCATCTGAGTGCTTACTATATGCTAAGCATTATACTAAGCGTCTCACCTGAATTTTGTTAGTTAAATTTTGTAGCAACCAAAGAGGAAAGGACATTATTTTCCCCATTTCCCCAGATGAGGAAACTAAGACCTTGGAGTCATTTGCCCAAGGTCAGTAGTGTTGCACCAGGCCTGTGTGCTGCACTACCTTTGGCTACACTACTTGGAAACTGGATAGTATCCATCTTAACACCCTCTGTGTGGAAAAGGACATTCCCTCCCCAGGTGTCATTTGAAGGCAGGAGAACTGAATCCCCAAACCCACTGACATCAAGTTGATTCCGACTCAGAGCAACCGTATAGAACAGAGTAGAACCGCCTCTTTGGGTTTCTAAGGCTATAAATTTTATGAGAACATAAAGCCTTTATCTTTTTCCTGTGGAGCAGATTGGTGGGGTCAAACTGCCGAACTTGTACGTAACAGCCCAATGCGTCACCCAATAGCTATGTAACCAACTGTCCCACCAGGGCTCCTGCCTGAGACTAAAACATGTTAAGTTCCTGATGATACTTAAAAAAACGTCTAGTTGCTCCAAGGTGGGGTCCTGACATCAATAGTTATCAAAAAGTACCAAGGTCATTTTAATGTTTGGTTGAGAACCACTGGCTTAGTTGAGGCTGAAGGTCTCTGTAGTGCAGAGCTTTCATGAACCTTGAGACATGATGGAACTGCCTCCTTCTGATTGGTACTCAGAATTCTGACAGAAGCCTCGTGATGCTGGCCTGGGAATGTCTTTATGAACCAAGTAGGGAGTAGCAGCCAGGAAAGATGGTCTTGTTGGAGAGTTGGTTTAAGATGGGCTGTTGTTGAGCGCTGGTAAATCTATTTTGACTGATAACGACCATCATATGACTGACAGAACTGCCATCATGTTTTCTAGGTGGTCATCATCATCGGAGCAGATCCCCAGGCCTTTCCTGGTGAAGCCAACCTTTCAGGTAACAGCAGAGTGCTTAATAGTTGAGTCACTAGGGGATCTTAGAGGATGGGTGATGCAGTGGAGTAAGATGACTTAGTATGGCTCATCTATCAGTCTTTTTTGTTCCCATCAAATGACTGGGTAAGATCGTGCCAATAAGGTGAAGTGGACTCTAAAGATGGGCTTGGTCAGTTGCCCCTTCCACTGACCATCAAGTGAGCCATACCGGAAGTGAGAGAGATGCCTGCAAGCAGCAGCAGAGACCATGGCGCAGAGCGGCGGCTTCCTGGCCCACGGGACACGTAAAGCGGAGTGCCCGCAGTCATTGGCGGTGCTGACAGAGCTTTGCAGCACTTGCCCAAGGAGGGCAGAGGCCAAGGGATTGAGAGGCTGAGAGGCCGCGAACCCTAGAACGATCTGCCTGCTGGCCCAGCTGAAATGAGGCGCTGTGAATAAAAGAACTGTATCCTTATCATTTTGTAACCTGCCCTCATAATCGTGAGTCCTGGCTCTTTGAGTTCTGGGTGGCCACTGCAACAGATTATCAAAGCCAGCAGAGCAGACGGTGTGGGAGGGACAGTGGGTGTCCGAAAAGAAAAACGAAGGATGGACAGAGGAGGCTTGTCTGACCCCTGCCTCATGGGAATTGCCCTCAGACAGCTGTGGAGTTGGAGTCTCCTTCCCCTTTGGCGTCCGAGGACGTCAGACTGGCCCCACATCATTTCAGGTACCCTGACCCTTGTTCGGACAGACCGAAAAGAAGCGCTTAGCCAGTGAGATGCACGGTGGCTCATAAACAAGTTTCCCTCCTTTCAGCATAAGTTACAATCTAGCTCCTTCGAGCCACCACCATGTCGTTCGTCAGGACGAGGACGCACAGATAATGCAGCCATGCTGCTCTTGCAAATAACAAATGAGAAAATATCCGTGAGAATGTTTTGCAAGCTATAATGCAATATAAGCTAATACCGTACCTTGATTTTCACAAAGAAATACAACACCAGCTTTGTTGAAGAGTGTTACATAGGGGTCAAGATATACGAGTAAGCTTATATTATTTCTATCTTGTATAATAAACACATTCAAAAAGTGTACTCATTTTATTCGTCCATCGAAGAGCTTCTGACTTCATTCCAGTTCACATGGGCAGGCTCGCAAAAATATAATATTCTTCATAAAATAAAATAAAAAATAGCCCCCAAATATGAGAACTATAATTAAGGAGATAGAAAACTCAGTGTTTTCCATCAGGCTGCTATCTACAAATCCTTTGGGGGCCTACAGTCACCAGTCAAAGAACCCTGTGGAAATACACTGACTCTCATTCCATGCTTTTTCCTAGCTGGTGTTCTCATTCACCATCTCTCCAGCCCTTCTGCGGCCTCTCGGAACCGCTTAGCAGTCAGTAGTTCTTTCGTGATTTGAATAAGTAGAAAATGGTACTCAATGTCGTAGCTGAAGAAACGACCAGACGTCTGACACCCAGTTCAATGAGCTTGACAAAAGAACCCTTTGGCATGGACGACAGCCACGTGCTGCGAGGTTTTTTTACTTTTGAGAGTCTCTATGACACAAGGGATAGCTTTAGAACAAGCTAACATTACTATGGTTCAGGCATGTGCAACTGGTACAGTTCAGTAGTAACACAGACGACTCACATGAATGTACTACAGGCCAGAAACGCACGTTACAAAAACACAGTCAATATTACAGTGAATACAGGGCAGTAAAAACCATTGCGCTCAGACTTGGCACACTGCAAGAGAAAGCTGTATACAGGCACTGGCGGTCTGCGTTTCCTACTCCAGACGGGGACAGATTACAGACACACAAGAAGCTCAGAAGTCACGGTCACATCTTGGTTTGGTTCCAGTGGTGCACAGTCACATGAAAGGGTCTGTCTGTTTTGTGTGAAATAAACATGGGCTGAAGTGCAATAGCTGCGGAGTTAAGATTTCCAGGTTAAAAAAAAAAATGATTTAGACAAAAATAATCCTCAACATTCTTTGAAGAGAGTCCTTCTGAATTACAGAAATAAAAGCAATTAGGAAATTTCAGTGTGTTTTGTCTATTTCTTCCCTTCCCTCCTAACATCTTCCTTCCTAACATCAGTAAACAAATACTGGATTTAAAGTGCAGCTTCTTCCTCCTCTCCCTTGGATTTCCCCCTTCTGCAAGAAGATCCGTGCTGTATTCATGTTTAGCATTTCCACCGAGGCCAGACATAGTCCAGTGGCAGTCAAGGCTGTTTGTCTCGGAACTCGGCAATGGCCTTCCACAGCGTGCACAGCATCCCCCCTCTGGAAAGACAGACCATGACGGGACAGTTCAGTGACACGCTGCTCCTGCAATATCAATGACTTCCTAGCTCTCTGCCCTCTGATCAGAATCTCAAGATCCCAACATCTTACTGGTCATCCCGTATTCTTTTTGTACTTTTCTCACTCTTCCTTCACCCCTTGCTTCCTCCCTACTCCCACAACCGGCCAGCCTCATTTCAAAACACCAGCACTTTTGAAATATGTCTTGAGAGAGGTGGTATGAGTGATCGTTACAGACATGGTTGGCCTGGTAACTCTTAAGAAATTTTATCAGGCTTTTGGGTGGCAAGTTAGTATCTCATCCTAATTGTTTTAATAAGTCTGGCACAGTGAGCTAAACTAGAGCATTGTGTAAGGCATCTTTAGTGTATGCATGGCCAAGGTCTACCTGGTGATGCAGGACAAGTCTTCCAGATGACTTGCATTTATTCACGTCGAAAGCATGGTTAGTTAATAGACACCCCACCCCACCCCACCCCCCAGTAAGTGCCTGGTCTCGAAAGCATGGTTAGTTAATAGACACCCCACCCCACCCCAGCCCCCAGTAAGTGCCTGGTCTACTATCTAAAGAGATTAGCTTGCCCAGGATGTCACAGTGAGCTAGGGACCCAGCCAGGAAGGACCCCAGTCTTGAACTCAGCCCAGTGTTCTTTCCATCGTGACAACAGAAAGGAAAGTGGTACCTTAGTCTCAGGCATTTTAAATCATCACGCGTAACGTAGTACAGAACATCCACCAATGTGTAATCTTCAGCCAGAAACTGGAGAGAGGAAAACATGTGCAGAAGTAAGACTTTGGCTAGCCCTTCAGTGAGTAGTCAGTTGCCCCAAATGTAAACCATGGCAACAATAACAAACACATCTAAAAGGGATTATGCTAAGATACATAATCTAGAATTATTAAGGGAAAAACACCCTCCGAACAAGGCAATTACAAAGAAATGTACCCATCTGACTTTCACAAATGCATAACGTACCAATCACAAGCGACTCAGAATTTCTAAATGTTTTTTTCTTTTTTTTTAATCGTTTTATTAGGGGCTCATACAACTCTTATCACAATCCACACATACATCAATTGTGTAAAGCACATTTGTACATTCATTGCCCTCGTCATTCTCAAAACATTTGCTCTCCACCTAAACACCACCCCCATCAGCTCCTCACTTTCCCCCCTCCCTCCCCACTCCCCCCTTCCTCATGAACCCTTGATAATTTATAAATTATTATTTTGTCATATCTTGCCCTGTCCGACGTCTCCCTTCACCCACTTTTCTGTTGTCCATCACACAGGCAGGAGATCACATGTAGGTCCTTATAATCGGTTCCCCCTTTCCAACCCACCCTCCCTCTAGCCTCCTAGGATCGCCACTCACACCACTGGTCCTGAAGGGATTATTCGCCCTGGGTTCCCTGTGTTTCCAGTTCCTATCTGTACCAGTGTACATCCTCTGGTCTAGCCAGACTTGTAAGGTAGAATTGGGATCATGATAGTGGGGGGCGGGGAAGCATTTAGGAACTAGAGGAAACTTGTATGTTTCATTGATGCTACATCGCACCCTGACTGGCTCATCTCCTCCCCAAGACCCTCTCTGTAAGGCGATGTCCAGTGGCCTACAAATGGGCTTTGGGTCCCCACTCCGCACTCCCCCTCATTCCCTATGGTCAGATTTTCTATTCTGATGTCTCAATGGTTTTCTAATGGACAGCTGGCACTCACCTGTGATTACATTTGCTGCTCAGAGGTACAGTGCCTTGTAGCTTCATTCTACTCTCATGGATAAAATGTGTTCCTAGAAAGGTGTGGCTTCTACTTAACTCCTAAACTTATTTTTCATAGATAATGAAGGTCATTTCCCGAACTTCATCTCAAAACCAGAGTGCTGAACATTTATACTGGAGCTTTCACTTTAAAAAAAGGAATAACAAGGGCAGTGATTTTGTGGGTAACCCGTTCCTGAGCCTGTCTGTTCCGCATCCCTGGAGAAGGGCACCATGCGTGGTAGAGCAGAGGGTCAGTGAAGGGACGCAAGACCCTCAACCAGATGGACTGACACAGTGGCTGCAGCAGGGGCTCCCGCATAGCAACGGCTATGAGGTGGTGCGGGGCTGGGCAACAACCGTCCGAACCAAACCACTGCCAACAGTTGGTTTCAACAGCACCCTCAATTCTGAATGGAGTCCAAGTTAGAGGCAAGAAGGTTTTTGAGAACTCAATTAGATCCATTGTTTCCCATTATTAAGAGAATTGGTTACATTTACTTAGCAGTAACTGATTAAATGCAGATTTCTAAGGAAAATCTATATTTTATTTAGTGGTCAGGTAACTGTCAAGTCAATCCATCTTTATTCTAAGTTATTTTTATATCTAAATATGTAACATAAAACAAGAAAATGCTGAGGAGGGCAGGGCCAGGTCTGATTTGCTCCACAAACATTAGGTAATAAAACTTCCAAACATGTGCATTTGTGTATAGCCTACATGTAATCTCAAGACAATTGTTCTTCATGTTGATTACTTGTGCCTATAAGGAGCCGAGAGGAATTAGAACTCCCTTCACCTAGGGAGTCAGGAACCCTGAAAGGAGCCCTGGTAGGAAGTGGTTGAGGAGCTGGGCTGTTAAAGGAAAGGGTCGGGGTGTGCGTCCATGGGCACTCCGCAGAGAATGAGGTAGCGACTGGCTTTTGTAAACAGGCTCAGCCTGGGAAGCCCCTGGAGGTAGTTCTATACTATCCTACAGTACTGGAACAGGCCTGGTGGCAGCCGGCTCAGTTTTGGTTTAAAGGCGTCCTGGTGGTACAATGATTTAAGCATTTGGCTACCAATCCATAGGTCGGTTAGAACGGACCAGCTGTCCTAAACACATAGCCTTGGATACCCTACTGGCAGTTCTACTCTGTCCCATGGTCACTATGGGTTGGAATGGACTCGCATGCAACAAGAGCATACAGAAAGTGCTGTTTACTGGTATAAGTTCACCAGTGAGCCAACCCTGACTCATACTGAGTTCAAACTCACTGCCATCGAATCCATGCCGATTCAGAGACCCTACAGGACAGAGTAGAACTGCCCCTGTGGGGTTCTCACACAGTAACTCTTTATGGGACTAGAAAGCCCGTCTTTCTTCCCATGGAGTGGCTGGTAGATTTGAACTGCTGGCCTTGTGGTTAACAGCCCAATGGGTAACCACTATGCCAACCAGCACCTCTAGTGAAATGAAGTGAAAGAATATTTGACCCAAAGACGGTTTTCTTTACCAGGCTTATAGTGTCTTCATCAGCTCCATTTTCTCTCAGCCAGTCAGTCAGTTTAGAATGTTCAGCATTTGTGCCAGGAGAATTGAGGTGACACACAGGTAACCCAGGAATATCTAGAACAGAATTTGGGAGAGACACTCTTAGCTTCACCTGACATAGATCATCTAAGAAAGCAGCCAGCGGCATTTTATTAAGACTTTCACCATGTTTACTCTGTCAGGGGATAATTAAAAGAAACAAATGAGGTTTGAAGAATAAACAATATAAATAGCATCCTTAAAACACTAATCTACTAGTAAAATGAGAGCCAGAAGTAATAGTATAATGACACTCTTATTTTATACTTTCATGTTATGTTACAACTTCTTATCAGAATACTTTGTGGCCCCAAATGACACTTTGTCTGTCTCATGCAACAAAGGCAGGATGATTTGTAGGGAACTATATAAGTCTTAGAATTTCTTTTCTAGATATAGCGTCAGGGGTCTTAAAGGTAAACAAGCAGCCATCTAGCTCTGAAGCAACAAAGCCCAGATGGAAGAAGCACACCAGCCTGTGCGATCATGATGTGTCGAAGGGATCAGGTATCAGGCATCAAAGAACAAAAAAATATAATTGTGAAAGAGAGGGAGTCCAGAGTGGGGAGCCAAAGCCCATCTGTAGGCAACTGGACATCCCCTTATAGAAGGGTTTCAGGGAGGAGACAAGCCAGTCAGGGTGCAGTGTAACAATGATGAAACATACAACTTTCCTCTAGTTCCTAAATGCT
>NW_022107431.1:33708009-33729718 GCF_000313985.2 Echinops telfairi | reverse complement strand
ACCACCCCCACTATCATGATCCCAATTCTACCTTATAAATCCGGCTAGACCAAAGCATGTACACAGGTACAGATAAGAGCTAGAAACACAGTGAATCCAGGACAGATTAACCCCTCAGGACAGGTATTGAGAGTAGCCATACCCGGAGGGGAAGGGAAAGGTGGGGGGAGACAGGGGAACCCATCACAATGTCTTCCTATAACCCCTTCCTGGGGGATGGACAACAGAAAAGTGGGTAAAGGGAGACATCGGTCAGTGTAAGACATGAAAAAATAATAATTTATAAATTATCAAGGGTTCATGAGGGAGGGAGGGAAAAATGAGAAGCTGATACCAAGGGCTTGTAGAAAAAATGTTTTGAAAATGATGAGGGCAACAAATGTACAAATGTGCTTGACACAATGGATGTATGTATGTATTGTGATAAGAGCTGCATGAGCCCCCAATAAAATGATTAAAGAAAAAAGACTTTCTTTTCCCACTCAAACCAAAAACCAAACACTGCCTTGAGTCAAGGCTGACCCAAAGGGGCCCTTGTGGGGGTTTCTGAGAAAGTGCCTGTTAGGGGAGCAGAGAGCCCAGTCCCTCTTCCAAGGAGCTGCTGCTGGTTTCCATGGGGATGCAAACCCAACGTGTGGCCACTGCACCCCAGGGCCCCCACTGTGTTCAGTCATTTGGCAGGGCCATCTACCTGTCCCGAACCTATGAATTCTCATTTCCTCCAAAAGGGCGGAGGAAAGCTCCCCCAGATGCTGTCTCACAGCTAATTCCTCACAGAACAGAGTGCTTCAACGTTAGAGCGGATGACTCCTTGCTACTATGTATTTTATTTAAGCGCCTTCATATTGTAAGGGGGAGATATGCAAGATGCCAATGCAAACTTACAAAATAGAGAAGCATTCTACTCAAATAAAAACTTTAAGAGAAAGATTTAAAGGTCTTAAGAATATATAATCCGAG
Organism: Echinops telfairi; assembly: GCF_000313985.2. Lineage (NCBI taxonomy): Eukaryota > Metazoa > Chordata > Mammalia > Afrosoricida > Tenrecidae > Echinops > Echinops telfairi. Next base: position 33,728,758 of record NW_022107431.1, on the reverse strand, counting down.
GAAAAGATGCTCACGAATCATCTTTGTGTGTGTGTGTGTGTAGCAGCCCTTTTGAACATCCAAGAGGGAAGTTCAAAGACTTAGTGAAAGTCCCATTATCTTTCGGGCTCATGAGCTTTTTCAGCACCTTGCATGACTCCAAAATGCTCCGATCACCCAGTAAGGGAAGAACTCGTCGCTAACGGACGGGTAGGCAGTGTGAACCCACCCAGCCACACCGCGGGAGAAAAGACTCGCGAGCGGCTCCATGCACCCAACAACTGCTCGACACTGTTCCTTTAAACTTTTCTGCTCTGTACCTATTGGTTGGGACTTCAGCTTCAGGTGTTTAATTTCTTGGTCTTTTTCTTCAATAGCCTGATGAAGGAGTGCTTGCAGTTCTTTCTCTTTCCGAACCAATTCTTCCAGTAATCTACAAATAATAATAAGAATAATTAGATTGATTGACAGGACACTTGAGTTGACCGAGACTGAAGTGGATACATGGGGTCCTCAAGGAGCATGCACACGCATTCTGGGGATTTGATGGAAGTGGAGATTCTGGGTCTGGGGCCCTGGCGTGAGCCCTGAGGTCCTGCATTTCAGTTATCCCCAGACGATGTGAGACACAGACACCCATGCTAGGTAGCAGGGCTCTACTCCAGACCATGTTGTGTTTCTGGACAAGACTTCAAACCATCCAGCCCAAATTGCCCAAGTCTTCAGAAATGGTTGTTCTAGTGTTTATTTGTATGACTATAATCATAGAAATAGAAATATGGGATGTTAGCAGGCCTATTGATATTTTACATGTTTAGTAATCCACCCAAAAGTTGGTAATAAATTTTAAAAATAAAATTATACACATGTATACATAATAGTTCAAAGAACATACAACAAAATATTAGCACAAAACTTTTTTTTTTTGATACCGGAATTAGTGGTGCTTTCAATTTTGATTTCTTATTTGTCTGGATTTTAAAATTATTTTCACAATAAAAATATACTGATTTTATAATTTACAAAAAGTTGGTAACATACAGATAAGAGCTCTTGACACATGGAATTCAGGACAGATAAAACCCTCAGGAACAGTAGCAGGAGTAGCGATATCATTAGGGTAGGGGGGAATTGGTTGGGGTGGGGGAGAAAGGGGAAACCCATCACAAGGTAGGATATATAGTCCCCCCACTCCCCGTGCCAGGGGGACAAATAACAGAAAGGTGGATGAAGGGATACAACAGACAGTGTGAGACATGAAATAACAATAATATATAATTGATCAAGGATTCATGAGGGGGTATGGAGGGCAGGGGAAAAGAAGAAGAGCTGATACCAAGGGCTCAAGTAGAGAGAAATCACTTTGGAAATATTGATGGCAACATATGTATAAATGTGCTTAATCCTATTGAATGATGTATTGTGTACAAGATTTGTAAGAGTCCCCCCAATAAAATGATGAACTCAAAAATAAGTTGGTAACAGAAACATAAGAAAGAAGGATCCTCTAGTAACCCATGCAAAGCAGAAAGTGAATCACTCTTCTCAAACCATAAAACGCGGAGAAGCAGCGACTGCGGGGCGAGGTTATATAGTAGCGGGCACAGAGTGAGCACGCAGAGTGTGTTTGTTAGTGGCTGTGTCTCTCTCCCTCTCACTGTGAGGTGAGGCGAAGTCACAAAAGGATAGACGTGTTCCTGGCACACCTGGTTCCTGGATGGCATCGGAGCACCTTTCAGAGCAACAAGGAGGGACATTATTGCCATCATAGTTCTGACCCCCGAAAGGTTCGCCATGCACCCAGAGGGCAACCTACTCACCACTTTCAACACTTTCTCAGAGAAAACGTTCCACATCATAGAGATGTTCTCATCCATTAGAAAGCATCTGAGTGACTTGGCTTGAGAATTGTAACAATTTAACATCATTATTAATAAGAAAATCAATATAAATCCTTGTATGCCCCACAACTCTTAGTGAGCGGCATCTGTTTGGGGGGAAGTGGAATACTGATAGACGTAGTGCAGGACGAGGTTCCAGCCCCAAAGTCTGTTTCTGCTTCAGCTGACACGTCCTGAAGGCAGACAGACCTAACTGACAGATCTGAGCCTGTATCCTGGTTCAGCCACGCGCTTCCCGTGTTGATCTGGGATGAACTACTTAACCACGCTGGGCTTCGGCTTTCTCACTTGCAGGAAGGGAAAATAAAACTTCCGGAGAAGTTGTGTGAATGATAAAGAAGAGCGCAATGGTAAAGTGGCAAGCACAGAGCTTGGCCTTGAAAAGAAGACCGCTACTGTCCCTCCCGCAGCCTCCAGCTCTAGAGAACACGATTCCTCCAACCCAGGGCTCCAGAAAGGTTCACTTCCTGGCTCAGCACCACTCCTGTCCCCGCGCCCGCCAACCTCAGAGATGTGAGAGGCTTTGGGAGGACAAACGATGATATTTAAGTAGGTAGCAGGAGGTGGGACAAAAGCAAAGCTCACGAAAGGCAGCCAGAGAAAACAGATCCAAGACAGGTGAGACAGTTAATTTAAGGTTTTGTGTCAACATGGCTAGGCCAGGAATCCCAGTGGTTTGGCAGTTCAGACCCAGTGATTTTTCACGATGAAATCTCCCCACGGTGTGGATTGCTTCCAGTCTTAGTGAACACTGCAGAAACTCTTACTTGCTTTTTGCTGGATGTGGATTCTGCTTCTGCCTTGCCAAACTCAAACTCTCTGGACTTGAGTCAGAAGCCTTTCATGACTGCCTGCTGAACCTGAGGACTGTCAGCTCCTTCCATCTTACCTGTGGCCTTGGACTCATTTGCCTCAGTGGCCAGAAGCCAGTTGTCTGGCTTGCTGAGATTCGATTCATGAACCTGGAGAAGCCTCTTCAAAACTGACATCTGAACCACAGATTTGGAGCTTGCCTGTCTCTACCAGTGTGTGAACCATTTCTGTGATATAAATTGATCTCTCTCTACACACACACACACACTTCACTAGTTTTGCTTCTCTACAGAACCTCGCCCAAGACGTTTGGCACCAGGAGTGGTTGTAGTGAAACAAAATCAAAAGCATATATTTCTAAATTGGTTCTCAAGTCTGATTAGTTGTAAAGGCACTGATAACACTGCCTCCATTAGTAAAGAGGATTCTGCTAATTCATGGCATGAAGTAACAATATAAATATGCAAAACCAACACCAATAGACTAAGTTTGGTGGGAAATGAGGCTCTAGGTCAGGGAAGGGAATGTGTACAAGGGCTGTACAAGGACTGCAAAATCATCAATACCAGCCGATATCACACATAGCGCCAAACAGAACCATTTCTAGCCATCACCTTCACAAACTCACTGCCATTGAGTTGATGCTGAGTCCATAGGGACCCTGTAGGACAGGGGAGAGCTGCCCCTTTGAGTTTCTGAGACTGTAACTCTTTACAGGAGTAGAAAGCACCATCTTTCTCTAGAGGTGTGCTGGGTGGTTTTGAACTGCTGACCTTATGGCCAGCAGGCCAACAGGTAAGCACCACACCACCAGGGCTTCTGGTCCATCACGTTAGGGGTGAGTTAATTAAATGTTTGACCAGTAGGACCTTGAATGATGGCCCTCAGCAGAAAACAGCTTGCCTCCTCCTGTTCTAGGCGATCATGTATTTGATACTTTGCTGCAATTTTGTTAGGACGCAATTGCCTTTCCGTTCCCAGAGACATCACACTGGTCCATTACATTGATGACATTATGCTAATTAGACCTACTAAGAAGATGTATCAGTGACCCTAGGTTTACTGGTAAACAAGTGGGATCAACATCCCAAAAGATTTCTTGGAGGAATTGTGACAGGAGATCAAACAGCTTTCCAAGCAAGGTTCTTAAGACAAAGCTCAATGAAAGCAATGGCTACTAAGAGTGGAAGTGGTCCAGTCCAAGCAAAAGCAGACCAGTCAGGAGGGACAGTCTTGACACCAGTATTTTTGAATGCTCTGGGCATTTAAGCCCATTGACTTTCTAGAGGAGCAGAGAGCATTAAGACCTACTTTTTATGGGAGTGTCTAGAGAGAGTTACTCAAAGTTTTAGCAGAAAAACACACAGGAAACTTTCACCAGGGTCTTTCTCCACCAAGACGATGTTCCTGCTCATTCTCATCAAACAAGGACAATTCTGCAAGTTTCCCTGGAAATCACTAGACATCCAGCAGGGAGTCCTGATTTGGCTCCTTCTGACTTATTTTTATTTCTTAATTTTATAAAATCATTGAAGGGCACCCATACGTCTTTACTTGATAAAGTAAAACAAAACAAAAAAGTGTATTGGCAATAGTTAAATTCCCAGAACCCTTAGCTCTTTAAGATGGACTACATGGCTGGTATCATCACTTTCAAATACATCTTAACCTTGATGGAGTTTATGTTGAGAAATAAAGTTTATCTTTTAAAATTTGTATCTTTTGACTCCATTTATCCAAAACCACTTTTGAAGACCCTCATAGGTGCTTGAAGTTCTCTTTGCCTTCAGTAAGCAAGGTTGTATTATCTGCATACTGTAGTTTGTTAATAAGTCTTCCTCCAATCCTAATGCCACGTTCTTCATATAGTTCAGCTTCTTGGATTATTTGCTCAGAATACAGGTTGCATAAATAGCGTGAAAGGATACGACCCCAAATACTGATTTTAAAACATGCAGGGTTCTCACTCTGTTTAAATGGCTGCACGTAAGGAATCAAGAGAGCATGCGCTTAAGGAATTCTCAAAGAATGCCATGGCGTTTTCTTACGCCTATTCCAATGAACTTACACTTACTAGGCTCCGTATTTCCTCCTTATCTTTAAAAGCTGCAGCTTCACACAGGAAGTGTAGTATTGGCAGGCTACCTCATTGATCTTACTCAGCTCTCAGAATTATATTAAGAACGTATTATCCAGCCCATTAGTTGTATTTTTACTTGTGACCCATCAGTTAGGGAAATACTTTGAAATCAATACAATTGCCAGTCTCTTTGTTCCACAAAAGCTAGGCAACCATCTGCCAGCAGGTCTTTTTGTTTTTTAAGTTGGTTGGGCAGGAGTAGGGGGCCGGGATGCAAAAACATGGAGGCAGGTGGAGAGTATTGGTGGGTACTTCCAGAATTGTAGGACACAGAAATTAGGTAACCAGCCAGTTCCTTATAAGTCTTATGGATAATGAATAATGTCCCTGAATTTCCAGAACATTTTATGTAAGTACATACTTAAATACATTCTAAAGTCAATGTCACTTTTTGCCACTTAGTATTATTGATAATCTTATAATCAGAGTTGGATGGAGCTGCCTAAATATTTAGCGTAAGATTTTTTAATAAGAGCTATAACCTTCCCTAAAATCCCATTAACCTGAAAAAGTTCATTTCGTAATGCATTTATAGGTAACACCTTTACACTTTTATATAATAACTTTATAGTTCTATAATTTGTGGTGGTTGTGAGGTTCTGTCGAATCGGTTCTAACTCATGGTGATAGTGAGTGTAACAGAACGAAACATGCCTGGTTCTAGGCCACCCTCTAGCCTCTGGCCTCGTCTGGGCCCACTGTCGTAGCCACTATGTCAACCAATCTCCTTGGGGGTCTTTCTCTTTTTTCATGAACTTCTACTTTACCAAGCATGATATTATTCTAAAGGGACTGGTCTCTCCTGAAAACATGGCCATCCTGGCATCCCGGGAGAATTCGGGCTCTACTCTTTCCAAGGCAGATGTTTGTGCTCCTGGCAGTGCACGACAGACGCAATGTTCCTTACCAACATTATACTTCAGAGCCGTTCATTCTTTTGGGGCGTTCATTATTCACTGTCCGGCTTTTGCAATCATATGATAATATTCAACTGAAATTATTCTTATTCAGTTGCTTACTACTCAAAGCTCTTGAGATGGATACCTGTGGTAAATAACCTCTGGGCAGGCAGTGGGGGGAGGAGGAGGAGGAGGAGGGCAATAGTCCTATACCTTTCTCAGATTCAAAGTGGAAATGTAGGAAAGAAACTTAAATGTATGGGCTGCTGTACAAAATGTTTCTATACTGAAAGACCAAAGCAATGTGTCACATTCTAGTCTGTTCCCACACAGCTGTGCAGATCTGGGAAGCGGAGGCCCTGCTAGAAGGAGAGTCTCCGACGAGGGAGGTGCAGTGAAGAGGCTGAGAAGAGCAGTCGTTGAGGATGCAGATGACACAAGTGTGGGGAACAGACTGCATGATCGGGGTGGCGTGATGAGGCTACTGCAAGTAACAAAGAGAAGGCAAAGGGGTAAGTATCTAGGCTGCTTTTAAGATTAGCATATCCTATTGACAAAAGTCAGCGTGTATACACAGAAGTCCAGGGAAGCTGGTATACCAGCTGTTTGATAAATAAAGTAGCCTTACTGTCTGTGTCATTCTGAAGGGAAGTCATGTCTGTGGGCTGGACCAAAGCGGTAGTGAATGATCTTTCCTCCCCAAAGATCAGCCTCTACTGCCGTCCAGTCAAGTCTCATTAGTAGTGGCCCTATGTAATTACAGAGGCTGTTAAGTCTGTATGGGAGCAGATAGCCTCATCTCTGTCCAGCAGAGCTGCTGATGAGTTTGAACCGCTGACTTTGAGGCTAGCAGCCCAATGCTTACTCGACAGTGCCACCAGGGCTGAGCAGGACCCCAAAGCAACTCCACTCGGTACTCAAATGTTGAGAGTAAAGTAAGAAGAAATGACTAAAGTCAGCAGCCACTGTAATGGGTGTTTTGATGGGATACTGTTTGAGAAGAGGAAATGGGGGACAGCACAGTCCCGGGGGTCACTGCAGAAGGCCAAGCCTTTTCCAGGAAAGTAGTCGCATCCCACAAGTAGAGAGATGAGTTTCAGAGGACATGATGGGGATATGGAAGCCAGAGAAGCACTTCCCTGATTCAGGGAGATGCCTGTATTCAAATCATGCATAGAAAAGTGGGGATTCACTATTATCTAAGAACCAGAATTCATGCTTCTGAAAAAATGAGTTTGGTATTACTTTTACTAAAGCTTACAATTCAAGTTTAACTTTAAAGATCTAAACGTATGACTACAAAGAAGATATGTTTTATCTTACTTGCCAACAACTTAGAATTTTCAACCAAGGTTCCAAAATATTTGACAACTTTTACCAATTCGCTCCAGAAAAACAGAAAGAGAGAGTTTTCAGTGCAAACTCAGAGTCATAAAGAAGTCAGGTGCCCACCTGCCAACTGTTGCCAGTACAGGAAGCTATAAATCATACAGATTCAGACCTTGACCTGTGCTAACATCTGTAGAACGGGAAATATTTACCGTTCACTTAATGACCTGCTCATGTGACTCTTATGCTAGCAGATTCTCAAAGTAAACGCCAGTAGTAAAATAAAATTCAAACATACTGTAAATGACGATAACCCAATCATCCTTTCAAATTTCTAAAATGCAAATCTTTAGTCCCATAAGCTTTATCCCTTCAAAGATCTTCCTCTCCTGGGGTAACTTCATATTCCTAATCAGGGACTTTCGAGAACATGGACTTCCTGGTCTGCCTTTCAGTTGTCTGTGGGAAGGCACATGTTGCTCTGAGTCTGACCCCCTAGATAGTCTAGGGGGTTACCCCAGTTACTCTGAAAGTCACCGTGTGCAGAGAGAAGCAGCAGGGAACTCACAACTGGCGCCAAGGGATCCCTGAACTGGCTGAAGCAGAAAGGGTATTTGACCAACGAGGCTAAGATACATCTCTCTTGCTTATAAAGGAAGGCACTGAATCAAGTTTGCATGAATGAATAAAGGAACCATATGTGGTATATCCTATGGATGAAGCTCGTTAAGTAGGCCCAGAGTATATGCACTCATATAAAAGAAAGGGGGAAAATGAGTCTCAGTAAAATCAGTTGTCAGCGAGTCAACTCCAACTCACGGTGACTCCAGCGTGTCAGAGTCAGACTGGGTTCCACAGGATCCCAAGAGCTGATTCCTTGGAAGTAGATCCCTAGGTCTTTCTTCCGAGGTATCTCTGGTTGGATTTGAACGTCTAACCTTTGGTGAACAACTGAGTGCACTAAGCATTTGCTGGCCTGGGGACTCCTAGGAGAGAATAGGACTCACCTATTAGTTTCTATTTTCATCCTTCCAAGCTGTATGTTGAGCGACCGGTGAGCACTCTGGGAGTCCTGGGACACCGTGGAACTGAGGGTGCTCACTCCCGAAGTAGCCACAGCGTCTTCCACGACAACTTGAGGTCTTCGGGCAGTTTGGTTTGAAGGTTGCTCCTCATGGTCCTCTTCTCCCTCTAAGTCTTCTTGGTCAGCAGTGTCACTCTCAGATGCCAGGCTAAAATGGGGCCTCAGTTCTGTGAGGAGTAAGATCAACAGCAGTATCAATAAGCTATGACTGATGACTGTAACGTTTTAAGATGTGGATATCATCCCCTCTTAAGAGATGAGCATCAACATGGACTACGTAGTACAGAGAGTGTAAGAGGGTCTAGTGATGCTTTATGAGAAGCATTGGGCTGCTAACCACGAGTCGGCAGTTCAAAACCACCAGCTTCTAGTTGGAGAAAAACGAGGTCATCCGCTTCTGTAAAGATTTACAGTCTTGGAAATGCTATGCAGGCTTGTTAGGAGTTGAACTGACTCAGTGGCAGTGGGCATCGGTAGTAGTAGGAACTACATTACATAATCTCTAATATCTATCAGCCAAAAAAACCAGACACCGCCAGTCTTGTGGTTAACAGCCCAGTGCTTAACCTACAGCACCACCAGGGCATCTGAGTGTGTAGTAGATCAGAATATGCATACATAATACATTTAGTACATGGTTATTACACGTGGCTATACACATGAGTACATACATGAAAATACATGAGAGGGAGCCTCGCAATTTTCTGGAAAAATTCTATTACCTTCCAATTTCATTTCCCCAGAACATTTTTAAGCCCCCCTCATTCATATATGTACGTATATGTAATATTCTAAACTACTATTCCAAAAGTGAGGATGGGTTTCTGCATGTAATTTCTGAATTTTTCTCCCAAAGTGCAAAATTCACATAATGCATATACTCAGAATAATCTAATTTAAATGTAAAGAAAGTATCTACAGTGTCTATAAGATATGGGGGAGAGAAAAAAAATATATGGGGGAGAAATGCTAAAACCTGAAAGAAATGTGATTATTTTAAAAGATTTTAAAGGTAAAAAGTTGCTTATACAAGTGAAATTATTTTGATTTGAAATTACGTACAGGTGACAATCTGTAATTAGCTCACTTAGAACTTAGGAAACTGAGGTCCAGAGAAATTATGTTCACAACCCTGAGCAGGCAGGTTGCTCTTTGCCCATATCACTCACAGCGTAGGGGGTGGGGCCGCGTACTTGGATTCTGTAATAAGACCACCTCTCTTTGACTATATGCATTCCATTTCAATTTTGATAACTTCCAAGTTTCCCAGGTTCGTACCTTGAACAGTCCACATTCTGACAACGAATGGATGTTTACAGTAGTGGTTTCTCATCGTTCTAAGTCCTTCCCCATCAGCAAATGAGGCTCCCGAAAGCTTTCGTCCATCCCTGTCATGGAGATCCACTCTACTTTGAGGAGGCAGCTCAGCCCCAGTCACATTCTGAGCTGGACGGAGGCGCTAATCTTTCAGCACTCTAGCTAGCGATGTTCTGCTACTATTCGTATGGTTTTCGACGGCTAATCTTTCCGAAGTGGACAACCTATTTCTTCGTGATCGTCTGCTATGTGTCTCGCAAGCGCCACGGAAACCTGGTCACCTTGGTGACCTGCTGGTATTTGAAATGCCAGTGGCAAAGCTTCTAGCAACACAGCATCCCACTGGCCAGGGGAGGACAGGAACCGGACCGGGGAACCCTGGGGAGCCGTCCGACATATGCAAGACTATGTTGGTAGGGGCCATCAAATCGATTTAGTCTCACGGTGACGCCTTGCAAAGCAGAATGAAAGAAACACTGCCCTCTCCTGAGCCATCCTCAGAACCACTTTTAGGTTTGAGTCCAATGTTATAGCCACCATGTTAAGTCATCTCTACAGACGGTCTTCCTCTTTTTTACTGCCCCTCCGTCCTTCCACGGGCGATAGCTGTCTCCAGGGACTGGTCTCCCTGGACAACCTTTCCAAAGGGCACGCGTGAAGTCTCCTCAAGGGGCCTTCTGGCGACTGTGAGGCACCGTGACTTGACGGTAGCTGAGTGCGTAGCATTTTTATTTTTTATAGTAAGCAGCCCGTCGAAGTCTCAATGCGCAACACCATCGTGGTCTCTGCTCAGTGTTCCTCTGTCTAGGCACCAAGTCCTGATGTGCCTGAGAAGGAACAGCAGCCACTGCTGTGATCTAAAGCCTGAGACCGAAACGGAAACATGAACACTCACGGGGCTTGCATTGCGCGCTATCCGGTGTGCTCTTGCTAGAATACGGTGACCGGATTTTCACATTGGTAAAGCGGGACACCATGGATAAAACTCATATCCTGGCGAAATAGCCACATGGCAGCCGAAAACCGAATACCCTAGCTTGTCGTGCATTCTTTCGAAAAATCAGGACTTTTTAAAAACGCTGCGGGACGCGGGACAATTTGTTAAAAATCGGGGTTGTCCCACCAAAAGCGGGATGTCTGGTCACTTTATGCTCGAAGGATGAAGACGGAACACTTTTGAAAACACTTGCTTCTTTGAAATAATGTCAGGGTAACAAAAGTCGCAAACATGATGCAGAATATTCCCATCTACCATCCCTTCAAACACTTGCTCTAACTTTTAACACCCTACAGAGCACTGGCAATAGATTCTCAGTCTCGAAGCTACTACTGACAGGATGCCGTTAGCTAATCTATAGAGAGCTTATTGACTTTCACTAGCTTTTCACTAACATTCCTTTTTTTCAAAAATTTAATTTCTTAAAGATTATTTTATTGGGGGTTCCTACAGCTCTTTTAACAATGCATCCATCAATTATATCAAGTATACTTGTAGATATGTTGCCATCATTATTTTATAATCATTTATTTTTTATCTGAGCCCTTGTTATCAGCTCCTTTTTCCCCTCCCGCCCTCGTGGCCCCTTGATAAATGAAAAATTATTGTTATTTTCATATCTTAACATCGACTGCTATCTCCCTTCCCCCACGGCTTCTGTTGTTTGCCCCCTGACGGGGGTGGGTACATCCCTTTTCTGTCTAGCATCCAACCCAGGGCCCATGCTGCGTTCAGTTGTCGGGTCTCCTTGTGGTTGGTAGCCGTAGTGGAGTGGACTCTGACTCCAGGTGAGCCTGTGTGTGCACAGTGGACCCACCCTCCACAGGGGTTTTCAAGGCTGCGACCTTTCAGAAAAGGTTGCCAACCTTACTTTTGAGGCATTTTAAGGTTTGATCAGCCAATCTTTTTGTTAGTAGTCCAGGGGTTAACCATTCTGCCCCCCATGAACTCTTCGTTAGTCTTCTCCCATCTGATAGCCCTGCGTATTTCTCCCTTAGGTACTTCAGGCTTTTGAGGAATGCCAAAACCAACCAACCGACCTCACTGCTGTCCAATCGACTCTGCTGCACGGCAACCTTGGCCTTAGGGCAGGGTAGAACTGCCCCTGTGGGTTTCTGAGATTGCAACTCTTTATGGGAGCAGAAAGCCTCCTCTTCCTCCCACGGAACAGGTGGTGGTTTTGAACTGATGACCTTGTAGATCACAGTTCAATGAGGAACCACTACACTAGCAGGGCTCCTTTGAGGAGCACAGGTTAGTTATTTCATGGCTGGACTCTCACTTGGGGGTTTGCCGGATACCGTCTCACGATTTGGTATGAGGCTATGCGTTTTGGGTAAGAATGTCACAGAAGTGCCAGTCTACCCTCCTCCGTGTGTTGTCTCAGGAGATAATCATGCTCATGTGTTTGATTCCTAGTGAGGACCACCTGGATCATTGGGCTAATGGGGTGTGTGTGAGTTCCTCCGTCACCAAGTTACTATTTCTTTTTGTAATCAGTCCTGAGTTTGGGTTAAGGTCCTATCCCTTTCACTGTGTGCTGAGTCAGTAATCTGAGAAGCGGGATGATATGAAGAAAAAACGGCGCATCAGGGTGGGAGGCTCATCAACAACCTGTGACGATACAGAGATGACATAACTGCTTGTTCAAAGTGCGGAGGACGTGAAGACCGGATGATGAACAGCGGGGGGACAGCCTTCAGCACGGGTTATACTCCCCATCAAGGAAACGATCATCCTCACCACCGAGCCGATGAGCAACAGCAAGGTAAGTATAAAAGACTAAGTTGTCAACGATTTCATTTTACTGAGAGTACAGCCATGCCCATAGAAGCAGCTGTCAAGGAATCAAATGAAGGATTGGATTGGGCAAATCTGCTTTAAACGGTTTTTTAAAAATACTTTTTAAAGTATTATAAAACAAAGATGGCACTTTCAAGACTAACGTATACCTGACTCAAGCCATGGTATTTTCAGTTCCTTTATATGCAGGTAAAAGCTGGAAATCAATAAGGAGGACCAAAGAAAAACACATGCCATTGAATCATGCTATTACTGGCAAGAATCTGGGCAGTGTTTCATTCTGCTGTGCTTGGAGTAGCTATGGGTCGGAACCAAGTCCATGGCACCTAGCAACAACGAGCTAGCAACCTGGTATGCTCACTGGGTGACCCCCTGGCTCCCTTGTTGAATGGAAGCAGGGTGAAGTACCAATAAAGAGATAGTTTGTATTTGGACATGATCCATTGGTATCCATTGACCTGGCCCACAAAGGCTAGAGATTAGAATAGAGGAAAGGCTTCCAGCTCTGAAGTGTAAGGAGCTGTTTGAATCCTGAGATGTAAAACATCGGTCTAGCTGGGATGAGTGGGACTAGTCGGAGGGTCGGAAGGGGCCAGCTGGGCTGAAATGTAGGGAAGTGTGCTTCTTCCAAGTAGACTTTGTTGCTTCTCAGCTAGATTGTCGCTTGTTTATCTGTAAGCCTTTAAGACCCCAGACAGTATTATCTTTTGATAGCCGGGCACCATCAACTTTCTTCACCACATTTGCTTATTCACCCCTAGTGGCTGGGATCTTAAAGGCTGGCAAGTGGCCAGTCAAGTACAACAGTTAGTCTTTATTCACTTGCAACAAGAGAGGGCAGAGAGTCAGGTAGAGGAGAAAGAAATGAAATGAGTAGCTAATCAACTCCATGAAAAACTGCCTCCTTTGCCATAAATCCAGAACTGGATGATGTCTGGCTACTGGACATTTTGAATGAAGATTCCACAGAAGAATCCTGGTCAAAAGGGTAAAAATGCCAAACAGAATCTCAAATTCTCATGGATTCTAGACTTTCAGGAGCCATCTCAGCTCAATGAATGAAAACTCCATGATTGACTGAAACCTTTGCCCTAAGACCATTTTTTAATTTTAAGCAAAAAAGTATCCCCTGAAGTCTTCTTATGGTCAAACAGTTTAGCTTAACTAAAGAACAGAAAGAAAGATCTGTCTGGAAGATTATCCTCTCTTCAGAACAAGCTATACTGCCATAGTAACTTGAAAGACGAGGCAGAAACCCCAGGGGCCGTGCGCGGACATGAATGGACGAGGCCCCACTCAGAGGGAGAGGAGGGTGGCAGCATAACTGGAAGAGTGTAACCAGTGTTGTTAGCGTCGACGTGTAGACACTGTGCTCCAGGAGTATGTCTTGCAGTCTACAGTGTCAACAGCAAAATGAAGACAATTTAGGAAAAGGCAGCAGCCTAGGAAATGTCATGGACAGTTCTTCTCAGACCCAGAGGGTGGCTCTGAGTTGGAACTGACTGGACACCAGACAGTAGCAGCATCTCTCTCCACCCACCCACCCACCCACCCATCCTGGGAGACCTTGGCTTGAAATGTTTTATTAGCAGGTGGACTCTAAAAACACTTCTGAGTATGAGCACCACGCCCCCTCGCCTACTCCACGTGCCTTGTTTAATCCATACGACCCCCTGGTATCTCACTGCCAACATAACGGGAGTCTGTCTAGACCAGTGACTCGCACACCTGAAAGCATTAAAATCACCCGGGAGCATTAGGAAAATCACACTCCTGGGCTGTCTCCCCAGCTGAATCTTTACTCACTAGGTCTGGGATGAGGCTCAGCAAGCTGTCATTTGAAATCGACACTGCATTGGCAGGTTTAGGAGCACAGAGAAGGATGGCACAGGTGTGCGTGTCTGTGGACACAGACAGCCGTGCACTGAAAGGCAGGTTGATGTGTTGCTCCTGTACAGTTTTCCCTTTCCCTTCAGATGCAAACATGTGTTTCAGATCCTTGGAAGGGAGTCTTCTTCAGGCATGTGAAACATATTGCTTGGTGTATCATTATTCAGACAGTATGCACCACAGAGCATTTATTTGGTGGCTTTGAAAAGATGGGAAACCCGAGCTAACATGGGTGTGAGAACTAGCCCCTTGGAAACCCTCTGAAATGATCTACCAAGACTGCTGCAGATGTGTGCCTCTGAGAGCCAGACCCAACCCGGAGTCCCTCCCTGCGCCAGGCCTGGTCCCACAGGGCAAAGGTTTCAAACAGTAAGTAACCCGACTTGCAGACGTGGTGAGTGACCTGCTTCTGGAGACTTATGCATAACCCACAGTTCTTGCTCTTTAATGACTACATTCCAGACAGGTCGATGCCTGGTTCTCTGCCTCTGAAAAGAAAATAACATTTGTCTTCTCGAGCCAACGAACACTTCAGAGAAGAGAGGGGTTGGATGGACATTTTAATGAACTTCTGAAGGACAAGCCAAAACCACCGACTTCTTGGATTGTGTGTCCCTTTGACTAGGGCTGTGATTCCACTAGCACAAGACATTTTAGCTGTGTGGTTCCCACTTGACGAATGGCTGATCAAATAACCAATCTCCAGTATTGTCTCTAACTCTGTCCCCAACTCACAATTTCTTCCATAAGCATCATGCACGAAATAGTTGGAGGGTGACTCAACTGAGCCTTTCTGACCTGGCACCAGGATGGTGATGGCTGTCTGCACGGCCTTCCGGATGATACTGTCCAACGCAAACATCCAGTGGGGCTTGATGTTGTGATTCCGGAGAACCTTATTGACCTGCAGAGAGACAGCGAGGCTTAATCTCCTTTCATCTCTTTCTTTTTGTAATCATTTTATTAGGGGCTCTTATAACAATCCATACATCAATTGTATCAATCACATTGTACATTTGTTGCCATCATCATTTTCAAAGCATTTTCTTTCTACTTGAGCCCTTGGTATCAGCTCTTCTTCTCCCCCCCCACCCTTGTGAACCCGTGATAAATTATAAATTATTGTTATTCTCATATCTTACACTGTCTGCTGTCTCCTTTCACTCACGTTTCTGTTGTTCATGCTCCTGGGGCGGAGGTGTGTGTTATACACTGATCATGGCAATTGGTTCCCTCTTTCTCCCCTCTTTCTTCCCCCTACCCTCATAGTATTGCTACTCCTACTCCCATTACTGTTCCTGAAGGGTTTATATGTCCTGGATTCCGTGTGTCTAGAGCTCTTAACTGTATCAGTGTACGTGCTCCGGTCTAGCCGGATTTGTAAGGTAGAACTGGGGTCATGATAGGGGTGGGGTGGGGGGCTGGAAGCACTAAAGAAGTAAAGAAATATTGTGTGATTCGTTGGTGCTATACTGCACCCTGGCTGACTCGTTCATCTCCTTGCGTTTCTAATTGCAAAGGAGTTGACCTTCTATTCAACATAGTTTCATGACATCTGTGCACCTGGAAGAAACTTTGTTTATAAAAACAACTAGAAGGAGCATCAGCAATAGGAGGATGTGGAATGAGTGGCTAATTGCTTCCACAAACCTCTGTGCCCTTTGCGGCAAGACCGGAGAATTGAGTGGCGCCTGGCTACCACTCCTGAGCAATCTGATGCAAGATCCTGGAAATGGATCCTTATCAAAAGTAGGGACAAAAGACTCCACACTGTCGAGTCAAGGAGGCTGCATAAACCATTGAAATTATTTCCCTGGGGTAATGTTCTAACTGTAGACCAAAAGCATCTTCAGAAAGCACCTTAAAACCAAGTAATAGTTCAGCTTAACTAGGAAAGCGCTACTTAAAGAGCTATGTCTCCAGAGTCAAATCGACGAGAGCAATTCGCAGGACTAGACAGGAGAGTCGGGAGGCAATAAGCTGATGGTCATCCAGGAGGAACAACTCAGAAAGGGGTGTGAACGGCCGCACCACTTGACGAACATAATTCAGGTCACGGAAGTAGAAATAGCTGATCTGATGCACGTTCCTCTAAACATAAATTAAAAACATGACTAGACAATTTCTTCCCCTCAAATGATAAAACATATTTTTGTGTCACTGGAAATTAAATGAAAACGTGCCACCTCAACTGAATTTTACTGAGCTCCACAGAACAAGACAAGCCATTTAGGGAGGGGCCATCTGGCGTGTTGGGCATGCCACTTCTATGGAGTCCAAGACAGTACGTCGCTCCCATGGCGTGCGGCACGCACGGATGGTGGAGGTGGCAGAGGAGAAGAAAGAGACCAGCGCTGTTCTCACGAGAAGATTGCTGAAGGGGTCAGTGGTGCAGTTAGTCTGCAAGGGCTGTTCTCAAGTTTGTAGGGGAAATCCCACTATCTTGCAATGCCACATGTCCACCAACTTTTTTGAAAGCAGTCTTGTGTATGTTTCACAATTAAAAAGAAAGAAATTCTTTTTCGCAATTAAAAAGAAAGCAAAGTTTGTTTAGGCCTTAAATATAGTTAACAATGTGAAGAATAGTGGTAAATATCTTGTTACATACATACTCCTCTACTGAACTTGATGTCATCCAGGTGATGCCGACTCACTGTGACCATAAGGGGCACACTAGACCGCGGGGGGTGGGGGTGGGTGGGCCATGAGATTCCGAGACCCTCACCCCTTACCCTTACATAAGTAGAAAGCGCCCATGCTTCTCCAACTGCCGCCCCACGCATAACCACCATGCCACAGGGCTCTTTACAGTAAAAGAAAGCCTTAAAGAGATCACATGTGCCCCTTACCTAGTGTCCCCTGGGATCACAGTTTGCAAAAGCACAACCCAACAGCACAACTGGGACACTAGCACTGACACACACTCAAGGTGCAGAAAGAGCATTCCCACCACGTCACCTCTCTACAGTCACACCAATTTCTCTACTTAGCAGCAACCTATCTCTTCTTGATTCCTCTCGTCTTGTCGTCTCAAGAATGCGATACGCATGGAATCACACAGTACGATGGGGCTTCGGAGCATTCCGGGGGAAATTCCATTGTCTGTCTTCCTGGGCCTTTTGAAGCCCTCTGGAAGGTAACATTTGGGGGTTGGCTTTTTGCACTCTGCATCATTCTTTAGAGATTCATCTAGGTTGTTGCACATTACTGATAGCTTGTTCCTTTTCATAGCTCTGAATTCCATGATATGGGAGTCTATTACATGGAAGTCTTCACCGGGTAGATTCTAAGTTCAGGGCTGCTGTGAACAAAGGTGTGTGTGGGGGTGGTGGTGGGGGGTGGTAAATGGATAACACAGTGAGCTGGTAACTACAAAGGCAGCAAGCAGCTCAAACCCCCCAGCCCCTCCTCAGAACAAAGGTGGGCCTGTCAACACAGATGGAGATTTGGTCTTGGGAACCCCACGGGCAGAGCGCTGCCCTAGGAGGTTGCGAGGAATCAGAAAGGGTGGGATAGCAGTGAGTGTGGATTTTAGTTTTGGTTTCAGTGAATGAAGGTGCAAAGGACACTGTGA
Source organism: Echinops telfairi (assembly GCF_000313985.2). Taxonomy (NCBI): domain Eukaryota; kingdom Metazoa; phylum Chordata; class Mammalia; order Afrosoricida; family Tenrecidae; genus Echinops; species Echinops telfairi. Next base: position 33,711,032 of record NW_022107431.1, on the reverse strand, counting down.
TCCAGTTTTTGTGTAAGCAAAACAAAAATGAAAAAAAAAATCCTGCTCTTTCAACCCTGCAGTTTCCGAGGGCCAAGTGCTTCAGAATAGACAGGTGAGGTGAAGCGGGTCAAGAAGGGAAATCAGCACTTACCTGTTACCTAGAGATCTGCCTGGAGCACACTCCTTTGTTTTCCTTCCCCTGCCTTTGCTTCCTGCTCGTCCCTCAGTAAACAGGGTTGGGATAGTCCCGAAAGGCTGTCCACATTAAAAAGCCCTGGTTCAAGGCCACCTGTTTAACGGCCTGACCCTATCTTCTATATTGAAAAAAACACTGAAACAAACAAGGACTTTACCTTTCTGCAACCCTTTATCAGCAGCCTAAGAGGCTGATTTAAATGAACTCCACTAATTGATGCCACTTCCCCCTCAGGCTTGGGAAAGCAGGCGCAGAGGATTCTGGGAGAAAGTGGCCCACAGCAAACCCCACACTGAAGAGTAGGAGCTCCACGGCTCAGCTCTTCCTCTGGGTGCAGCCTCATCCGAACACCCCAATTTAGAATGGAGGTAGTCTGACGAACCCCCTTTGTTCTAGAAAATCCTTTCTGGTGGTTTGTCCTGGTTCCTCCATCTCTCTAAAGAGTTGCCTGCCTATCTGAGTAACATGCGGGGATAACATCTAATCATCTGGCATATTTCTCCAAGAACCAGCAGGCACGATGACGGCAGCACCTCTGCCCGATAACGTCCCTCTACTGGCCCTTCCTCAGGGTCACACAGGACCCATTCTGTGAGGCTCTTTCTATCCCGGGCAGTGAGTGAGGAAGAGGGGTGTGTGCGAGCGTGCCTGTCTGCCTCCTGGGCCCAGGGCCACCACGAGACAGCTCTCAGCCTGAACTCTACTGGCCATTACGCCTTCCAACCTCCCGGATGGAAGCCAACTGTGTGGGCAAGTGGGAATTAGCAAAGTGATGTCATTCTCTTCGCAGACAGCTGGCTGGGCTTCCCTCATTGCAGCGTGTGTGTGCCGTTGACATTTAGTATCCGTGATGTGTTCTCGAAGTAGCTTTAGTTCCTATGCTCTCTTACAGCTGTCTTCTCTCGGCTCACGGGGTAGCACAAAGCCCAGGTGGCCTACACCAAGTCGCAGAGAACGCTCGTGCCTGTTAAGAGCAGGGATCACGTCTGGGCAGACATTGACTCAGGAGCAATGAACACATTACCCCAAATCTGCATGGTCACTGCCACTGTGATGGTCTCCGAGGCTGTCACCCTGCAGATGGCTCCACCATTAGTGGGCTTGAGCGACTGACCCTGTTAGCAGTCCCACATTTACCAGCAGTGTTCCCAAGGCCCCTTCGTAAAGACTGCCAGAGGACAAACCAGTCCGTCTAGTAGGATGTGCTCCAGAATGCTGCTGAGAGACGTGGGTGGTGAGATTTCCGCTGATGTCCTGTGGACATGTTCTCAGGAGAGACCAGTCTCTGGCAGAGCGCAGAGTCAGTGACAAGAGGAAGATCCTCAATGAGGTGAGTTGACACTGGCTGCAAAAATGGATTCAAGCCTAGTAACAACTGCAAGGATGTTGCAGGACCTGCGCAGTGCTTCATTCTGAATTGGCACTGACTTGCAGGAATCGAACCACAAATCCTAAAATGTATGGCTGTTTTTCTCGACAGCCACTAGATGGCAATCACACATAGAGTTAGGAAGTGCAGGGCAGCAGTGTGTTAGGTTGCTTAAGTCGCCAGTTTGCCAAGAACAAAGTTCAGCAGTGGGAGGTGCTTGTACATTTTGCTCTAACTCTGAGGAATGCAAACGACCCCAACAGCAGAGCTGCCACTTAGAAGCACGAGGACAGGCGAGCAGCTCACGTGGATCACGCACAGAGAATAGAGCTCACTGACAGGACTGAAGCAAGGAAACCGGGCAGAGCTTATGTTGGCATCTTTCCACGTTTCCCGGCTAACGTGGGCTTGCGATTGTCGGGAAGCAGTGGTTAAAGGGGCATACTCACAGCATCTTGAAAGCCAAAGAGAACCACTTGCACCTGGCTGATGCCGTGGCTGTCGAAGTCCAGCTCCAGCTTCAGCTTCGACAGAGTGGTGGCGATGATTTTGCGGTCAGTGGACCTCACAAATTCTCTGAGGCTGGCGATGAGGGTGGTGATGTGCTCCCACTTTAGCTTAGGCTCTTCCGCCCCCTGTGGGGGAAAAAAGAACCGTCCATCAGATGGTCAGTGCGGCACAAGCCAGCCAGGGGTCTGCCGTGCCGTGCCCACAGTCCTTCCCCAACACACAAACAGACACCAAGCAGAACCGCCCTTCGGAATGCTTCTGCTAAAGGAAGAGGTCAGATTTTGAGCAGTCTCTCCAAGGGAGAGCCTGGCTGTGGGAAGAAGGTCACCTGCCCCAGGCACTGGCCAGTAGCCAGGTGCAGCCTCAGAGTGGTGCCAGCCATGCCCTGGGCTATGCACCAAGAGGCCGGATGTCCGAGTCCACTCAGAGAAGCCTTGAAAGAAAGGTCTGGTGATCTAGCCCCACAAAACCAACCACTGCAAACCCTAGGGAGCACCGACCTCCTCGGAGACACAGGGCTGCCAGGAATTGCCGTTCATTGCTGAAACTGGTTTTAGTCAGATAAGCAAACAAAGCTTTGTCCAAACCTGGGCAGGCTGAGGCAGTAAGATTCTTTCCCTCGAAAATTGGACTTTGGAAGGAACGAGAGAACTAAGGTGCTCTGGTGGCCGGCGGGCTGCCACTGAGATGCTAACTACAGTCCCGCGGTTCAAACCCACCAGCTGTTCTGCAGGAGAAAGATGAGGCTGTGTGCTCCTGTCAAGATCTAAAGGCTCAGGAACCCCAAGGAGCAGTTAGTTCTACTGCATCCTCTAGGGTCAGAACTGACTCGATGGTAATGAGTTTGGTTTGGGTTTTGAATGAGAGAACCGGGCAGTAAGTCATGGGATCTCAAGCTCAAGGTTGGCCCTGAGTGAGATGTCATAAACGAGGGTCATGTGTGCATCTGGTTAAAAAAAAAAAAAA
>NW_022107431.1:33692838-33706277 GCF_000313985.2 Echinops telfairi | reverse complement strand
TACCCGGAGAGGCTGGAGCAGTAACAGAAGGTACATTTTCCAGGGCACCTGCTAGGGGCTGAAGTGTGTCCCTCAACATAGATGTTGGAATCCTAACTCCAAGGCCTATAAATCAATCCTTTCAACAAACAGCGGTTTCCCTTTGTTACAGAGGCGAGGTCACCTGAGAATAGGGTGGGTTCTAAACCTAATCGCGCCTGTGTAATGAAAAGAGCAGAACAGATGCGGAGGCACACGGAAGAGAGAGGAAGGCAGGTGACTTAGATGATGGGCCCCAAGTCCAGGGAGGGTCAGGGTTGCTGACAGCAAACAGAAGCTGAAATCAACCAGGAAGGCCTACTCCCCTAAGCCATACCCGGAATTCAGACTTGCAGCCTCCTGAACTGGGAGGAAATAAATTTCTGTTCTTAAAAGCCACTCACTGACACTACTTGTTACAGCTGCACTAGGTAACTCAGCCAGCACCTTTGCTGAGCTGACAGAATAGCAGTCAGAGCTTAAACGCCCTGAGCAACGATGAGTGGATTCCAGGAGGGTGACAGATTCAAAGGGTGTCTGTGGGATAGCTTGAGAGATGGACCAACGTGTCCACCTTGGCTGTGTGATGACGAGCAGGCTTTAATGTAAAGCTATAGCTAGAAATATTTAATACTGCAATGGAATGAATTGTTTCTATCTGGTTGTGGGGGAGGGGGGGAAGATACTAGATAATGATTAGCCTGTTTGATAAAAATATGAGCTCTAATAAGAGTCCATGTTGGTGGCATGTTTTCTTCTCTGATCACAGTCGCTCATGGTATTAAGTACTCCTGGTTAAGGATGGAACGGTGGCCTTCCAAAGTAGCTGTTGTAAATCCCAACCCCTATCCACGAGCTAGAATCCTAGCTGGGGATAGACAGTTTTGTGTTCAGGAGGCTTTATCAGTGTTGAGTGTATCTTCAGCCAACCGTTCTGGAACACATAAGGGACAGATGAGACACAGAATAAAGGAGGCCAGGCCACATGCAGATCGCCAAGGGTCTTCCCACAGACGCTGGCACACAGAGAGAGACTTCCCTGCCCTAATCTCAGGCTTCCAGGCTCCTACATTGTAGGAGAAATTCCTGTTGGTTAAAGCCTTCCACTGGTAGTAATTCTACCACAGCAGCATTGAAAAACAATGATCCTCCTGATAGCCACCAGGTGGAGGGTACCCTTGCTTTATAGATGAAGCAGCTCAAGCTCAGAGAAGGTAACTGACTTGCTCAAAGCACTATGCCTTCAAGTGGTAGAACCAGACTTCAAGCAAAGGCAAGTTGAAGGGGAAGTCCGACTCCTAACCATTCTATTCAATGAGGGACAATGGCCAGTGGCCACCTGAATCCCAGCTCCTCCTCCAGCACGAAAGTGTGGTGTGGCGTCCGTCACAGAAAGAGACTCAGAATGCCCTGAACAGAAGGACCCTCGCCACCACTCAATGAATCTGGATTTAACACCCACTCTGACCGGCAGCTTCCGGTTGACAGTTCCCTGCTGGTGGCTCTTTTTCTTTCTTCCTTCCTTCCTTTTTTGTGTGCAAATTAACAGTTAATTTTAAGACTTTCTTTCATTTCTCCTTTTATAGGGAACTCACTGAAGTATGCTTTAAGTAGTCATTCAGAAGATTAAAAAGGATATCCCATTACACAGCAGGAATTGGCATTTCTGACGATATATATTCCAGTGACCGTTGCTGTCACTGGAAATCTCCCCCATGCTGCTCAGTCTGGGAAAGACTTTTCTAAACATATTAGGAGAGCCCTTAATCATAGAGCTGAGGGGGTAAAATACTGGTTTTATAAAAGATGCTGTGGATGATGATGCTATGATTCTATCCCACCTATAGGCCAGGTGCAGGAAGTCTGTGGCAGAGTCTAGAGTAAGGTGACCAGTTGTCCCGCTTTTGGCGGGACAGTCCCAATTTTTAACAATTTTTCCCGCATCCCACAGCATTTTCAAAAAGTCCCGATTTTTGGAAAGAATGCACGACAAGCTAGGGCACGTGGTTTTCAGCTGCCATGTGGCTATTTCACCAGGATATGAGTTTTATCAATGGTGTCCCACTGTACCAATGTCAAAATCTGGTCACCTTAGTCTAGAGTGAAGTTCCTAGCTTTGATTTCAGGAGCCCTCGTGGCAGAGGGGGGTACTCACTGGGCTGGTAATCACAATGCCCGCAGTTCAAACCCACCAGCCACTCCAGGGAGGAAGATGAGACTCTCTGCTCCTGTGAGCACTTACAGCCTCCCAAAACCCACAGGGGCAGTTCTACTTTGTCTTACAGGGAGTTACAATGATTGGCTAGGGGGAAAATCAAGTAAATCACAGTACCACACCAGGCAGCCTACACTAGTGTCCATCGAACGTGCCCTCCCCATGCAGTGCCTACTGCCATTCGCTTCTCCTTCCCACACACACTTGCCCTGGACGTTTCTATGCTTCAAGTCCCCCAGTGCTTGTCACCACATAGGCAGTGCAGCGTTGACACCTGGGAGCGTCATTATATATGTGACTGATCGTTGATTGTTATTCTTCTGACACTAGAATGCTGACCTTAACAGGATGCAGATTTTGGGGATGAAATTTGGTTCACTGTAGTATAGTCCACAAAACAGGGCCTGATACGTTAGAAAGTAAGCTGTCAATGAGTGAAGGAACGGGATTGGCTGCCCAAGGGCTACCTCCCCTCAGACCTCTCCCACGCCTCTGGGGCAGCCTCCTGGGGTGTCACTGTGCCCTCTTTTCGGAACCCTGGGCTGCAGAATAGCTACGCAGGTCAGCTCCCTATAGGACTGACTCAGCACTCTCCCAATAAAGAGGGGCTGCTCCTTGCGGCTCCCGGCCAGCCGTCAGAGTGGCACAAGGATGGCCGCTTGGCTCTTTCTACATAATCTAAATCAGGGTATGTCGAGAACTCCTTATGCGACAGAACTGCATGCCAGGCTCACAAGGGAACCAAGAAGCTTCATGGGATTCTCAAAACCAGCAAGCCAGGCTGTCCAATAAGAGAACAGTGGAAGCTGAGACGAGTGGGCAGTCAGAAGAGCCCCGCCCCGCCCCTCCGGCTCGCTCCCTGTCGCAGCAGCTGTCTTCCCGGGGCAGAGGGAGGGAAGAAGCTGTGTGCAGTCTGCAGGGACCGGCAGCAACAGCTGGGCCCCAAAGAGAAAGGCCAGGAATGCTGGGATAGAGGCTCTCTGGGCAGGGTGATGGCAGGAGGGCCTCAGGCCCGGAAGTGATTCTCAGTGCCCCAGAGCTGGGGACAGCATCTCTGTAGTAGCTGTGCCCCCAGACCAGACCCACTGCTCTCGGGTTGATGTGGACTCAGAGGGACCCTGTCTAGGGTTTCGGGGCTGCACATCTTCACGGTGAGCAGAGCAGACAGCCTCATCTTTCTCCTGAAGAGGAGCTGGGGGGTTTGAACGGCCAACTACCTGGTTAGCAGTCCACTGCTTTCCCAATGGCACACCAGAGCACATCTGTAATTCATTTGCCCAGGGAGCCATAGGTCCACTCACCTGTTGTTCCCCTCCGCCTCCTCGCTCCCACCCCCCCGGCTCCCCCCCCCCACCACACACAATGCTTGTAACCTTCTAAGCAGAGCCCTGGTGGTGTAGTGAGCTACGTGCCGGACTGCTAACCACAAGGCCAGCAGTTTGAAGCCACCAGAGAAACCACCAAAGATGAGGCTTTCTGTCCCCATAGAGAGCTCGAGTCTCAGAAACCCACAGGGGCAGTTCCACGCTGTCTACTGGGTTGCTCCAAATCAGAATCAACTTGGTGGCAGCGAGTTTTGAGTTAACCTAGTGGGGGGTGCACAGGGCTAATGCGTTCGGCCGCTAACCAAAAAGATGGTGGTCGAGTCCAGCCCAGAGGTCCCGCAAAGCCAAGCCTGGGGATGGATGGGCTGCCAAGAAGTCATCAACCCCACAGAGCACAGTTCTCCCCTGACATGCATGGTGCCACGGGAGGGGGAGTCTGCCCGCCTGGCCCTCATGGTTAACAAATTACATCATTTACTCATCATACTGTGTGCGTTTGGCCTGTGCCCCGCCATCCTAACGAAGCCCCACAGCAATGAGGCTCTCTGTCCCCCTGGCTCTGGTTTCTCAAAGGCTCCCAGGAGTGACCGGTGCATAGTGAGTGCTCTGCCGGTGCTTCTGGGCACAGTGGAGGCAAGCGCACCAACCAAGCCTTACAGAGAACCCTGACGTGGACGATTCCCCACCAGGGCTGGCCTGGTTGCTAGACTGTCATTTGGCCTTGCAACTCCAACTGTGGGGGACTAGCTGGAACTTCCCTGATGCCCCACGCTGGCTTCTGACTTAAAAAATGTGAAACAGAAACCCGTGTTCCTGGACGCGGTTTCTCAGTTAGGGATTTGACTCCCCAGACCCCAACTCTGCGTTTTCCCATCTGCGCATCCCGGCCTCCGGCCTCTCAAAATGTGGTTATATTAATGCCAGGTGGTTACTAGGCCGTTACAAAAACACGCCAGCGACTGGCCATGGAGTGTCTGAGCGAGCTGTCACCTGAGCTAACGATTCCATGAGGTTTCTCACGACTTTGTCCTGATCTTCTGTTAGGATCCGGTGCAGGGTGGCTCTCCTCTCACTGTCCTTCCTCAGCAGGAAGAATCCGGTATCTTTTTCCTCCGGGGACGGTGGGGCGCTGTGATCTTCGAAATTTTCATCTGGAATGCTGCAATAAAGGTAGGTGGCATCAGGCCCAGCGCCCCACGTGAAAAGGCCCGTTTAGCAACCACCGTCTTTCACGCACAAGGAGCCGGCCGTTACCCCAAAAAGAGCGTCCGGATTCCTTTAGCGTCCTTCTCGCCGCAGGACTTGGGCCTTGTTTTGAAAGAGAAGGGGTCCACCTTTAACTCCGTGTCGGGGGAGACCGAGCCGTACTCACTGCTGCTGCTGGTGTCCTCGACCAGCACGGGGACCGGCAGGGAGATGCTCCGGAGGTACTCTGCAGGGGATGACACGGGGAGAGAGGAGGTGGAGGAATGCTTGAAGAAGCATGCTGCTGGGAGCCGGTCGCCATCAAGCCCGACCCCCGGCAGCCCCCCAAAGGCAGAGCAAAACCGCTCCCCAGACGGCTGTCCAGACTCTGACCTTTCGGAAGCAGATCTTCCGAGGAGCCTTTAGCTTGGCTCAAAACTGCCAACCTTTGGGGGAATGGCTGAGTGCTTAGCTGTCTGTGCCACCCAGGGACTCCTTCCCAGAAAGCACACGTCCTGAGAGACAGCCGGGTATTATTTGTCAAAAGTCTCCTTGCAACGAGAGCCGTCATGATGCTACGCAAGAGGCTGGTCACATGAACCTCACTGTTGCCCCTCTTTCCGCCTGCTCCAGCGGACCCAGCTGGTTGGGGCAGGGATAGAGGCTCCCTGGGCCCTGCAGGTCCACCTGACTGGGTGGACAGTGTGAGACGTACCCAGCCCTGCCATACATGTTCTGAGCTCATTTTCCTGACTTCCTGTGAGACTTTACAAAGCTCATTTGCAGGACTCAGCTTTCATGCTAATCAAATAAAGGGCTGGGTTTGTGGTTTTTAATTCATGTTCTTCAGAGTCTGAAGGGCTCACCTTTACGTCTTGGGGCTGCTTTGGGCAGGGGTGAGCGAGTGGGATACTTTGAGTTTACAATACTTGTCACCTCTGTTGAATGATAATTCAGAAGATTGAAAAGCATCCCATCACAGGAAATGGCATTTCTCTACCTTGACATGTGGTCACTGGGAATCTCTTCTATGCTCCTCTTGGATAGAATGTTCTAAACATATCTAGGAGAACCTTTTAATCACATAGCCCTGTGGGTAAGCCAAAGATGCTTTAAGGACCATGCTGTTATTCTTTCCCACCTGTAGACCAGGTGCAGAAAAGTCTGCAGTAGAGGGGCACCTAGCTTTGGCTTAAGGCGCCCTGGTGGCATAGTGAGTTGCTCACTGGGCTTCCAATCACAATGCCAGCAGTTCAAACTTACCCGCCAGCCGCTCCATGGGAGAAAGATGAGACTCTGCTCCCGGGAACACCTCCAGCCACAAAGGCAGCTCTACTTAGGCTTACAGGGTTGCTGTGAGTAGCTGTCAACCTGACAGCAGTGGGTAGACTATCATTTGACCTATAGGAAGGCAGAGGGGAAGCTGCAGCTTCTAGGGCAGCTTTGAGAAAACCATCTTACTGCTCAGTAACTAGTTTTCCGACACTGAATTATTGACCTACTGGCTGTTACTGGTATGGTCCTGAAGTGGAATAAAGTCATATAAGCAGGATGAAATCATGGAGAACTGCTTTGAGTTTACCAACTGAAACCATAGCCTCTTCTGTAAGCACAGGGAAGACCAGCTGGCTAACCTGAAGGTATAAAAGATGCACGGCAGAAGAAAGTGCCCGGTGTAAAGATTTCCCATTGCCTTGATCGTGGGCCCCTCCTTTTTCAAAGGGATTCAGGGGCTCACCAGAGGGGGAGCCGACACACGAGACTACCTTTGAGAGGACACTTTGGGGGTGGGCAGGCTCTACAGTGTGCTTTGCTTGGCTTCAGAGATCCTTCCAGCTGTGTTGAAGGGGACAGATTTCAGAGTGGATAAAGCAGCTCCTAGTCTGGCCAACTACAGTCTCTGAGACTCTGGAACAGTGATTCTCAACCTTCCTAAGGCCGCAGACCTTTAATACAGTTCCTCATGTTCTGGTGACCCCCCCCAACCATAAAATGATTTTTGTTGCAGCTTCATCACTGTAATTTTGCTACTGTTATGAGAATTGGGTAACCCCTGTGAAAGGGTGTTTCTACCCCCAAAGGGGTCGCGACCCACAGGTTGAGAACCACTGCCTGGAACAAGCTTCCCACTGCCTGGAACAAGCTTCCCACTGCCTGGAACAAGCTTCCCACTGCCGTGTAAGGCCAGCCCCCAGCGGTAAGGGCTGCTAGTGGAAAACAGAAGATGAAGGTTGGCTTGATGTAGCAGCCAGTCCCCTTCATGAGGAAGACAGACATGCAGGCCATCAGCGATGCTCACTGCTAGTCCCCAGGACTCAGGGAGAACCTCACAGCTAGTTGATTGGGGATCCCCTTTAAAACACAGGCTACACCCCGAAGCGGAGGCCAGCATCATTTCGAGTGCAAAGATAAAGTTGTTATTTCTTGAGAATAAAGAGATTCGGTCTTCGCTAGAGTGCTACCAGACGATGAGCTCCCATTGTGTGTGTGTGTGTGTGTGTGTGTGTGTGTGTGTGTGTAAGGAGTGAGGATTTGGATTATCCTACTTTTTGGTTGCAGGATCTGGTTTGATTACTCAGTAATGAGTAGATCAGTTTCATAGTGGCCTGTGGATTTTAGGGTTGCTATGGATACCAACTGCCCAAAAGGAAGTCTAATGAACTAAAATTGTATGTGATTAAAGATGGAACCTAGCACCGGTCATTAAGCTCACCTAAACAACAAAAGGACTCCCAGATGTTTGCAATGTCCTGCGTGCACAGCCCTGACTCCCTCCTCTACCTAATTTTAAATCAGTGAACAAGGGCTCTAGATTAATTCGCCCCCTGCGAGCTCAACCTGAGCACCCATTCATCTTGCCTAGGTTGTCTAGCATCGAGTACCTTTGGTTAGCTAGCAGGACTTGCTGATGGGTTGGAATGAAGAGCATGAAAGAAAGTGTAAAAAGTGAGTCTGAGACTTCCAACTTAAAAAACAAAAGCAATGGATGAATGCATTCTTTGCCTGCTAAGATGAGAGGGTATTCAGGCGGAAAGGAAAGGGTCTTAGATCATTTGCTCACGTTTTCCGGACAAGAGACATGGCTTGACAACTCAGGGAGTCGGAAGGTGACTCCAGCTCTCAGTCCAGAGCTAGAAACATAAAACTGAGCTGGAGATTGAATTTTCGTGGACCACAGCCTGTGGATGGTACTGAAAGCAAACGCTGACTTAGGTTAAGATGGAGAGCGTAGAACTTAGCCCGGAAGAACCATCGCTGAGAGGAGAGGAGGAGGAAGAAAAGGCAGCACGGGATAAGTAAGGAGCAGCGGGTGGAGGGGGAGGAAAACCAGGAGCACGGGGAATCCTGGGAGCCCACAGAGGAGAGGGCGATGGCCAGGGCGCATGACCCTCTGGGCTGAATACCACTTGGAGACCGAGCCGGTTGAGAAGAGTCTTTGTTGAGTCCAGGTCGCTGGTGACCCTGACACAAGTAGGCTGTGATCAAGTGGTGGAGCAGATGCTAAAATGGATGGAAGGGGGAGGGGAAGACCTGAAGGCACTGGGCACCAAGGTCTGCAGCTATGATGGAGAGAATGAACAATGGGATGTTCTTCGGTGAGGTGGCACATAAGGATGAGGGACACAGATGAGTATATGACAGGAGCCACTAGATCATGTGTGTGACCTAGACTGGTTGAAGCTGAAGAAACAACCGAAAAAGGCATGGGGCGTGGTGTCTAGAACCCAAATGGTGTGTGTGTGTTGGGGGGGTGAGGGTAGCCTTCTATAAGAAACTATATGGGGATGTAATAGAGCAGCGGTGTCAAACTGGCGGCCCCCAAGGTTAACTTTTTGTGGCCCACGATGCTCTGAAATAAAATGTAACGAGGGAATTGTGTGTACGGTATTGTCTCGATCTCCCCTAAGTGCTATTTTCTTCATAACAATTTTTTCTATTTTCAATTTATTTCAGAGCATCGTGGGCCACGACAAATAACCTCAGGGGCCGCCAGTCTGACACCCCTGTAATAGAGGGAAAGGATGCTAAGGCAGGTGAACAAAACTCATCGCTATTGAGTTGATTCCAATTTATGGCGACTCCATGTGTTTAGGAGTAGAATTCTGCTCCGCAGTTTCTCAACGGCTGTGATCTTTGGGAAGTAGATCGCCCAGTACGTCTTTCTTCCAAGGCACATGGGGTGGATCTGAACATCCAGCCTTCTGGTGAGTGAGTAAGGAAGCATCTAACTGCTTGCACCATCCATAGGCCTCTCTAAGGCAGGTAGGTTCACACATTTGGGATAAGAATATTGACATATCCACTCCTGTTATTTTTAACTTTTCAAATTATGAAAAAGATTCCCTGGCATATGAGGCAGCTCAGTGCCTCTCTGTGTGTGATATTTGTAACTATAAACGGGGAGAAGTTCATGTACAAATTATTTCCAGAGGAGCGTGTTGCTAGTTTCTGGATCGCATTGAGGTCACCAGTCCCTTTGATATCAACTCACAGACGTGAGTGGTTGGGACCTTGGGATGCAAGAGGGCAGCCTGGCACACGTTCCTTTCATTCACCAGCACCCTTGAAGCGGAAGCCTCGACAATGATAAGAAGTCCCTCTACCACGGAGCTAGCCACAAATGAGGCCCACAAACGAACCTCTCGCCTTCTGCGGGGCTGGGAAAGGTCAGCGGTGTTTCTAGAGAAAGAATTCCCACTGCTTCACTTTAGGGAATGATGGGAGGGCTGGTGGGAAAGACACAGCTCTATCAGTCGGTGGGTGTAGACTAGGGTGGGGATCAAGAGAGGGGCCACTCTCCTGGCCCCAGATTGCTGGGAGCGCCTGTCTGTGGGAAGAGATGACTATGATTCAGGGAATTGGTTATGTCCATGCTTTGGGAAAGCGAGAAGTTATTTTTATTTGTTTTGTTTTTTTAGGAAGTAAATGTTTGATTTTTATGGATTTGTCACGTGCAATTGTAAGAAATAATACAGAAAGATCTCATCCACCTTTTACCTAGTTTCCTCTAGCGAGAAAATCTTGTAAAACTCTAGTACAATATCGAAATGAGTATAAGGACTTTGATGCCTGCAAGACACAGAAAATCTCCATCACTTAAAAAAAAACAAAAATTCTCCCAGTCACCTTGAAGGTGACTTCGGATCCTAATAGCTATTCATGATCATCAGGGACCCTCACGGTCCTTCTCCGGCACAACGTGACTGACAAAGCCCAGCTTGAGCACAGCGTCTCCTACCTCGTCATGCTGTCTTCAGTCCCCACTGGCCCAGACCTTGATGTCACACAATGGTGTCACACTGCAGTGAGTGTAAGATTCATGCAGGTAGTCTACTAATCGGCGTAGACCCCAGAGCACACCTCAAATTCCGGGCAGACCCAGGAGCCTTAGTTTTCAACAAGGATCTAGACCTGTCACAGTCACATCTGTGTTCCCAGGGCTTACTGTCTGGTTCCTGTATTCCTAGTGCTCATTGCATAGTGTAAGTTAAACATTTTTACTGAATGTTAGCTCCGACTCATAGCGACCACATGCAGAAGAGAAAAAAACATTGTACCGATCACCCTTGAGCTCACACCAATTCAAATGGAAGCTGAAGCAAATCAAAAAAAGTCCAAGAGAGCCCAAGCACGGTTTAAAACACACCCAACCTGGATTTAGAGACCATCTCGAGAACAGCTGTGAGGCACTGAACACGAATGACTGAAGACCCGACAGCTGCGGGGCGAAGTCAAGAACATCACACAGGCGGAAAGCACGAGTCCTTACAAAGCCAGGGAAGAAAGACCAAATGGGATGTCCGGAAGACTTGCTACTTGCCCCTGACTGTCGACTAGCTCAAGCAAAAGGGAGAAATGATGACGCCAACGAGCTGACGGGTTTCAAAGGGCAGCTCGAGAAGACAAGGCAGAGTATCTCCTAATGAAATGTGCACACAGTTCTATGGGACGAAGGGCGTTAAAGCAGCCATCCTTCGCACCGCTGTCCGATGGCCTGCGGGGAGCTGTGCTTCCAATATGGCGGTTACCAGCCTGTTCAAACCCACCAGATGCTCTGAGGGAGAAATGAAGTCCTTGCTTCAGTAGGGGGGAGCCTAAATCCAAGCAGATTCCACATCACTCCTGCATGACCCTGCACACGGGAGGTGAGACGGCAAGGGGGAGCTGTGACTGACGAGGGCTCAGCACATTTACCTTCCACCTCATGCTCCGGCAAAGGCCGATTTGCACTGAGAAGCAGCAAGGGCAGAATCGCCTGATGAAGTGATCATCCCATTCCCTCCTCACTCTCTCAGCAAGTTCACCAAAGTTAAATGTTTGTGATGGGAATCCACTTCCTGCCAACCAAGCCAAATCATGTGGAAGGGATAAAACGCTCATGGATTAAGCTTCTGGGCACAGCTCCAGGCTTTTCCAGTAGATTATTTTATTCGGTTTCCAGAACCAAGTCTATGAAGGAGGTTTTATTAGCAGCACAGACTGCCTGATAAAGCAAGGAACTTGCTGCGTGTCACACATACGGTGGCTCAGTTGCGATCAGAACCAACTTCTCAGAAGCTCCCAAGTCAGGGGGCATTTTGTGACACCCCCAAAGAGGCTGTCCCCAAGGCTGCGGAGCACCACAGGCTCCACCCTTTGAAAGTCTAAGGGCTGCCTTTCACTTTCTAGGCTGCCTGTAGAGACAAAAGGGGTGAGGGTGGGGGTCCTCTTCTTCACAGAGTTTTTCCCAGAACATAAGAAGGAAAACTGGAGAGGCTCCGTTCAGGAAACCGCGATGCACAGTCCTCTACCCTGGGTTGAGTCCCTGCGTGGTGCAAAAATTCAATGTGCTCAGCTGCTAAGTGGAAGATCCCAGGTCGGAACCTACCCGAGGTATCTCGGAAAAAAGGCCTGACAACCTACTTCTCCCCAGATCAGCCACTGAAAACCGTCGGGAGCACTGAGCCCTACGCTGGCAAACACAGGGTCACCATAAGCCACGAGTCCAATCTGACCTGACGGCAACAGCTTAACTGGACCCTCGGCAGACTGGCTCTGAGGTGTGTGAGGAAATGTCTCTTATCTCCTAGGGCCCCAGATAAAGTGCACAGTAAGCCTTTTGCACTGTTCCCCCCCACCCCCACCCCATTTTCTTGGAAGCTCGACAGATATTTTAACAATCCATAATTCAATTAGATCAAACATGATTAGACAATCATTGACAACATCATTTTCAAAACATTTTCTCTCTTCCTGCACTCTTTGGTATCAGTTCCCCTTTATCACCACCCTCCCCCACCTTATCCCCAAAGAACCCTTGTTATGATATTATATATAATAAATAGTCTTTTGCACTATTAAGGACTTGAAGCCCTTGCTGATGAAAATCAAGGACTGCAGCCATCAGCATGGATTACAACCCAAACCTTCATAAGTAGACCGACAGATAACATCGTGATACAAAGAGACAAGACTGAAGTTGTCTAGGATTCCATTTTGCGAGGGTCCACAATCAATGCTCATGGAAGCAACAGTCAAGAAATCAAACAACATATTGGGCAACTCTACTGCACAAGACATCTTTAAAGGACTGAAGGGCAAAGATGGCATTTTGAGAACTGAAGGATGCTTGACCCAGGCCATGGTATTTCAATGACCTAATCTGCATCTGAAAGTTGGCAATGAATAAGGAAGGCTGCAGCCAATGGATGCATGTGAATGATGGTGCTGGTGACGAGGATGGAAAGTACCATGGCCTGCCCGAAGGAGAAACACACCTGTCTTGGAGGAAGGATAGTAAGAATGCGCCTTAGAAGTGAGGATGGTTAAGACTTTCTCGCTTACACTCTGGACAGGTTATCTGGAGAGGCCAGTCCCTAGAGAAGGACATTATGTTCGACAAATTTAGAGAGCCATCAAAGAAGACCCTCAAAGAGACAGCCTGGCACAGTGACCCCAACAATGAGCATGCACATAACCACAGTTGTAAGGAGGGTACAGAACCAGGCAGTGTTTCGCTCTGTCATGCATAGGGTCGCTATGAGTAGGAATTAAGTAGATGACATCTAACAACAACAACACTGTGACCTGGAACCACATTTGGCAGTCCCTAACAACAATAATAATTATTTGATCAACAACTCATCCAACCCCACGAAATCTAAAATGGTGTTCATTCCTTCATTACTCTTTAAAATGCATGCGTTGGCCTTGCTAGAGCTAGTTAAGATCTGTAGCGGCCAACATCAGAAAAAACAAAACTACAATTACTCCTGACCAAGCAGGAACAGGGATAGTACACAACTCCAAGGATGACTAAGGAAATTGCCTGGTATTGAACTTATCTACAAGAAATCCATGGAGTCGGCCAACTGGCTTCAGGGAAGAAAGTATAGACTTCCCTCCAATCTACCATTAACTCAAATCATAATCTAAGGAAAATCAAACAAACAAAACTACCCAGCTCCTGTCAGATCTGCTTTGACTGGTGGCAGCCCTACATGTGTCTGCACAGAACTCTGTTCCCCAGGGTTTTCAATGGTTGACTTCTTGGAAGTTGATCCCGAGGCCTTTCGCCCGAGGTGTCTCTTGGTGGACTCGAACTGGCAACCTTCAGTTAGCAACTTAAGGCATTAAACATGTGCACCCCCACGGACCCCTCTGGCATTTACCCAAACCCAACCCCCCTGCCATCAAGCTGAGGAACCATAGCAACG
>NW_022107431.1:33688952-33692689 GCF_000313985.2 Echinops telfairi | reverse complement strand
AGAAGGACCCTGCCCCACCCTGTCAGGGAGAAGCAGAGGTGGAGTTAGATGGGTGGGAAATCTCGAGTTTATCACAATGGCACAAACGAACTCACCATTGGATCCAGCTGAAAGAGCTGTGGAGAGAAAACAAACACCAGGGTAAGCACACCGGGCTCTGCTGTTCAACGGAGAAGTCAACAGAAAACAAAAGCTGGCAATGGGATCAATGCATGTTCCCAACAGTCCATCTGCTCACCCGCCTCCAATACCAACAACCCAAGGGCCCAGAGCAAATGGCTCGCTCGCTTCTTTTTTTTTTCCCCCCTTTCTGAAATGAGCCGTGGAGATAATTCCAAAAGGACAGTTTGCTTACACTTTTTTGCATTGCTGTCGTATTGATAACTGGCACCCTCATGGTAATGATTCAGAAGGATACTCTGTAGGAGACAGCAGGGGTTTCTACTGCTTGAGATTCACAGAGTGTTGTCAGCTGTCTCTGAAGGCACTCTGTAGGGACCTGTTTTGTGGTGGTGGTGGCTACACCTGAAACCCAGCATCAGCAGTGCTCAACGCTAGAGAAGATGCTGATAGAGTTCACTGCCTAATCACCCGAGGGTGGGAGATGGTAACGGGGCAGATAAGAGAGGAGTCCTCATCCGTGAAACTGACACTAGCTGCTCCTGGCTACTGGAACCAAGTGTCTGAGGTCTACGTCCTAAGGTCTACGTCAGTTCCCAGGGCCACCAATCAACATAGAGAATGTGTTCACTTCCGGAATTACCTTCCAGCCCAAATGCTTAGAATTTAGCTTTTCAGGGCAACCACGTACCTGAAAGCTTAGGTTGTGTTTTTTTCTTTTTGCTGGACACTTTCAAGAACTCATCAATCAGCAAGTCGTTAGCACCGGCTCTCTTGTCTGGATCGGGTTCGAAACACTTCAGTATGAATGCCTTGGCCTCTGCAGACATGGACTCAGGAATCTCCGGGTGCACTTTAAACATTCCCACCTGGGACACAAAGACAAAGCGAACGTGGTGTCTTGCGGGTGATCGTGCTGTCGGGCGGGTTCCCATAATGTGGTCCTCTCCCACAGGAAGACGCCCTAACACATCGCCTCTACCGAACATGGCGTGGGCTATCATTTCCAGGTGATGGAATGTCACAGAGGCCTTTTGTCACTTCACCAGGGACGCAGGCAGTATAGGAAGGGGTGTACTCCTTGGCCATCAAAAGCAAGGCGCCGATTCACATCAAGGAAAGCAGTCCCTGAGCAGCTCTTCTTGCTCTCACAGCTTTGCTCTCCTACTCGTTTCCCCTTTAAGACAGGAGAGCGCACTGCGTAGTAATAAATCGCATCCCAGCTTTAGGCCACACCAGCGCACTGGCCTACAAAATGATGGTTTTTCACGGAGGCCACTGGGGTGGTCACAAGAATGACGTGCCGGGGGCTAGGCCTTTTGCATAAATGAATCTCATTGAATCCTCCCCCCAAATCTAGGGGATCACATATTTCTATAAAAATGTGGAACATGATTTCAAACTCTCAAGGAATCCAGACTTTCCGGAGCCATGCAGACTGGAAGAACTCCCAAAACTATTGCCCCGAGATCCACTTGAAACTGTAAACCAAAAATACTGCCTTAAGTGTTCTTTATACCAAATGACAGGTCAATCACTGAATTGCACATGAAGAAGCTGTTGAAGTGGTATGTGTTTTGCTGTGCATATTTTCAAGAACAATAATATATAGAGCTTTTTAAAAAGCATTCTTCATGTTACAGTAACGAGGAAACTGAGGTTAAGAAGGGGTCTGGTTCCATGGTTATGAGAAGCTCCATTTGGGATTTAGATCTTAAGCTTGTTTGGCCCAAAGCTTGTACACTTTTCTCTATGACATGATTTGTGAACACTTTCCCTATCTCGATCTCCTACATTAACTGAAATATGTAAAAGTCCGTGAAATTAAATAAAGGGTGTTTTCATAACACAGAATTATCTTTTCATTGCTGTCACTTACATTTTAATTTTTGATGATGATTTTGTGTGTTTATGGTTGAGAACTATTCCCAAATTAATATATGTATATTTATCACTGCCACTGAGTTGACTGTGACTCACGGTGACCCTACAGGGCAGGGTAAAATTGCCCCTTGGGTGTCCGATCCCGGGGCTCTTCCCAGGAGAGGAAAGCCTCATCTTTTTCCCACAGAGTGGCTGGTGGTTTGCAATTGCTGAACTTGCAGTTGGCAGCCCAACGCACCGCCCAGTACACCACCAGGGCTCCTATTGATATAGGTAATATGTAATTATGTAGAACAATTCTATAGCCTTTCCTGTCTGCCGGGCACTGTTCCAGACACTGCTTTGGCCATGTGCTCCCATACAACCTCACAAAACGCACACTACGAGGTGCTCTTTGTACACTTATTTATAGGAGCGAAACTGAGAAACAAGGAGGTCTGGGGAACTTGCCCTAAGTCATTCTGTAGCTAGACCATGGTGGAGCCTGGATGCAAACCCTGCAACATTAAAAAGGCAGTGACTTGCTGCTTTAAATGCATCCGTCTTATTTCTTATCTCTACTTTTCCAGCCTGTGGGTTCCCCTACTGTCTTTTTTTTGAGAGTAGCAGGCTCCCAATAAGGAAAATGATCCGACAGGGCCCAGAGCCACAGGTCTGGATCCGGGACAAGGCAGGTGAGTACCTGCCTCTGTTTCCTGCAACCCCCTGCCAGCCCCGCCCCCCCCAAAGGCAAGGACAAAGGGCGCTCTCAGGCAGAGGATTTGAAGGACCGTTTGTTACCCCTCTCCCAATCGCTGGCCACATTTTTTGCCTCGTTCCCATTGAGCTGGAATCAGCTGGACAGAACCCAGCAACAACAACAACAACACGAAGAGCTTCATACAGGTGTCTCAAGACACGTAACAAGTGAGACCTTGAACATAGCTGCTTGTGGTTCTCCGAGCTCATAAAACGGTGGTTTTCCTGTGGCCATTTCAATAATGGTGCAGCCCAAAGACCAGATGTCCGCTGCTTTTCCGTAGCCTCTTGGCCCCTTGTCGATGATTTCCGGTGCCATGTACTGGAGGGTACCTGGGAATAAGCCAACACATTTTCACTTTAAAAAGAGGAAGAGACAGGTAGCCCAGGACAGTTGCTATTTAAGTATTGTATTAATCTAAGTAGCAATTACAATGCATTACAAGAGGCCATATAAAAAAATGGGCCACCTACCACCACACCGAGGCAAAACACTGAGGATGTGCAACAGAACAGCAAGGGGAGCAGAGCAAGGAAGTCCTGAGGGAATACCAAAAATAGACTTTGGGGCCCGGGCATGGCACCCCATCAGACTCAACCAGAAAACACTCCTAAAGGTCAACAAACAGACCTTGAACTATTTACAGGCTTTTCTTTTTTTGGTCATTGGTTTGTTGTTGTCTTCTTTTGCTCTGTCTTGTTTTTTGTGCATATTATCTCTGCAGGTCTATCTAGATAATATAGGCGGGATAAACAATCTGGAGGAGAAAACAACAGGACGAAGGGTTCCAGGGGGACATAGGAGAGGGGGAGGCAGGAGAAAGGAAGTGGGGGTTAACAAATCCAGGAACAGGGGAACAACAAGTGATCCAAAATTCATGGTGAGGAGGGTGTAGGAGGCCTGGTAGAGCTTGATCAAGGGCAATGTAACCGAGAGGAATTAATGAAACCCAAATGAAGGCTGAACATGACAGTGGGACAAGAGGAAAGTAAAA
>NW_022107431.1:33677869-33687983 GCF_000313985.2 Echinops telfairi | reverse complement strand
ATGTATAAATGTGCATGACACAATGGATGGATGTATGGATTGTGATGAGTTATAGGAGCCCCCAATAAAATGATTTAAAAGAAAAAAAAAGGGGGGGGGCCACCAATGTCTAGACCAGTGGTTCTCAACCTTCCTAATGCTATGACCCTTTAAAACAGTTCCTCATGTTGTGGTGACCCTCCAACCATAACATTATTTCATTGTTACTTCATAACTGTAATTTTGTTACTGTTATGAATCGGGTGACCCCTGTGAATGGGTTGTTCCACCCCCAAAGGGGTCTCGACCCACAGGTTGAGAACTGCCAGTCTAGACAATCGAGTGTTTGTATCTTTTTATTCATCAGATAATATTTTAAAGAGTTCTATGTGCAATGGTATTTAATGATCTACAGAGCAAGGGCCAAAAAAAATCTGGGTTAGCCATGGGATCATTCCTATCTGCTTCTCTCTTTCCTACACAAACACACGGCACATAGTGCTTTACATAAAGTGATTTACAGAGATGACCCTGAAGATGCAAAGCAATCTGAACATTAGCCTAAAAAGCCAAAATCCAACAAACAAACCCAGTGAGAGTGTGAACCCTAAAACGCCTACTGCATTCCAGGCCTTAAAAACAAAACTTAAACATAATCTAGAATTACTTTGCCAGTACAGACAGCACCTGGGGAAGCAGGTTATGGGAGCAGTCAATGTTCACATTACATCTCATTCCTGTATTAGTTCCGCAGGTCCAGATTAAGCTTCCCTGCCGCCTCCCAGGCTGGCCTATAGGGCCCTATAGGTTAAAGGCTCTTAGATTCAGCAGCACAAAAAACAGGGAGAAAGGGTACCGACCGTCATCCATTGTGTAAGGAGAAGCAGACAATAAGCTATAAGCATAATAAATAGGTAAGTGATAAAGTATGTTAGAAGATTAAAAGCTTTATGACACCCCTGCCCCCAAATAAAAAGAGCAGGCTGAAGGGGACCAGAGTGTCCAGGCCCGAGGAGGCTGCCCTGGGAAACAGCGTGGTCAGGGGAGGCCTCATGGAGCAGGTAGGACCTGAAGGCTATGCACGAGTCTGCCATGAAGTCGCTGTGGGAAGAGTGGTCCTGGCAAGAGGAAGAGCAAATGCCACGCTCTGGTAGCGGAGTCCTGCTGCCATTACCTGCCTGGTCTCTTGTTTGGACCAATGGGGTAACTGTAGCACAGTATTGACCTGGAGTAATGGAGGAAATAGGAGCTCTGGTGGTGTAGGGGGTTATGCACTGGGCTAATAGCAAGGTTAGATGTTTGAAACCACCAGCTGCTCCACAGGAAAAAGATGAGGCTTTGTACTTCTGTAGAAAAGTCCTAGTCTCAGAAACCCACAGGGCCAGTTCTACCCTCTCCTATAGGCCAGGGGTGTCAAACTGGCGGCCCATGGGCCCCATGCGGCCCCTTTATGGGCCACAATGCTCTGCAATAAAATGAAAATAGAAAAAGAAATTGTTATGAAGAAAATAGAGCTTAGGGGAGATCAAGGCAATACTGTACACACAATTCCCTCATTACATTTTATTTCAGAGCATCGTGGGCCACAAAAATTACCTTGGGTGCATGCAGCCCACGGGCCACCAGTTTGACACCCCTGCTACAGGCTATGAGTTGGAACCAATTCACTGGCAGTGAGTTTGGGTTTTGAGTTTAATGGAGGAAATACAGGAAGGCCCATGTGAGTGCGCAGAGCAGGGTGAGCACCGGAGGAAACACTAAGAGATGAAGTCTGACAGGTGAAGGACCACAGAGCAGGTTGAGGCCTGAGCTGCCAGCCCACGGGGCTTAGTGCTTTCTCAGAAAGAGCTAGGCTGTGAGTCACTCTGACTGCTATCCAGAGAGCAGGCAGCACGGGGTCAAGTGGCTGCAGGGAGAAGAGGCTACTGAGGCTACAGAAGTAAGATGCAATGGTAGCAGCGAGGCCGAAAGAACTGGCCCCATTCTGGACGCATGTGCAGTTGGAGTCACCGGGCCTCCTCGATGGCTTGGCTTGACCTGGCTTGGCCTGGGAGGTGAAGAGTGAGAGGCGCCTTAGGGAACTCGGAGTTTGGAGCTGCCATCCACAGAGATCAGGAACAGGTTTGGGGAGAAGGTAATAAATTCATTTGGCATGTTAAGTCTAGTTTGAACCCCAGCTCGATCACTACGTACTTAGCTTGTTTGAACCTAATTTTCTCATCATAAGCTGGGGTAATGAGCCCTGCCACTTGACTCATGTTTGAATTTCTATGGGATGTCTTAGGCCCAGCATGTTGCCGAGAGCCAAGTGTACAGTAAGCAACTCCATAATGCTGGTTGCTGTTGCCTCCTCCGTCACCCAAATCACCAGGAGGTGAAACAGATGAACATCTTTGTGGTAGTTACATAATCTGGTGTCAATTTGAGAATTGGGCATGGCCTTCTGAGAATTCTGGGAACGCTGGTATTTCCTCCTTGGAGGTGGGAGACAGAGTCTGTCAGTCAGTCTGTCGCTCGGCTCCCTCCCTTAGAGATTCTCTACCGACATGACAACATGGCACTATGCTGATAGACACCATGGGAACTGGAGAAGCCATATGGAGACCCCTGTCAGTGCTGAGATGCTTCTACCGTCCCTGGATCTACAAGACCTTGCACCCACTGGCCTGTGATCATCCTGCATTCAGTATCATTGCATGTGTTTTGTGAGTCTGAAGAGGACTTTATTGATTGGTATTGGACATATGGGCTAATTATCAGACATATGGGCTTGGTCTGGACTGGGTTTGGATGCTTTCTTAATGTACAATTACCCTTCACATAAAACTCTCTCTTACATAAATATGAGTTTCTATGGATTTGTCTCTCTAGTCTACCCAGACTAATACAACCTTTCAACTCCATTGACCCATGTTGACCGGACCACACGGCCTTCACTAGCTCTGACTCAGTGCTCTGTGTGCTACACTCTCCAGGGCTGGAGACAGACATCACTAGCAGGCTAGTCACACACATCACCTTGAACTCCGGCCAGTGGCAAGAATATGTGCAAAGGGTTCTGGGAGGGCAGACTTTACAATAACCCCTTTGAAGATTTAAAACCAAAAAACCCAACTCACTGCCATCAAGTCGATGCTGACTCACAGTGATCCTATAGGACAGGGTAGAACTGCCCCTGAGAATTTTAGAGCCTCTAAGCCAGTGGTTCTCAACCTGTGGGTCGTGACCACTGTGGGGTCGAACGACTCTTTCACAGGGAAAGCCTGATTCATAACAGTAGCAAAATTACATGATGAAGTAGCAATGAAAATAATTTTATGGTTAGGGGTTACCACAACATAAGGAACTGAATTAAAGGGTCGCGGCATTAGGAAGGGTGAGAACCACTGTCTTCCTCCTGAGGGGTGGCTGGTGGATTCGAACTGCTGACCTTGCAGTTAGCAGCCCAACTCATAACCACTCTGCCACCAGGGCTCCTTCAGGAATGCAAAGAGATTAATACCCACATAAATGTGTTGAAATTGGAGTCTTGGCAGCATCTAAAACATCTCTTGCCAAATTGACAGACTATGAGGAAGGAAATGTAAAGATGTTTAAAATTATTAATAGGCTGGTACTTAGTGTGCTCAAAAATATATTATTCGTGTCTTTAATTCTGTGTCCGGAAATAGCCATTGCCATGGGGATGGGAGCCGGGCTGGAGGTGTTGCCGACTGAATGTTCTGAAGAAGAACCTTGAGGCGCTCCCTCTCCCAGGCTACGGAACAGACAATGGCGTCAGGAGAGAGCGATGAACTTGAGACAAAAAGGCCAAAGCAGAGAGCAACGTGTAAATTAAAACCTCGAGTTCTGCCGTTTATAAGCTGTCCCTCTTCTCTCAGTTTCCTCATCTGCAAAACCACCTGCTTCGTAAGGTGTCTGGGTGGCGCTGTGGTTAAACGTCCCATTGCAAACTGAAAAGTCAGTAGTTCAAACCTACCCGGGGCTCAGGGGAGGCGAAGCTCTGGTGGTCTGTTCCCACCATGATTTACAGCCTAGGAACCCCCATGCGTGTGCCAGGCATTGCAGACTGGCTCGATGGCATGCCGCCATGCCTACCTCGCAGGATTCATCGGCTTTCTATGAGCGCCAACATGACTCATTGACTCTTCTTGCTAATTATTCTCTCTCATAAAACCAAAACTAAGAACAGAAAAAATCCAATGCACAATCAAGTCAGTTCTGACTCACAGCAATCCTATAGGCCGGGGATGAGGCTGTCAAACTTCATGGGAACAGAAAGCCTCATCTTTCTCCTGTGGAGTCAGAACCACCAACCTTCCTGTGAGCAGCCCCACACAGCCCCACTAGACTGTCAGGTCACCTTCTAATCAGCGGGAAAAGACTGACAATCAGCCCCAAGGAGTGATCAGGCTCATGGTGAAGGCCCAGCGGCGCTCCGGTCACCTCTGGACCTCGCAGCTTCCTCTGGGCCCTGCTACCATTTTAGAGAGCTCCCTCCTCCTTCATCTCCCTCGGCCTTGGCACTGGGAGCAAGCTTCGGCGGGCGGCCACCTCTCCCTCCCCAGCCCACTTCTGAGTGGCTGAGTCACTTCCTCTAATCCGAATTGAAATCCAACCAGACTTATTTATGTGGAGGAGTCGAGGCGTCAGCCACAGGGAGTAAACAAGACTTGGAACAAGGGAACTCACAGTCCAAATGGGAAGTGATTAAGGGCTGAATCACAGAGGGCTTAAACGACGGAAATGTTCAATTAAAAAGGAAAAAAAAAATTATTTTTTGTCTAAACCTTACCAGGATTACAGTGGTTAGAGGCCAATCAAGAGCAAAGTAATGTCATGAGAGGAAAACCAAGTGATCAATCCAGAGTTTTTAAAAATAAACTTCCGTGGCATAAGGAAAGAAAAGGGCTGTGTCAGGTTTTGCAGCAAGCGCCAGAAGGCCCAGCGGTTTGTGAAGCTGCTGACTTAAGACTACCTGCTTCTTTCCCCCCTGGCCACACCCGGCCTCCAACGTAGCAGCCAGTTGCTTTTCTTACAAAGGCCCGGCGTCAAGACTGCAAACACGTACCAGTGAAAGTCTCAGTACACGGGTTTATGCCAGCCAGCCTCTTGGATGTTCCGAAGTCGGAGATCTTGAGGACACCACTGTAGGTGTTGATCAACACATTGTCACCCTAGGGAACAGAGGGCTTTAATCAAAACCTGGTCTTTCTGTAGGGTTGCTGGCTCGAGAGGCCAGTATGACAAGGTATCTGTTGCGTGCACATGGGCCTGATTCTGTGCTCTTCATTAAGAGCTTCTCTCACAGCTGTTCACCACCTGCTACTCCCATAACACGATCAAAAAGGGGTTCCCAGTTCCTTAGAACTTGCTGCAGTTCCAGGACCAGTAATGGGAATAGCTGGAGGGGAAGGGGAAGGTGGGGGGAGAAAGAGAACCGATCATAATAATCTACATATAACCTCCTCCCAGGGGGATGGAAAACAGAAAAGTGGGCGAAGAGAGACATCGGTCAGTGTAAGACATGGAAAAAATAATATAAATTATCAAGGGTTCAGAAGGGAGGGTGGGGGAGAAAAAAATGAGCTGATACCAAGGACTCATGTAGAAAGAAAATGTTTTGAGAATGATGATGGCAACCAATGTACAAATGTGCTTGACACAATGGATAGATGGATTGTGATAAGAGTTGTACGAGCCCCAATAAAATGATTACAAAAAAGAAGAACTTGCTGCAGTTCACACACAATCTGGGTTTCAATAATGCCTATGATATGTCAAATTATGACATTCACAACTCTCCAGTCGTTTCCTATGTTGTTTTAGTTCTTGTCCTGGGACACTGAGGAAATAGAGTTAAATAGACAGATAACAGGCCAGGAATATTAACTGCAAACTTGCAGCTGTGGCTTCTGCCACCCGCGAGCCTGTGGGACAGAGAAGACTGGCTGCATAGGGCCCCCAGAGCTGTCCGCCTGCATGCCAGCCAACTGCCATGTCTTCCTCTCATGGCGCAGCTGGTGGGTTCAAACCAGTGACCTTCTGCTCGGCGGCTGAGCACTTCACCACTGTGCCACCAGGGCACCTTTCAATCTTAACATACTTTGTCAAAAATTCATCAGTTCTGAATCTTCTTTCAAAACAGTAGCTAGTAAGCTGTCTGGTTTTATTTCAATGTACAAGCATGTGAGACTTCTGAGCACAGGGGATTTTTTTTCTTCTTTTAACCATGTATCTAGTGAGTCGACACGTACTTTCTGGGGAGCAGCACTGGGCAAGGGCACAAAGAGGAGCCGGCCTGTAGGCTCAGGCACAGCAACTAAGTCCTGTTTACCTTTGTGCCATTGCACTCCCGCCCCACGGAGCCCCACACCACAAAGGCAGCTCTGGCTTTGGCGGGGAGCATGCCCAGTTCACCCCTGGGTAGAAAGAAACCCCTGATGCAGCCTTTCTGCTGTGGCAAAGGTTGATTTATTTGCCATCCCACGTGAACTCAAAACACAATACAATTCTTGCAAATAAAAATGGAAATGAAGTCTAGTGCATCCTACCTTTATATCCCGGTGAACTATCTGATTGTCATGGAGGTATTTTAATCCTTCAAGTATTTGCTTTGTATAAAAGCCAATGGTTTGCTCATTGTCTTTCAATGGGCCCCATTTGGACCGAAGGAGAGCAGAAAGACTCCCTAGAGAGTAGGAAGAAACAGTGGATAAAATCGTTAAGCTAAAGGAACATGAGTTCTTCAAAGCACACGGTGGCTACAACAATGGGCTCAAACACAGCCCCACTGGGAGGCTGTCACAGCATTTTGTTCTGTTCTACATAGGCCCACATTACTTTGGAACTTAATGGCAGTGGTATAACATTAACTTATGCCGATATAGACTGGGTATTCACAGGAGCCCAAGCATTGTACTAAATACTTGGGGCTGGAACATGAAGAAGAAAAGGTCCCTGTTTAAAGGAGCTCATTACCAAACACTAAAATCTACTCACTGCCATGGAGTTGACTCTAGAGGGCAGAACAGAATTGCCCCTGTGGATTTCCAAGACTGTGAATCTTTATGGGAGTAGAAAGCCTCATTTCTCTCCCTGGGAGCAGCTGGTGGATTAGAACTGCTGAGCTTGTGGCTCGCAGCCCAACATGCAATCCACTACGCCACCAGGGCTCCTTCACTATCGAACAGAGCAGAAGTAAAAACGGACTCTATTATTTCCACGAATCCAAGCTACAATCATTGGTATGAAATTAATTCTAATATGCATTGTGTCCTACTAAACAGCAAAGTCATGTCATATGTCTAATTTTCTCTTCAACTCAGACAATTAAAGGCCTGTGACCCAGTAAATCCCAATTTCACTGCACTTCGAGGCCCCAGAAAGTTATATTTTTTTAAAGGAAGAAAAATAGCTCCTACCTCCAGGGACCTGCTCCATGAAGATTTTAATGAAGCTGTTCTCGCTGAAGGAGCCCAGATACTGGACGATGTTTTTGTGTTTCAGATGCTTATGCAAGGCGATCTCTTCGTGGAGTGGCTGGGAGTATCTGGAAGACATACAGATATCAAACGTGAGCGAGCTATCAGGGTAGCCAGACTTCAGATTAGCGTGTCAATATACACAACCGCATGTAAATGTTAGCTAAGGTAGATGCCAACGTGTACGTCCAAATATGACCCCTGAGGAGGAGCTCTGTGATGCTGAGGCGACAGGGCCAGGTGCGGTCTTATGCCTTTGTCTATATTACCTCATTTCTCACGGAAGGCCCCGAGCAAGGTTCTCTCAGGATGCTTATTTGACAGATGAGCGAGTTGATTCCTAGGAAGAATGACTACACCTGTCCCAAATTACAAACCTCTGAAGTCACAGAGCTAATATTTAAACACAGGGGAAGGGAATTCATCCACCCAGCTTACAGTCACATGAACAAGACTTTATATTCCACGGTCCCCATGAATGTAATATTACTGTTCCTGGGAGACCGTGGCCCAGAAAGATGAATATTGCAAATAGTTCCCATGTGCATTTCAAAACGTTTGGAAGGGCCCACCTACTCTTGAATCAAAAACATGAAATAAAACCATTTATAAGCGAAGTTTCTCAGAGCCCCTTGCCTCCACAGCTTCCCCTGCTACGTCCACCTTTCTAGCTGTCCCAGCAAGGCTTTCCTCGAAGCCTGAGCCGCTGCATCCAAAGACCAGTTTTAAACCAGACTTCACGATCATATGTACGGTGATGTTGCTGCATTAAATTAAATTACAGAAATACTTTTATGTCTGTGGAACACACCAAACACTTTGGATGATTACTTGAAGTCAAGTAAAGCAAGCTTGTAGACGCCTAACATTTGGGAACTGAATATAGCGTTAATATACTTTTTCTGTAAGAAATAGGAGGTGGTACCACCCAAAATTGGGATTGTGCTGGGTGGAGCAGAGCGTTCGAAGTGCTCCTTTTCCACCCAGTGGCATCACCTGGGAAGGTTCTCTCTGGTCACACTGAATTTTTGTGTGAAAGCAGTTCTGCTAGAATCTCATTTTTTGTGATGGCTGATTCAAGAGAACAGTGTGCGGCTGTGAAATTTTATTTCCTGCTTGGGAAAAATGCCGCAGAAACAGTTGTGATGTTGAACACAGCTTCCAAGGACAGTGCTGTGGGAAAAACAACAGTGTAGGAGTGCTTTTCTCATTTCAAAAAAGGTAAAATGTCAAAAACCTGGTTCTGGATGTCCGTCAACTGCCTGAACGGATGAAAATGTCGACTTGTAGTGCGTGTGGAGTCCATTCCACCAGGTCAGACTGCCAACCAAGCCTTCTATTTGGAGGTTCGGAAAAGATTGCGTAACAATGTGCGACCAAAAAAGGCCAGACTTGCAGCAGACAGGCATTGCCACCACAGCAATGCACCTGCTCACGCAGCCATCTCAGTGCACCAGTTCTGGCTAAGGACAGCATGCCTCTCTTGCTCCAGGCACCTGACTCACCTGACCTTGCTCCTAGCGAATTCTTTTTGTTTCTGCGAATGGGGGGACATTAAAGGACAGTGATTTGGCAACGGGAAAAAACAAAAAAAACGGAGGAGGTGCTGTCAGCCATCCAAACAGATGAGCCTGAAAATGTTTCCAAGGATAGAATCACAGATTTGACAAATGTATTAAGCGTGATGGAGAATACTTTGAAAGTGTTAAGGTTGTTTTGTAAAAAATTTAAATACATAGCTTTGTGGGGGCAGAATCCATTTTTTGGGGGTACTCCC
The DNA here is from genome assembly GCF_000313985.2 of Echinops telfairi. Taxonomy (NCBI): domain Eukaryota; kingdom Metazoa; phylum Chordata; class Mammalia; order Afrosoricida; family Tenrecidae; genus Echinops; species Echinops telfairi. The sequence continues at coordinate 33,678,743 of NW_022107431.1, read as the reverse complement.
TCGTACATGGTAGGGTGTCGGCCAGGTCAAATAAAGACCCCCAAGGCACACATAAACTTTATTGTTGTTGTTATTATTGCTGTTGTAGAATGGACGCTACACTGTGAAAGGCACCAACTGACAATCCAGTGCTACATAAAAGCCTGATGCCTGGCTATAGTCTTACAGATAGGAAACGCCCAGGTCCTACTAGGGCAAACCCATGTAAACAGAGGATTTTTTGGGATGCCACAGTCTCTTCCTGGTCCTATTGGGTTTTATTCACTGTTTCTTAGGGGAAGCTGCAAGGTAACGTGTGGAGCTCTGGTGGCGTTGCAGGTTACACATTGGTAACTGCAAGGTGAGCAGTTCGAACTCACCAGTCGCACTGAGGGAGAAAGGTGAAGCTTTCTGCTCCCACCAAGATTACAGAAAACCCAAAAGGGGGCAGTTCTACCTGGTCCTGTAGGGTCGCCAGGTGTCTTTATAGCAGAATTGACTTTACAGCAGAGCGTTAGGTTCGGTGGTTTTGATAAGTTACAGCATGAGAAAGTTACAAAAATCCAAATTATGTGCTAGTTACATAATCTGGTGTCAGTTGGGACTTGAGAGGATTAAGAGTGAAGGGGTGGAGTCTAGTCTGTCAATCGGGTCAATGAGGCCTCTGTGTGGGCAGGGCCTTCTCCTGAGGATTCTGGGAACTCCTGTATTTCCTCCTTGGAGGCGGGGGACACTGTCTCTCTCCGCTTACTCCCTTGGAGACTCTCTACTGACAAGACCCACTCCCTTACAGATGCTTCCATGACAGGACACATGGCACTACACTGATAGACCCTGTGCCCTGGGAACTGGAGGAGCCATGTGGAGACCCCTACCAGCACTGAGATGCTTCTAC